>NC_053450.1:14227870-14527870 GCF_015227805.2 Hirundo rustica
AATTTTACTCAAGACTACTGATGTAAAACACAGCGCTACTGCAACCAATTTGCTTCATTTACAGCTCACCTCCGATGGCTTTTTTGCCGCGCAAGAACACGGCCCTGGGGCTCCACGTTTACAGAGCACCATCTCTCGCTCTCATATCGTACGTGTGAAGGATGGATTCATCGGTTGGACCTATGGCCCTGGGGACAGGGGTGGGGACTGAGGAGGGGCCCTACCCTGAAACCAGCCCCAGGGCAGCCCAGGCCGTCAGGGGGATGAAAGGAGGTGCAAAAACCTGTGTTCCTCTGAAATATGTGCTTGTTGGGATTTTTTGAGTTTTCTTATGCTTTAAATCACAGAAAGCTGACACGCTGGGTTGCAGTGTGTCCCATCAATCAGCGTACCACGCAGTGTCTATATTAAACATCCTAGCGAGTCTCACAGGGAGCGTGAAATTTCCAGTGACACAAGATAAGAAAATATTCAGCAGGCTTGCTTAAACAATTTATATGTTACAGGACTAAAAGGTCAGTGAGGAAAAATTGTATTTTATCTTCCCTGCATATATATTGCTTGATGATTTGGTAAAAAATGCTACAAATACAGATGCAAGTGAAAAATATGACTATGCCTAATCAGAGATGGGAAAACGAGAGGGTTATACTGCTCATTTCAGTCCCTGAACAACAGATTCAGAGAATGATTGTGCATTGCTAGGGAGAGCAGCGTTTCTGTCTCTTACAGCTATTTTCAATCATTTGCCTTGCCATACCTGCAAAGCTTGTATAAAATTACTAGCAAAATACATATTTTATCAATTTTTGGCCACCTCCAATGCAAAAATGCATGAAGAGCTAGCTCATACTTCAACTGGCAATATTAGAGAAATGCAAATGAGTCCCATTTCCATCCTACTGATTGCTAAGGGGGTTGATCTTGTCTTCAAATACTTGCAGGGATGGGGCGGCTCAGCAGACTTATTAAGTCTGGTTGGGTAATTAATGCTGAAAAATCTGAAGTTTGTTTCCTGTTTAATGGTGTAGATGGATGTTGGACTTTCCGGTCAAATAATTTCATCAAAGGAAAGGGGAAAGACCAAATTCAGACCTTCTCGGTAGTGACTGTGCCTTGTCTCAGCTGAATCAAGGCAGAAGGTTTTAGCAGTCAAGTTTCTTTTATATTGAATTTAAGAATAGTTTTCATTTCAGCAAAAAGAAATGAAAAACAATAACAATTTTTTAATGCATAGGACAGACAATAGGGCACAAGACATTTCTGGGCTTTTTGCCCAGATCTGTCATTGACTTCTTGATTATATCTTATATCTTGTGGGTCTGTTTTATATTTTTTAGGTTAAAAAAAAAAAAAATCAGTAATGCGAATGCTAAGAAAAAGGAGAGGTTTGATTCACTGCAGAGTGATCTGTAGGGTCATGTTGCAGGCTGGGTTAAGAGACCTTCAGTGTATATCAGTCCTTCTCTATATCCATTTTGCCATTTTTCTTTATTATGTACTGTTGTCAAATCTGTTTTCTTCAGGGCAAATGCTCTATCTGGCTGTATGGGTACAGCAAAGTAGCCATGCAGGACAGAGACAGCTGTGCTAGCTTTAAAGTGCATGTCTCATTACAGAGGACACTCCTACAGGCAAAGCCACCAGACTTCTCTGAGAGGCATAAAGGACCATGCTGAATTGGTGGTGATCCTTTTAATGTTTTGAGTTAGCTCAGAGCCACGATGCAATATGCAGCATGGACATGGGAATTTTCTACAGGATGGTATAAACAGAACACTCACTTCATTCTGCAAGAGGACACAGGAAGGGCTGCTTATACTTTATTGATCCTTTCACAACACGCTCTTCTTGGTGAATTTGGGGAATGGGCTCTGTAGACACACACGTATGCACACAGGCAATGTTACCAGAAAACAGCAGCAGGAAGGGTATGGAGAGAGTGTGTGGAAGTCTCACAACAGATAAACTCTGGAGAATTGTGTTTCTCTTGAATCTGAGATAGCTGATAAACTCAGAACAGCAAGAGCCTGCAGATCGTCCAAGGCAATCACCTTGGCATGGCAAGAGCATCAGCACAGGGCTTTGTAACTCACACCATAGTTAAGGAGGTGGTGGCTGCCATATGTAGACAGAGCACAGTCTAAAGTGTTGATACAGGGAAGGAAGGGACTTCTGAACACCTTCCTAAGAGCTACTGGTGCATTACTATGCACCTCTGCTTCTCAGTGAATATCCAGAGTTGGCCTTCCCGCTGCTTCTCTAGCTGGGTAAAATGGATGACTGAGAGGGGTAACTGAGTAGACTGTACCAACAATTACCTGCTGTTAACAGTGACTGCTTTATTCTCTTATTAATAGTTGCGTAACTCATAAAATGTGTTCCCATAAATGCTGGTGGTAATCTGTATCTCCCCCTGACTGGTTCCCTTGTCTGGAAAATTTGCCTCCTTCTCCCCCATAAACTAGAAAAAAGATTTCATACTTTCCTTGTAGGGGACTGGGGAGGCAGGGATGATGTTCTGGAGTGGGAGGCAGGAGAGAAGAAAGATTTTAAAGGGGCAGGGAAGGAAAGGCCAGGAACATACCCCAGGTATGAGCCCACTGACCTGACCTGGAAGTCATTCATAACACCTAGATACTGACAGAAATAGATTACTTGCATTAACAAAAATGGTGGCTTTAAATTACTAAACTCCTTAGACAGATGGTGCTACAGGCTGTTCTGCCTCTTTCATTTGGTCAATAAAGCACCAAATACATAAGTAGATAGTCATGTACAGATTGCAAGAATTTCTGTTCACCGCTGACTTTTTGCAGAGACCGATTTTTAAATGCTGTTTAATTTTTGGAAACAGAACATTTCAGTCCACAGAATTTTTATCTCACTAATAGATCTAATAGGCTCATGAATGGACAGTAAAATCTTTGCCTTTATATTCTCCAGCCCTGTTGCTAAGAGCTGTATGAGTAACAAACTGTTCACATAAAATTTCACATTTTTCTTCACTAAAACCCCAACAGGAAGAAAAAAAATCTGCTGACATTGATTAAGATTTTGAAAAAGCTCCTACGGATTTGCCACACCAGGCTGCCAGTTTATAGTCTGGGAACATTATCACAGTTTCATTTCCACAACAAAAAGGCTCCATTCTTTTCTTCAAGGTTTGACTGTTCACCCTGTCCTTGGTGTTTTGCATCAGAAATGCGCTTGTGTTGTCAGCCCCTCTATTAGCACCCACTTATCAAGTGTGCCAAAGAAAAGTAAAAGAAAAGGACAAGTTTCTAACAGGTTACTATAGTTTCTTTTGTGCTCTCACAATTTGTAGGCTTCAGGCATTTAAAAATGTAATTAACATTTGTGCATATGATAAATTTAAAAAATGGCTGACGTTTTCACACTTGAATGTTAACAATTTCCACTGTCTGATACCAGTAAATTTCAATGACTGGTAATTTTTACTCTATTTTTTTGCCAGATTTTTTGTCAGGCTATAATGCTGATAGGTTGTACTAAGCAGACTATACCAAGTTGGGTGGGAGTGTTGATCTGCTGGAAGGTAAGAAGGCATTGCAGAGGATTCATGGGCCAAGATCAATTGTATGAGGTTCAACAAGTGCTGGGTCCTGCCCTTGGGTCACAACAACCCCATGCAGTCCTACAGACTGGGGAACAGTGGCTGAAAAACTGCCCTTGGAAAAGAAATTAGGCGTGCTGGCTGACAGTGACTGAACATGAGCCAGTGTGTGCCCAGTGGCATCCTGGCCTGGATCAGCAGTAATGTGGCCAGCAGGACCAGGACAGTGACTGTCCCCTGTACTCAGCACTGCTGAGGCCACACCTCGAGTGCTGTGTCCAGTTCTGGGCCCCTCAGTACAAGAAGGACATTGAGGGGCTGGAGTGTGTCCAGAGAAGGGCAACAGAGCTGGGAAAGGGTCTGGAGCGCAAGTCTGATGAGGAGCAGCTGAGGGAGCTGGAGGTGCTTAGCCTGGAGAAAAGGAGGCCCAGGGGAGACCTTATCACTCTACAGCTCCCTGAAAGGAGGCTGTAGCCAGGTGGGGTCGGTCTCTTCTCCCAGGCAGCAAGTGGCAGGGTGAGAGGACCTAGCCTCATACTGTGCCAGGGGAGATACAGGTTGGATATAAGGATGAATTTCTTCATGAAACGGGTTGTTAAGCATTGGAATGGGCTGCCCAGGGAGGTGGTGAATTCACCATCCTTGGAGGTGAGAGGAATGACAAGATTTGTCTTTACAAACAAGCCCTGGGTCTGCTGGTACATAAAACTAGCACTGAGAGATAAGAGAAACAATGGGAAGGATTCTACTGATTGATGAATGGAAAAGATACTTGCCTTTACAAACAAACCATAGGTTTGCTTGTAAATGAAACTGAAAATTGAAAGATGAAAGTAACAATGGGGAAAACCCCTAAATCCCATAAGAATTAAAAATTAGGGGGTTTATACATTAAAAGGGGAATCTGAGGTCTTAGGCATTTCGGGAAGTCTGTACCTCTCAAATACCTCAGCCAATGGGGAAAGAGAGAGGGAAATGCAGCTGGGAAATTAGGATAAAAAGGAGGCTGCATCTTCCAAAAATCTGAGAGACCCCAGGGGAAATGTGCCATGGCCTCTCCCTTTATTTGAATAAAGTAAAAGGACTCTTCTGTCTCCTTTTTGGACATAAACTTCTGGTGTTTGTGGATTAATTTTCCTAACAGAGGTGTTCAAGAAATGACTGGATGTGACATTTAATGCCATGGTGTAGTTGACAAGGTGGTGATTGCTCAAAGTTTGGACTTGATGATCTCAGAGGTCTTTTCCAACCTAAATAATTCTGTGATTTTACAGACACAGAACGGGAAACACCCATTTAAACGTTCAGTGTAAAATAAAAGGTATTTTCCTTCCAAAAGTGAAAGAGAAGAATTTCAGTGATTGCAGGTTGGTAGGTGGGAGACATCTTGCTAATATTACATATTACTAATTATTTTTTCTTTCACTGCCATTTTATACAGTTATTTAGTCACAAGCTATGAAAATGTGTGAATAATCCACTTCTGCTACATCAACTTAACACCACTCCATAAGCAAATCAAATATGATCTTGGCGAGGTATGGCAAAATTAATGCAGTGGAGAATGGAGAGATCATGCAGCAGGAGATCTCACATGACAGTGTTCTTCCTCCAAAATACCCCTGTTAAATTCCAGAACAGACTAATGTTAATGTAGTTAATAGAAAATATAATTTTACAGTTGTCCTACAAGGATTCCAAAGGTTTTAGGGTTGTCTAGTTTAAAACACTATGGTATGTATCTGTACCACAAAACCATGTCTCACGGGTGATAACCTCATTGGCAAACTCAGCAGCAAATTCCATAACTATTGCATTAGCCCCTGGTGTCAGCATTTACAGGTCAGAGGAAGGTAACACAGCACCACAAAATCTTCATGTTCTGTGGTAGTAACCTGAACTTCTTTCTCTGGGGCTGACAGGGTGATGCCTAAGAAAGGTGCTAGTTCACACAGTCCTTAAAAATGCAGTTGAGGCTTAGTCTTCAGGAGGACATTATACCAATTTGCACAATTAGGCTTAGAAAGAGACAGAATTAAGTCAATACTATTGAATTTTGTTGATGTGTCTCTTTAAAAATTGGTGCCCAAGAGAAAAAAAAAGGCTGTAACAGAAAATTTGAAACTAAACACCTCAGCATTTTAATAACTGTAAAAGCCATTTTTGCTGGAATGCCATGAACATTATTGCTGTAAGATAAAGTGAAAGATGGTCCTATAAACAACACATAAAAAGACAAAGATACTTGTCATACTGCTTATTTCAGGGCTAAAATGCTGGCTACAAGTTCCGATTGCTCTATTTTAATGTTCCCAGCTGGCTTCTGCAGGGAAATGCTTACTTTTTCTCATGAAGGGATGAGACTATACCTCCATCTAATACAATTCATATAGGGAACACAGGAAAACTGTCTCCCTGTTACCTTTTTGTTCCCCATCTCCCTGGACTGGTGAGACAAAAGTATACTAATTGCAGATCACTAGCACTGATACGAGACTTTCTCGAAAACACTAAATAAATCAATGTTTAATCAAAGGGACATAATAAATTCAGTTGAGAAGCCTCACTCCATTGCATCTCTCCATGGTCTTTCTAGTCTATAGGATGTCTAGTATATCTGCTGGTGGCAGCTGTGACCACCACAACAGCATTAAAGGCATTCATCTGCCTGCTCATGAATAGGATGATTCAGAGATAGGATGAAGAAATAGAACCTAGAATATTTACTCCTCCCTAAATGAAGCCTGGAAAGAAAGGACAATAAAATGAAAAGCTTGGGAGTCAAAAAAAAAAAAAAAAAAAAAAGTGTGGGGAGAGGGGTGAAAACGGGCAGATTATCCAAGGCATTCAAAAAATTGGACTCATGAAGCAGATGAAATGATTCAGATTGGATGAAGACGTGGTTAGAAGAAAAGATGAATTTAGCAGATTTGTTTCAGAATCAACAAAAAGATGATTAGAAATGAGGGCAGAAAAGGGTAAGTATTTTGGCAATAAATTGCCATGATTAGGCTTGGTAATGCTACATAGAATAAAATAATTATATTTATTAAATGTGTAGATGGAGAGACAGAGAGAATGAGAAATCAAAGGTAACTGTAAGGCTACAAGATAAGGAGGACAGTAATATTCTGAACAAACAGAAAGGGGACAGAAGAACATCCCGGGGACAGCTATAAAAAGTCTTATCTGGACACAGTTTGAAATGGCAAGGTAACTGTAGTGTCGTGTGATCATCGTGTCCAGGGAGGTACAAGCCACCGGCAAGGAAACAGACAAGTCAAGTCTCTGTTTTGCTAAGCTCGAGAATGCATTAATTCCCCCCTACCCCGGGCTGGGGAGGGGGTGAAGACAAAGAGAAGCAAGCAGGGTAAGGGTCGTGGGTTTTATAGGGTATTGCAGGGTGTGATATATGTTCTAAAGTTAATTCATGTTAATAGGATATAAAATGTAATACAAGCCATATAAATATAAGTTTTGTATAAACTAGCATGTTATAAGTTAAGTTTTGTTCAAACCAGCATATTGTGAATTAACTCAGGGGAAGGTGGCTCAACAAAATAAAGGAATTTCTCTAGCCCGAAAAGGCATGGGAGGGACACGAGGAAAACATGATTGGAATTACCAGAAAGAGGAACGAGAAAATGCCGCTGCCCTTGAAAGGGAACAAAAGGCGACGGAAAACGGAGATGATAGCCCGGAGAACCAGATGATTACCTTAGATCGATATCTAGATCGTCTCCGCCAGAAATTAACATCTCCACACCACACCTGGACCCAGCCATAAACAGCACTGTCCTCCTCCGCTGATCTATTCAGACTCTCGGAACTGAGACCTGCATGATTAATGAAGCTGCCTCGGAGGGAGGACCGTCAAAATCCCGAATCTCTCTCCGCGATCCAGTGTATAAAAAGAGACTGCTGCAAACCGAAAATGTGAACTTGGGGGATAACAGACTGGCAGAGTATGTTATCAAGTGTTCACCCAGCGGCGACCCCGGGCTCGACGCTGTCCTTTTAATTGTGGCTATCCGAGACTGTCATTTTGTCTCTCAATAAAATTCTAAAATTTGATTTATCTAATTTGGTCCATCTTATTTATAACACAGGGGAAGAGTCTTAGGGTTTGGGTGAAGGGAGGAGATAACACAAGGAGAGAACAGATTCCAGTCTCCTCAAAACAGGAGGACTCCACAGGTAACACCAAAGAAGCGGTCAGAGACAAAAATTCACAACAGGAGGAAAAAAATAGTTGTAAGCAACAGAAATGGTTGGGGAGAATGAGGTAGTCAAAATAGAGACTAAAGATAAAAGGAGGACTGAGAGTGAAAACTTGAACAGATAGTGGAGAGGGACTAGGTTCTACCAGAGGAGGTGCTGAAGAGAACAGTGTTTGATATTAAAGTAGAAAGCAGAGAGTACAGGCTCACCAAAAGATAAGATGGAAAGGAAGAAGATGGGGGGAAGTGCCAGTGGTCCTGAAGATTGCATTAAGGAGCATCCGAGCTGAAAGAAGCCCTTTGGCTTGGCTAGGAAAGAGCATAGGTGAAGGGGGTCTCCACAGATACTGAAACTAGAAAAAAAAACCCAGAAAGTCTGACAAATACAAGACAGGAATGAGTATTTGGAAGTCTAATTGGATATGTGAAAAGCTCAGTGGGACAGTGAAACCATGGTTCCAAGCTGACTGAAAAAAGCTGGAGAAGGGAGGCACGGCAGCAAAGAAACTGTTGAGAAATGAAAGCGCAAAGGGCATTAGGACTGTCAAACAAGGAGTAGAGAGGAAACACCAAAGAAATCTTACCCTCCAGGGCAGAGAAAGCAAGATGAGTTTGGATTTAATTGAGAGTAGGAGGTAGGAGGAGGAGGAGGTAGGAAAATCAAAGTCATTTTAATTGTCTTAAAGCAGATTTTGTTCTTTAATACTAGCAGAGGATTGCATACTTTGAAATTGTCACATCCAGAAGTCTCAATAGATGTAGAACCATATATTAAATTGATGCTATAGTTGACCTTGTTTTCTGAACGAGAGACAAGAGATTAATTTCTATGGAAGCCTTCCAGCCAGTAAAAGCACAATTGAACTAGACAAAATATCATAAAATCTGCCTCAGTTATGGGGCAATCTAGCCATTAGCGCAGGGGTGAAAACATTCTGGAGAATGATTAGGGTTGAATAACAGATTTATGGCCCCAGGAACTGCATAATAAAACTCTATGGGAACCCTCATTTTCAGGCTTGCTTTTTCTGAGGAGAGTACAGGACTACTGGGGCCATACCAGCCAAGTATCAGTGGAGGCTGGGTTTGCTCGATAACTAGAAGATTGACTTGGTGTGGATTGGATGGAGATCTTGTGCCTAAATTATTCATTTAGGAAGTCAACACAGATCTTTCATGTTTTTTCAGTTATTAAATGATCATGAAAAAGGAGCTCAGCTCCCAATTTCCAAGCTACTTGTGGCTTACCAAACAGTTGATGTTGCTCAGAAGGGCTGCTGATGAGACAAGCTCCACTTGCACATTGACAACAACTATTTTATGCCGTGGTTCCATGGCAAGGAAATAGTGATGTGCTTGTACTTGAGTGTTATTCCTGTCCTGCCTTGGAGGCTACAGACCCCTGACTGATGCAGTTGATGCCTTGGAGAGGCTACCTAGAACAAAAGCTAGACAAAGTTAGACAGACAAAGAGGCTAGAATAAAGTAGGTATTTATTAAAAGGCCTTCAAAGGATATACCTCGGCCAGTGCAAAGCCTCACAGAGGCTACACACAAGATGAATGGTGGTCACCAGTTTCTCAGGAGTATAAGTTTGGTCTATTGCACATCAGAGGTAATTATCCAATTATAGCTTCAGGTAATGAAGTAATATTTCCCTGGTTTGCTTCCCCCCAATTCACTTTTGATTAAATTTTTCGGGGCCTGAGGCCGATGGTGTGACCTTGGTTCCCAGGCCCAGAAGGATTGTTTAGTCTAACAAAAATGTGAAGAAAGCTAACTAGCATTCTATATAGAGCTCAGAGTTATATGCTGATGCAGGGCAGAATCTGAAAAAATGTACAAGATAAAAACTTAAGACATCACAGTAAGTTTGCCTCAGACACTAAAATATCCATCACTGCAGTACCAGCAGCTGCTGTTGGTCACACCCTCACACAGTACGCAGTGAAGTGTTAGCAGAGCTAACAGCATTGCTTTAGATGAGTATGGAAGTTGACCCACAGTAACCCACTAACTACGGCTTTTATGTCTCAACCTGAAATATAAAAGTGAATTTATGTGTCCAGCATAGAAAATGTGAGAGTACTCTCCCCAGAACCAACCAGAAATACATCCCTGCAAATTATACCTAACTCCCCTGCCACAGGATGAGATACAGAAATTGTAAAACAAGCTTTCTAAATATATTGCTTTCTTTTGTTTGGGTAGAAAAGTACCAAATAATAAATCACATGAGAATAAAAAATGCTTTTTAAAAACGTCCACCTGCTTAAGTATGCCATACCATAATTAAGTTCATTTAACAGGACAATGACTTGCCTCTTCTACCTAGCCTCCTGCAGGCTGATCTTGGTACAGATGTTAAACAATATATTTTTAAGAAGCAATCATTCTTCAAATCACTCAAACAAAAAGACTGAATTTTATCTGCTTTGAAAATTAGTATTTTTTTGCAACACAAGAGCAGCAACACAGCAGTCAGCTTTCTATTTTGAAACAGCACAATAGGAGGAGGCTATAATGAAAATAAATAACATAAAATACAATATGAAAATAAATAACACAGCAAAATGCAACAATTAATAGTGTGTGAATTTCTCACAACTCAGATCAACTTATATCTATTAAGAAGCAAGAACTTTTGTAAAATTTCTAGTCAGAAGAAGACCCAGAACCTCTTTCCAGAAAATGTAGTTTCTCCCAATTGCACCATTCTGTCCTAGAGGGAAAAAGATACAATTTCCCTACTCTTGCCTCTCATCTAGAGGTTGATAGAACTTCTACTTTGCTTTTGAAATCCCTGCTCTGAGAAATGTAAAGGAAATATAAGAAGATGATAAAATCTGCCAAATGATATTTGCCACAAAATGCTTGAAACCAAAAGCATGCATGATTGAAGAAAAGGCATGGCATCCTGAGATCCATCAGAAATTTAGAGAGAAGATGCATTGCATACTATTCACAAACCTGCAGTTTTTCCCATAACTCAAAACCCAGTCAACTCAGCTGAAAAATATTCTGGGTACCACAAACCCAGGACAAATCCAGGTTGGGTTTTGATGAATGAAATTCATTAATAATAGCTGGCTGGTAAAAAGACAACAACAAAAACTCAGTTGTGGTCCAATTGCAAGACCCTGTGAGTTTATTCCGGCATGGAAAAGTCAACACAGCATTTGATCATGTACTCAATGGTGACTGATGGTGGCTCTCCACGAGCTAAGAACCACAGGGTACGAAGCTGCAAGGTTTTCTCACACATAATATTATTAGGGCACCTATACTGATGGTGACTTGTAGTTTTGAAAATTTCATCGTATTTGTTCTAAAAATCATCATAGGATTTTGCTCATCAACTTCCTTATGATGGCACCTTTAGGTACCAGCTAAGTGACAAAACTCTATACAAGATCATTTTACAAATGAGGAGAATTAAACCTAAGGAGAACAAATGGGAGGATTCTGGGATTTACATTTCATTTATTTTAAAACTGCCAAAATTCTACTTAAGTCTAATTATACACCTTAAAAAAATAGGATATACTTATTCTTAACATCATAATCTTTGTGGAACTTACAAATTTTTACTTTGTGCTTGTAGTTTCTTTCCTGTTACTAAGCCTTTCTTCAACCTGACCTGACCTGGCTGCAGTTAAGAGCTGTCCCAGGAAGGTTTCAGCCTGTAAAGTGATATTGGAGGTCCCCTCCACACCTGCACATGAGTACTGGAGATGTGGCCCCAGTGCAATCCTCCCCAAAGCCTCTCAGAGGAGAGAGGAGAAAGAGAGCTTAGCTTGAGAGCCACAGACAGACAGGAACTACAATACTCCTCACATGCCTCGAGGACAGGAGGAGGGGTCAAGCAGAACGTTGCAGAGATGGGCAAAGGACCAGGAGCGTGCATATCACATGGGAATTGCCATCTAATGATCCTGATGCTGTTTCTTAGTGGATAAACTAAGTATCACTTGTCCCACTGTATTTTGTTTTGTTGCCCATCACAACCAAACCACTTGTGCCAGTTCTGTTATGCTGACAGAGTCCTCCAGCAGGAGAACAACAAACACCAGACAAACGTTTTCCGCAAAGCCAGTTCAAGTGGCTTTCCCTTGAACGCACCCTCGGGGTTGTACAGCTGACCCTGTTGACCAGTGGTTTGGCCTTTTCCCTCCATCCCAGCTGGTCACAGACACCACACACAGAAACACTGTGTGCTCTCCAAGCTTGGGATCCGGGGTTTCAGGGAGCTGAGGTTCATTATGGAGAATGGCTGCACTGGGTTATTGGCACTGCAGAGCTGGGAACAAGGGGATTTATTCCCATGAAGAGACAGGGCAAAACTGGAAGAGTGCAATGGGCAAAGCATGGGTGTGTGCACAGAACGGTATGACAGGAGATGAGTGAAGTTGGCCAAGCTGTCAGCAGCAGGGGGACTTGGCATGTAAGGACACCATGCCTTGAAGATCTGTCATGCTGTACAGCCCCTCACTGACCAAAGAAGTTTTAAAACCAACTTTGTCCTTCTATGCAAGGATTTAAAGCATAAGCCCTGACATTAATCCTGAAGATTATCCTAATCTTCAGTATTAAATAGCTGCCATTTTATTTCAACTCTACAGGGATTCTCCGAATTTCTTTCATCAGGAATGGCTAAAACTCTGGCATCAGTCTTACATATGGTAGTGTATACTGGGACTTCTTCTTTACTCTCTCAGATTTATTCTGGTGTAAAACTGGTATAATAGAGTACTAAGTCTTCAGCCTCTGTGTCTGAATTACCAGATCTTGAGTATAGAAAAAAATAGATCAGTGTATCTGTTACATATTTCTTGTCTTTCTTATCTCCAGAGGAAAAATCACTTTGGAAAGTTGCCCTAGGAAGCAGAAAGACCATGTGTTTTCAGCTTTTGTGATATTTGGTGTTTATTGCATCAGAAGATTACACAGTAATCCCTTCCCTCCCTGTCTCCCCCCCCCCCCCCAAAAAAAACAACAACAAAAAAAAACCAAACCAAAACCAAACCAAACCAAACCAAACCAAACCAAACCAAACCAAACCAAAACAAAAAAATCACCACCAAAAAAAACACCAACCCACCACAACCAAATAATAATAGTATCCAAATGTTATAGCTATCTGAAGAAAAACATCTTTGGTGAAGACTTTGCAATGAATTAGGAGGTGATAGAGAGGTTAATTTGGATCTAATTCTTAAGGTTATTTGATTTGTGACTGGGAGCAGCACTACTGAAGAAAGGACATTAAACCTCTCTGACAGGACTTTATTTCAATCACTAGCAACAGTCCTGTCAACAAAGCTATAGCAGTGCAGGGAGCAGGGAGCAGGGCCAGTGAGCAGCTGATGCAGGCATTGCACACATGCAGTCTTCAGCAGCACAGCCCAGAAGGGTGCTGAATTGTTGCTCTGCCCTCTGCTCTCCCATCATCACTCCTCTCTGCCCAAAAAAAAGCTCATGAAGCTGACTTTGTGCCTCCCTCCAGCCCCAAACTTCACAATTTTCTCCTGGTTTCTGAAAGGATGTGCAAGCATAACCTTGGATAAGAACTTGTTTCCCAAATCTAAGCTCTATGAAAAACAGTTAGATGCTTAGTGAAAACACTATTTTCTTCATTCTTATTCATGCTGCAAAATAACAGCACACACAACAACAAGGGCCAGCCTCCTTCCCTCCGAACAAACACATGCTGGCACTCGAGTGGTTGTGGTTAAACTGATGAGTGAGCTGGAAGTACAAACTGCTGGCACAAAGGGGTTCAGGGCCGGGCACGTGTTTCTTGCAGCTGTTACCTAGCAAACACGAAAATTGTTTTTTGTTTTTCAATTAGAAAAGACACTTCCTTTTTTGAAATTGTTGCTAGCTTTGAGAAAAATAGCACATTTCAAGCTTTCTTTGCACATTGTAAGGGAACACAAAAAACAGTGGTAAGATTACAAAAAATATTTAAGAGATTCACTGCCAGCCACCTTTAAAAACCTGTTATTTTCTGTAAAAGGATTCTGCTGCATATTTTTTCCCATTAAATCCCTTATATCTCAGTTCTCAATTCTCTGTTTCTGCTAAGTGGGGCAACGTATGTTAGCAATGTACTATCACGTCACAGATGTGATATGGCATACTACTTCAGCACAGTTTTAGGAATCATTTGGGCTGAAGTCGGGTATCAGTTTATATTCAATGATAATCTTAAAAGGCATGTTACACTCTTTTGGGAAAATGAGGAGAAAAAATACAAAAAAAATGCCATGGGAAGTGAACTCTAGAGATATATACTTTTTCATAAAGATACACTAAAAAAATATGCTAAAGGGTCCAAAAATATTGAAGTTCTCTTCTGTACTCATATGTCTTTTCTGATAGATGTTCAAATCAAGATCTTTTGAGGAAAATACAGCTGCTATGATAACAGTCCTTTTCTACGTTGAACTGTCATCCTCATTTACATTTTCATTGCCTGTCATACAGATCTGTTCCTAAGATGTACATCTGCAGCCAGCACTATCAATGGTAATGTCTCTCTAAACTTTCCAAATGGACCTTTATGTGGCCATCCATGGTGCATTTATCTTCGCATATTTTAATCTAAAAGTTGGCCATCTAGTCCAAACCAGTTGACCAAAGAACTTCTCCAGTGAAGACATTGTAAAGTGTCTTCATAAAGCAAAGATACACACCTCAAGAAATGTGTTTGGCACCAATAAAAGAAACTGCCTTCTGGATGAACCTGTGACAGATAACTAAATGTGGAGACAGCTAGCTGAGACAAGTTCAGCCTCTACATGCCAGAACATGGGTGAGAGATAAAGCTTACCACAAATGTTACATTGCACTGGGGCTGCTGTAAGGCTCAGATTCACTCAATTTTTGTTTAGGTAAACTTCCAAGGTACCTATGAGAGAAGTCATGTGCCTGAGGGACTTTCTAGAAAGACTGGAGAATGGCAGGCACATCCTGAGAGTGAGCCATGCCACAGGACTGCACAAACAAATGTAAGAAAAACACTCAAATTCTATCCAGGCCACCAAAGACGTGCTGAGAGACTACAGCCGAACCAAGTGTGACCCTGTTCCATTTCAGGCAACCTGCACAAGGGGTTAGCACAATGTGTGATGAATCCCAGCTAAACTCCACTAAACTGGATTTTCACCTGTAATGTACAGCACTAAACATATTGTCATACCTTGATGTAAGATAAACAATACCTAATTAAGTATAAGGCAAGTTCTTAATTGCTCTTAGAAACTTTTTTCTATAGTGGAGAAAACCAGACGTTGACTTTATGGAGGTGATAAACTGTTTAAAAACCACAGCACAATAGGATTTCATCTGTTCAAACAGATTCTGCTGAGTCATCTATGTCCAAGGAGAGAATCTGCCCTTAATGACCATGCTTCGGCTTATTTTTATCTGGCAACATAAAAGTATCAGTTAGCATGAAGTATTGGATCCAAGTGGTCACCTGCTATGTTTATTAATTTCAGCACAGAGCCATTTAGCTTTGGTTTTTGATATTCAGGTCTATGCACCATATTCCCTGATTATTTCTGCTCATAGTATTGTGGTGCATGAAGATATGCACGTCAGACCAAAGTTACTGAAGTGTTTCTGTTCCAGAGCATCAAAGTCAAGAGTCCAAAGAAGTATTCTAACTAGCACAATTCAAACTTGACCTGTAAAGTTAAGTTGCTATGGTTCAGCATTCTTATCTGCCCCACATACTCTGTTTCAGCTGTAACACCACACTCAGGGTAAGCAGACTCAGCTGAATGCAAAAAAATACCTTTTTTCACCAGTCTTCCAAAGTCCAAGCCCTACTCTGAAGTGTAGTTTCTTGGTTATTTCTGCATTCACTGCTTTAACTGATATTTCCTCAGTCCTGTTAGATCACAAAAGTAAAGACAATGCTGCTGCTAACCTAGACTGGACTCCAGTGTGCAAAGAACCAAGACCAGTTTAGTCCAATCCTTCAGCTTAACTTTGCAAACCTCATTAGTTAAAACCAGATACCTACCTCTTCCTTGTCCTTCCCAAACTGTCCACACAGTCATGCAGGAGATGCTTAATGCCATATACCTGTTCATTCATTTTCTTTCATTACTAAGAAGACAACAGCATTCCACTGATATTTGAGGAAAACATAAGCAAATAATATATAAGGATAAATTATAAATATGAAGTGCAATTCATGCAAGTGAATAAGACTAATAGCTACTTTTCTCCCTTCTCACACATGGTGGAGATTTCTGTGCTTCTAAATAATGTTACTATAATTACTATTAATATTACTATAATTAGGTTTCATAGAAATTTACTTTGGGACTCTCCCTGGGTCACTGCGGACATTTTCCCATCACCACTGATTTGAAAGTACTTTCCTACAGTCTGATTTTTTTTTTTTTTTCTGTGCTAAGGTAAACTTACCTTACTCTGAAAGTACATTAAAACCAAATCTGTAACAGCATGTGGTGTTTAACTGCTGGAAGCTGAGGTTATTATATACAGAAAGTTTACTGGAAAGCTCAGAGCTCCGGATTTGTACATATTAGTTATGATATCTCTAGAAATACTTAGATTTTGCTTCAGAACTCAGGTGAGTGTTGTAATGCATTAATTGGGTTTTCACTTGTAATGTTCCTTTCTATCTGTCCCTACCCGGCAGTGCCCATCCCCCACACTGAGATGTAACCTAATCCTGTTTTATCACTGATGGGGTGATGCCTCTGGGTCTCTGCTGCCTCCGCTGAGGCGTAGTGACCTGGTTCCAGGAACGACACGGCAGCCACACCCAGGCTGCTCGGGCCATCAGCTCACAGACACCAGTGTGGTGGACGGCAAATGGCGTTTATTAACTGGTTACATGGGGTTATAAAACTTCTGTTTGCTACATCACTTCCGTCTGCTTATGTTACAAGCTACATGTTACTTACATAATCAAGGACACTAAACAACTAAGTGTTGAGGGAGGGGTTCTGTCTACCCGTACAACGCGATATCTTCCGACCGCCTGTCCCTAATCTCCCACAGGGTCTCACCTATGGGCCCTGCCCCCTGGGGGAAAAAGCCACCGCTGGGGAGGGGCCAGCACGCTCTGGCATCGGCTCTCCATCAGGAGGGGTCTCAAAAGCTGAGCAGGACATAAGAATAAAAGCAGAACTATCCTTCCCAAAGTCAGAGAGTCAAGACTCTTCTTTTACCTTTGGTGGCTGTCTAGTCTCGTGGGGAAGGCTACAGGTGGGTTTTTGTGACATCAATTTTATCTCCAAAGGAATATTAACACAATAAAGGCAAATTATATTGGTTTGTTCCTATATAAGAAAAACTTCATTTTCATCAAAAATAATGTGCTGACTTGGTGAACTTCTCTGCTGTGCTGGAAGAAGGTTTATGCAAAACCTCATTCTGGGTATACATAAGAGACCTCAGAATAGGATGTGAGGGGGTGTGTACACATATATGTCTTGCATTCTCAAAACATTACAGTGATAACGGCAAGGAAAAAACTGGCACTGGTGTGCCCCAGCTAGCTTGTTAAATGTTCACACTAATAGATATAGTTACTAAGTGGAAAAACAGCTCTTGATGTTGAGGCCGTTATATATCGGTTGGAGATAAGCAGGAGTTTCTAGACTGAAACTAGAACACGCATAGGTAAGTAGGCAGGTGATTTCAAGCAAAGTCAATTTGTCTCTTTCTTGCAATAGAGGGAGTCACAAGACAGGAAAAATAGTAATTTATCACATGTTAAACAATTCAGATGTGTTCAGCAGCTTTAGTTTTCCAACGGCTTGAAGCAAGAATTGGGAGTTTGGCATAATATAAGCATGATCCTCCTGATCTGTGTTTGGCTTTCTCTGTGAAATACTGCCTACAGCAGAGCAATCTGATAGCCTGAATTTGAAAGGAAATGAGGATTATTCAATTAAGTTCACTGTTAATCCTTCCCTAATAAGTGTTGAAGCAGAAGGCCATTTGAAAAAAAAAAAAGGTAAATGGGACTGAAGTCTCTGCAGTCGGAAGTTCCTGAAGATTTTGGAAAAGCAGTAAATGCAGAAAGAAGGAAGGATTAAATATTACATAGCCAGTGGAGAAGACAAGTGAGCTCAAGTTACCTGTTTGTTACCTGCAGCCTCTCAGCAGCAATATTTAGATTTGAAATTACTGCATGCAGCTTTTTTGATATAACTAATATGGGGAGCATGAAAGCTCTTCCAGCAGATGAAAATTGATTCTAAAACACCTACAGTATAATCCATGGAATTAGTATCCCAGTACATCCAAGGAACCAGCGCCCTGGCAGCACAGAATCAGACACAGTGTATGTTTCTTCCTGTCGTGTCCAAGGGAGAAAACTGAGGACAAACTTTGGGGGGGGGGGGGGGGGGGGGGGGGGGGGGGGGGGGGGGGGGGGGGGGGGGGGGGGGGGGGGGGGGGGGGGGGAGGGGGAGGGGTGAGTGTGAAAAAAGGCTTTTAGGAAGTACATTTTGAGAAAAGGGGAAGTGCTAGGGGTTGTGAGATAGGACAGTACTCTCCCATGTGAAGGTAGAGGGAGTAGTAACAGAGACAGCAGCAACAGAGACACAAATTGAGAGGAAATAAGATTTAAATATTTCTGCATGTGCATTTTTCATGTGGATTCCTGCTTTTTAAACATAATCATCATAGTCCCATATATAAGCATTTTCACTGACCTGAACTTTTGCAAATATACAACTGATCTATGCATGTACATATTTAGATCTGATTAACCCCACTTTATCTCAACATCAGGCACATAAAGTTATTTCTAGCAGTAACAGGAAGGGTACTTTAAGGAAAAGGAAGAACAAGAGGTAGAAATTGAAAATTCTTTTTTTCTCTCCTAATTGCAAGATGAAATTTGAGATTGCAGTATTTGGATTTGGAATTATTGCTTGTAGTTTTTTTCATGTAAATATTACAGTGAACATGAAAGCTTCTCCATCAAATTACAACTGATTTTAAAATACCTATAGGACCATCAGAGTCAGGAATTCCTTTATGTTTTGCATCACCTCAAAAAGGAAGCAAGCTTGAAAAATGCTTTGCAATGTAATAGATGAGTCTGCAGACTTACAAGGAAGGGAGACCAGTAAAGTAGTTGCAATTTATTTCACTGCATTTTTTATTGCTGTGCATCATATTTTACTTTCTCCTATTGCTTCCATGATGCTGCTATTTCTACCAGACAATGTATATTCTATATTAAAATTTGTTTTCTGTATTAAAATTTGTTATTATAATATCACAGAATAAAACACTGACTAGTAATAGCTGTCAATAGAAGATGCGGGAAGACCTGAAATAAAGAATTGTGGGGCAGACAGTTTGGAGACCAACCTGCATATAGGAGAAAATGCTCCCTTGTTTTCCTAACACAAGAGTAGTGGTTTGTCTTGGTTTGGGGACAAATTTGGGAGAAAATCCCTGTATAGGATCCCTCTGGGAAGCAAACCCAAGTGGCCCCTCCCTCCAACTGGTCCGGTAAAAAAAACCTCTTTGGAGAAAAGTGGAAAAACTATTTTACTAAACAAATGAAGTGCATACAAGTATAAAGAATGAATAATATGAGACAATAAAACCTCTCCTTCTGAAGCGAGATGGCAAATTGAGAAAGTTCTTGCCGTGGGTGTAGCTCGGCTCTCTCTCAGTCTCTCCTCAGTCCCAGTCTCTCCGGCGCTGCTGGAAAATGCCGAGGCCCAGGCCCCGGTGGGCCACAGGTGCAGCCCCCAGTGCTCCCCTGGGTTTTCAGTCCAGAGCAGGTTTAAACAGTTCCAAGAAAAAGGGAAAAAAACCAGACCAGGGAATTTCTCTGCCCTAGCTAGCTGAAACTAACTAAAAGCAAAAAACAAAATCTCTGTCCTGCAGTCTCTCCAAGCCTCCGCCGAACACCCCAGCTGGAGAAGAATGTGGAGGAGTCAGGCAGCATTCTCAAAACAAACTCCGTGCTTCTCCTTGCTCTTAGAACCAGTCTTAAAGGCACAGGACTCAATATACAGCACAAACAGAACAGACGATTGGGGATACAGGCATCATAAAGTTACCCTAGGACATTCCACCCCTTATCCCCATATCATCAATATACTAAAACTAATATATATACACTCTAGCTCTACACACACACACATCTATATAAAAACAAAATGCAATATACAGCTACATACAGTGGCAGTACCATTCAGCACACAGCGATAATTACACATGATTCTCACCCAACAATCAGATCTCTCTATGGAACACATCGTGTGGTTCGGCTTCTGACTGTGTATCATCTGTTGCTTCAGCTTCTGATTGTGTGTCAGGTGGTTTGACTCCTGACTGGGTGTCAGGAGGCATTGAGGATCCTTCACCTGAGTCATCGTCTACTGGTCAATCAGTTTTGTCCGTGTGCTTCTTCCCTTCTTTACTGCAGCAATTGCTGGTGTCTTAGCCTCAACTGTCTGGTTTAGCTGCAGCCTGAATAGCTGTGCGGTTGGCTGCAGCCTGAGTGACTGATTTATCTCCCTGCTCCCTTGCCTCTATCTGCTGCCCTACAGTGTTTAGCAGTGTGTGACTGTCACAGTGCCTCTGCGCTCGGCGCAGCTCGCAGGCTAGCTCAATGTAATTCACTGCGGCTAACGTGTAGCAGGTCGGGGTGGCAGGGCGCGCGAGCCACCTCCTTCCAGTGGGGCCTTGGTTCCCCACGCGGCGACAGAGCCTTGGTGTCGTCACGACCACGGCGGCAGTAAAAGAGTCGACCCTCTGGTGTAGCGCAACAAGATGGTTTATTGGAGGGAGATGGACAGGGAGCTCAACCTCGGTCGGCAGCTGCACTCAGAGAGCCCCGAGCTGAGCGTGTCACCAGGTTTTTATTCAGGGGAGGGTTCAGGGGGAGGCGACAACAGGTCGACCAATGGGGAAACAGAGGGGTGTGAACAAGGGTGTTAACTATAGAACAGGGATCCAATCCCAAAATGGAGGGAGAGGACTCCTCAGGCACCCACCAATCACTCGACGCCCTCCCTGGATCTTTCCAGAACCCAGGGAAGGGCCCCAAAGTGATGGACAGGGTGCCCAAGGGGAGAGAGAGGGGATTGACACCTGGGGTAGGGATGATTGACACTTAACGGTTCAGGACTACTTAATAAACAAGTTGAAACCATTCGAACGGGGGGGGGGGGGGTGGTACAAGGAACAAACCATTTTACAATGAACATTAAAATAAACATAAACTCATTAATTAATTCAACAAAACTAAAAACACACCGCCACATCTCCCCCTTTTTTGTTTTAAGAAGATGTAAATTGGAAGGGAGGAGGAAGGTACTTGGAGTTCGGGTAACTGGTGGCGAACCACTCATGTGAAATGGGATAACCCAGTCCATGCTCTTCCAAATCAGGGTTTCTCCCCTCATCGTCCACCATTTCCTCCATCTGTATTTCTTCTTCCTCTCGGCTGGCGGATGTCACGGCAATGCGATTAATGGAAGGGGAGAGTGGGGTAGCAACTAAGTTTAAAATCATTCTTTTAAGTAGTCCAAATGAAATGGCAGCAAGTATGAAAACAAACACACACAACAATAAAGTCTTTAACACCGACGAAACCCAGCCCAAGAGTCCCCAGTTACCAAAAAGTCCGTCTAACCAGTCGCCTGTCTCCCGCTTGATGCTGTATATCATGTCCTTCATCTGCTGGATGGTAGAGTGGATGTTCTCAGCCTTGGTGGACAGATTGAAACAGCAGAGTCCCTCGAACTCTTCGCATCGGTGGCCATGCAACAGAAGGTAGTCGATGGCCACCGATTTGAAGAGTTGCTTGTTTGAGGTTTCCTCTTCACCAGGAGGTTGGTGAGGGCGTCAGTTGTTAAGTTGGCTTGTTTCGCCACCCAGCACTCTAGGTGGGCCAATTCACCTAGGGCTTTCGCAATCGCTACCCATGGTAGGAAAATCGTGACTGCGACCCCTTTGGGTTTGGACCAATGCACAATTTCGTGGTCGCAGTGAGGGTCGATTGCCGCTGAGGTCTCTCTTCTGAATGGCCAAATTGCGTGAAATTTTGCGCCGCCAATTAGCTACAGATGTTTTGTTGGGGGTGAACAAGCTTAACTGGCCCAAAAGTGCATGGACCTCCTGTGTGGAGAGGAGGGATGCCTGCCCAAGCCCCGTCACCACAGATAAGAAAGACTCCTTTTGGGAGTTTTAGGAGTTTGTGACGTGAGGTGGTGGGCACGTCAACTTCTACGGTGTCTTTGCACCACTGGTCCGGCATAAGGCGATGGGAACGGATCCGATGATACAATTGATCCTGTTCCTTGGGAGGGGTGTAAATAAACTTAATGCAAAAAGAAGCGTTAACTGAACCTAATAGCTCTAACTCTGTAGGGTATGAGACCATTTGGGGAAGGGATTGTTGAAAATGGGACCACAACACAAAGGGGTTTCTGATAATGCCTTTTAAAACCTGACGATGGGGCCGGACCTGCTTAGCTGATCTTAATAGCTGATGAAGTTCCGAAGGGAACTCCTCGGGCTTGAAAGGGATCCCAACAAGACAAGTAGACAGAGGGTCATCTGCTGATGCAGCCGTGAGACAGATGTGGTCTTGTCCCATGGATCGGGCCAACGTGGCCCACACGTTGGCCTGCGGCTGCGGAATGATCCATCCAGTCAACGGGAGACAAAGGCAACACATGGTCAGGCAAACCCAGAGGAGTCGAAGGAAGTTCCTCGGGGGAGGGGACTGGGCTCCGGCAGGGTTCATCTTCAACTGAAAGAAACTGAAAAGACAAATGTTAACTGAGATCGGGATTGTCTGGGGGGAAAGGAAGCTCTTCCCAGCAGTCGTTTTCCTTCCTCCTGCGCCTCCATGCTGCCTCGGCTACCAGGGTGGATTTCTTACCATGGGACCCCGAGACTTCGGAACGTAGGGCCTCACCCATTTCGCTGGTATCCATTTGGGTCCGTGGGGGCGGACACGCAAGCGTATCCGGACCCCACGTGACCAACCATGAGGTCCCTCCGTTCTTCCAGTCTCGGGATCCTGACCATGAGGCGGCCTTTCCTTCGCATCAAACTGAGGGTTTGCCAAAGTGCTGCATGACTGGAGGGTTCAAAACCTCGAAGGAGCATTTAAAAAATTAATTGTGAACAGTGCCCTGGCTAACCGGATCGAGGGTGGTTCTGTCTTCAACACCCGTTGTTGGTGGAGGACCCGTTTGATGTCCCTGTGGGTCCTTTCGACCACGGCTTGACCTGTGGGGGAGTGGGGGATGCGGTTTTGTGCTCCACCCCCATTGCTGCAGGAAGCTGCAGAATTCTCTTGAACGGTACGCTGGACCATTATCAGTCTTAAGCTCCCTCGGGATCCCCAAAGGAGAAGGCCTGGATGAGGTGTTTGATTGCATCCGAGGACTTCTCCCCTGTGTGGGCGGAGCGAAGACTGCACCGGAGAAGGTGTCCACAGAGACGTGTACAAATTTAGATCTGCCGAATTCTGGGAAGTGGGTGACATCTGTCTGCCACACCTCACAGCTTTTTAAGCCTCGGGGGTTTACTCCTGCGCTTAAGGTGGGTAAAGCGTGTTTGGAACAAGAAGGACAATGGCCACAATCGCCTTGGCCTGTTCCCGGTGAGATGGAACCGGCGAACAAGGCCAGGCGCGTTTTGGTGGAAGAGTTGGTGGCTGAGTTTCGCTTGCTCGAAAATGTTCGGCAAGGGGGCCATTGCGACAGGGGCAGCAAGAGCATCAGCTCTCCTTTTCCTTCCGCAATGAACCCTGGCAACTCAGTGTGCGACCTCGTATGCATTACATAATAGGGTTGCTCTCGGTGGGAGACAAGCTTTACTAATTTTGAGAGCAATTCAAACAGAGCGATGTTAGACACTTCCTGTAAGATGGCTTGTTCTGCCCTAGAGACCACCCCCACTACATAAGCGGAGTCAGTGACCAAATTGAAAGGTTCAGAAAACCTCTCAAATGCCCTAACGACAGCGGCCAACTCAGCAACTTGAGGGGAACCTTCCACCTCATCAATATCTGCCTCCTACTGCTGAGTCTGAGGATCCTTCCAAGTCAAAACTGACCTGTGGGACCTTCCGGACGTGTCGGTGAAAACTGTTAGGGCCTTGAGGGGTCTGTTGCTCTGAATGCTTTTTAATGATAGAACAAATTGAACATCCTGATTAAAAATTTTGTGGGCTGGCCGATGTACTGAAATTTGACCTGTAAAGGAGTCTAGGGCAAATTGCAGGGCTTCATTTTCTTGAAGCAGGTGTTCTAGCATCGCTTTAGTAATTTGGCCCGATCGAAGTCCAATTGGTATGTGAATGCATTCGAAGTCGCACCCGGCCAAATCTCTGATCCGCGATCTTGCTTTGCGGATCAACTCAGCTACCAACTCTTGTGGCCGGGTCATTCTCTTGGATCTTTGATGGCTGAGGAAGACCCACTCTATGATTAAGAGCGGATCATTCCTGCCTCGATCCTTCTTAGGGATGTTTCTCCATTGGAATATCACCCCATGGAGGTGTGGCAGTCTTCCCATGATAATAAATTTGAAAGGCAAGTCCGGATCACATCTGTGAGCTTGCCTGGTGGACATGCATTCCTGCACCTTCTCCAGGGCTTTCCTCGCCTCCGGGGTAAGGGCCCTAGGAGAACTGAGCTCCTCTCCCCCTTTCAATAAATTGAAAAGGGGGGCTAGGTCCTCGGTGGTCAGGCCTAGCCAGGGCCTTACCCAATTCAACGCCCCACACAACTGATGGAGATCCGCGAGGGTGCTTACTTTTGATTTGATTTCCAATTTTTGAGGCACAATGGTCCTCTTGCTGATCTCAAGTCCCAGGTACCGCCAAGGTGGCATCTGCTGAACTTTCTCGTCCTGCAGCTCGAACCCTGCAGCAATCAATGCAGTGATTGTCAGGTCAAGCGCGTGGGACAGAACGTCATCGTTCGGGGCACACACAAGCACATCATCCATATAGTGATGGATGATGGCCTTGTCCACGGCTGAGCGAACAGGGGACAGCAAGGAAGCTACAAACCACTGGCAGATGACAGGAGAATTTTTCATCCCTTGCGGGAGAACTCGCCAGTGGTATCGTTTCCTTGGGGCCATTTGGTTGATGGTCAGAACCGAAAATGCGAAACGTGGGGCATCGTCAGGGTGTAAGGGAATTTGAAAGAAGCAATCCTTTATATCAATCACTGCCAATTTCCAATTTTGGGGTAGCATGGTCGGGGAGGGCATTCCTGGTTGCAGAGACCCCATGTCCTCGATGACATTATTAATTTGTCTGAGGTCGTGGAGGAGCCACCACTTGTCCTTCCCCGGCTTCTTAATTACAAAAACCGGGGAGTTCCAAGGGCTGTTGGTCTCAACTATGTGGCCTTTGGCTAACTGCTCCTCTACGAGCTCTTCGAGCGCCTTCAATTTTTCTTTTGATAGCGGCCACTGCTCTACCCAAACTGGGGAATCTGTTAGCCAATTCAGTTTCTGGATAGGGTGCTCCTCAGTGACCGCTGCGGAAAAATCCTGAGAGGGGTCGAGAATGTCAATTTTGACCCCCCATTGGGCCATAAGGTCTCTCCCAAGCAGGGGCTCTTTGTAATTCAAAACGAAAGGGCGGATATTCGCCAATTGCCCTCTCGGCCCCTTAATTTGGACCACGCTTTTAGATTGTTTTGCCAATTGTAAACCCCCTACACCTTGCACGTGTCCTGCCACATCTTGCAAGGCCCAATGTGACGGCCAGTCTTTTGCGGGCACGATCGTCACATCTGCCCCCGTGTCTAACAGGCCCGTGATCTGCAGGGCCTCCCCACCCACACTAAACTGCAATCTACCGGGGCCTTTCTTCAGTGATGGCCTGCACAGCAGACCATGGGGTTTAGATGTATCTTTGGCCCTCGAGTAGGAATTATCTGGGCGATGACTTGGCCTTTAGCTAGATAAGTTGGTGGGTGGGTACAACGCAGCCAGAGGACGAGATCTCCGGGGTTGTTGACGAGAACCCCTGGTAGAATCTCGACCTCCTGCGGTGTGTGCTTACAATCCCAGAGTACGATGAACTCACCCTCGATGATCGGCCAGGGACCCTGCTCCTCGGTGTTGACGGATGCTAGGGTCCAGTCGGCGGTCCTCAGGTGCAGACCCTCAGTGAGCCGCAATCGGTATGGTGTATATCTAGAATCTGTTGTTAAAATAGGTTTTGAAATGTCATGGTTGGTAATGTTGTCATGTCCGGTAAAGTTTTGTCTTTTTTTGCTGGGATGGGCAGCATATCATTGGCGCTCTGTTCCTCTACTTCTCCCCCCTTCTTCTGGTCCACCCTATTTCTGTCCCCGCGCTGGGTGGACCAGCGCTTCCCTTTCAGTTTTTTTGATACGAATTTGGGCCTAACTGCCCATCTCCCCCACCTCCCCCTTTTTTGTTTTTAATGATGTCAAGTTCGTTTTTCAGGTGACACTGCGCTGCCCAATGCCCCACATTCCCGCAGAGGTAGCAGCGCTGGCGGTTCGGAACGTATGGTTTCCTCTGTGGGGTCAGCCCGGTAGATGGCTGGGTGTTGATGGCTGCAACTTTCGGAGTCTTCACTCATAGTTGTTCCGTTTCCCCGGCCTGTATCAGGGGGACTTTGATCTGGCAGATGCGCAGCATGTCAGATATAGTCGGAGGGGGGTCTAGGGGAAGGCTAAGTATAGCTGTTCTGGACACCGAGTTGGCATTGGTGAATGCCATTTCCCTCAAGATCCCCCGTCTCGCTGTCACGTCTGGAACTTGCAGCTCAATGGCTCTGGTGAGCTGTTCAACAAATGCCGTGAATGACTCCTTCGGCTCCTGCAAAATCTTAGAATAGGGGATTACAGGGCCGTCCGGGGCCATTCCGAAAAAGGCCGTGATGGCATGATCCCGGATGATTTGGAGGGCTTTGGGCGGGATGGTATTGGCCTGATCAACCGGTGCTGTCCAACGTCCCTCACCCATAAGGAGGTCGAGGGTGAGGGCATTCCGTTCCTCATCGACCGCGGTTTCCGGGTCGACGAGGAGACCAGGCAAAGCATCTGTTAGCAGCTGCCTCCATGCCGACTCCCAGAGCTGGAACTCTGTGGAGTTCATTAGGCAGGAGAACAGCTGCCTCAGATCCGCTGGTGTTACTGCGGCCACAGTAAGATCCGAGCAGAGAAGGCCCCTAAAATAGGGACTTTCCCGCCCGTAATCCTTGTGGGCTTTGCACAGGTCTTTGATCGCAGATTGTGGCAATGGATGGTAAGATTGGACGCACATGTGCCCTCCGCGGGAATTTTTATATACAACTGGGGCAAGGGATGGAACAGGGGGGATTGGGGCTGCCTGGGTCCGGCCCTGGCTCCACCCCCTCCGGCTCCCTATCGTGGGAACCGGAAGAGGGAGCGTGGGAACCGGAAGCCCAGGAGTCACGTCTTCCGGAGGGGGAGTGGTTGAATGGATGTTGATGTCATCGGGGCGTTCCTGGAGGTGGATTCATAGGGAGGAACTTGTGGAGGGGCAGGAGGAGGGGTTACTGGGGAAGGTGGAGAAAGGGGAGGAGTTTTGCGGGGAAGGGGAGGGGTCATGAATAGGAAGGGGTTGGACAGAGTGGGCGTGGAAGAAAAGGGTTGTGGGGAAGAGGAGAGGGGGATGGGGAGAACCGCACCATGCGGTGGAGAAAAACAAGGGAGCCATTTGGGACTGAATATCACCTCTATACTAATCTAACTCGGGGTTTCTGAACTAGGAGTGAAGGGGATGGGAAAGGTTCTCGAACCACCTGGCCGGGGTGGCTCGAGAGACCCCGGGCAGTACGGCCAAGACTGCCCGGGCGGGGGGATCCAGGCATCTTTAGGGAGCCTGAGCTAGCAGACGAAGCGCCTACTGCTCCTTTCAAGATGCCCTTCTGGGGATAGAGGGTTTCGGGGAAGGCTTAGGGGAAGGAGAACAGGGGGACGTTGTCTCTTGTCTGGCTTCTTTTGTACTTAATTTGATTTTTTACAGCAGAACTAAGCTGCGCTACCAGATTAAAATATTTTGAGCCCTTCTCTCCCGACCCGCCAATTGAAACAATTTTCTTTCTACTAAGCTCCAAAAGCGAGCTGAGTAGATCTGGTCGGGAGATGCTTGTGGAAAGTACAAGAAAAGCCAGCAGACAAATCGTTTTAGATACCTTTTAGAGATCTTTAACTTAGAACTTTCAACAAAAAATTTTAAACTATGGTACATACTCTTTTGGGCAACAGAAAGCTTAGCACCCATGTTTCTCAAAAACGTTGCCCCCAGCTGACACCCGAGCGAAATAAATTTTAACTAAAAGCAAACCGCAGATCCCTTAAAACCGAGTAGGTGACCTCCCACCACTCCCTCGGGGGACAGCAACAAATAAATCCGAACCGCAAAACCAATTCGCAATAAAGGAAAATTTACTAAACGAAAAACAACTAAAGATGATCCGCAGGAGGGTTTCCAAACAGGGCAATAGGGCAAACCCTATTCCCTGGGCTGCGCAGCCAGAATAGTTTTAAACGATTCCTTCCCAATCCGGAATCTCCCCCCCCCGGGGAGAAACCTCCCCAAGTAAGTACCCCTCTCGAGGACACTTACCCCCTCCTCGGGTCTGAAGAAGCTCAGGGTCTCTGGCCTGCTGTCTGAAGAGGGCTCCAAGAGTGCGCAGGAGTTGTCCTCTTCGCCCTCGGGAGCGAGTTGGTAAACCGCTTCTACCGAGGGTAGCGCAACGCCCAAGGACTACTTCGGGCTCTTCTCAAGCCCCAGTCCGTGCCGTGAGGTCCACTCCGTCACCGAAGGGGCCCCACGTTGGACACCAAACCGCGCTGTCGCAGTGCCTCTGCGCTCGGCGCAGCTCGCAGGCTAGCTCAGTGTAATTCACTGCGGCTAACGCGTAGCAGGTCGGGGTGGCAGGGCGCGCGAGCCACCTCCTTCCAGTGGGGCCTTGGTTCCCCACGCGGCGACAGAGCCTTGGTGTCGTCACGACCACGGCGGCAGTAAAAGAGTCGACCCTCTGGTGTAGCGCAACAAGATGGTTTATTGGAGGGAGACGGACAGGGAGCTCAACCTCGGTCGGCAGCTGCACTCAGAGAGCCCCGAGCTGAGCTGTGCACCAGGTTTTATTCAGGGGAGGGTTCAGGGGAGGCGACAACAGGTCGACCAATGGGGAAACAGAGGGGTGTAACAAGGGGTGTTAACTATAGAACAGGGATCCAATCCCAAAATGGAGGGAGGGGACTCCTCAGGCACCCACCAATCACTCGACGCCCTCCCTGGATCTTTCCAGAACCCAGGGAAGGGCCCCAAAGTGATGGACAGGGCGCCCAAGGGGAGAGAGAGGGGATTGACAACTGGGGTAGGGATGATTGACACTTAACGGTTCAGGACTACTTAATAAACAAGTTGAAACCATTCGAACGGGGGGGGGGGGGAGGGTGGTACAAGGAACAAACCATTTTACAATGAACATTAAAATAAACATAAACTCATTAATTAATTCAACAAACTAAAAACACGCCGCCACATGTGACTTATTCTAGAAAAGCTATAAACTGTATAGAGGAAAGTCACCAGGTGAAATACCAGGAAGGTGGTGTCTTTAATGTTCAGGAGACCCTGAACATTCTCCAAAAGTGATGTGACTGACTCAAAAGAGAAAAGGAAAGAAGAGGCTGAAGAGCCTCATCCCCTACTCCTCCTCTAACAAACTGGGTGCAATTATTGATAAATCCCCAAAACATGCTGCTGGAACTAGGATGCAGGGCAGGACGAAAAAACCATAAACTGAACATACCCAGAACAAACTCCAGTATCTTTATAAGCTTCCTGTAAACCATAATCACCGAACCCAGCAGAATAACTATTCTAATTTGTGCATCCCTAGTGTAAAAGCTGTATGTTAGGGACAATATTGGAGCTATTTCTGGGTAAGAAAACAAACCTAAGGACCAGAAAGATATTAAGACCTCAAAAAAGCCTGGGGAACAGAAATGCAGAAAAGACTCCATTCTAAGAGACATTAGGAATTCAAGAAGCAACATGGTCACTGACTGTTTAATCCCCACACAAAGGACAATCAAAAAATGCAGTTAATAATAATCAATACAAATTTTTTCCACTCTCTCGGGCCCCACAGTGGGCACCAGTTAGAAGTATGTCTTGGTTTGGGACAATTTAGGAGAAAACCCCTGTATAGGATCCTCTGGGAAGCAAACCAAGTGGCCCCTCCCTCCAACTGGTCCGGAAAAAAAACCTCTTTGGAGAAAAGTGGAAAAACTATTTTACTAAACAAATGAAGTGCATACAAGTATAAAGAATGAATAATATGAAACAATAAAACCTCTCCTTCTGAAGTGAGATGGCAAATTGAGAAAGTTCTTGCCGTGGGTGTAGTTCGGCTCTCTCTCAGTCTCTCCTCAGTCCCAGTCCCTCTGGCGCTGCTGGAAAATGCCAAGGTCCAGGCCCCGGTGGGCTGCAGGTGCAGCCCCCAGTGCTCCCCTGGGTTTTCAGTCCAGAGCCGGTTTAAACAGTTCCAAGAAAAAGGAAAAAAACAGTCCAGGGAACTTCTCTGCCCTAGCTAGCTGAAACTAACTAAAAGCAAAAAACAAAATCTCTGTCCTGCAGTCTCTCCAAGCCTCCGCCGAACACCCCAGCTGGAGAAGAATGTGGAGGAGTCAGGCAGCATTCTCAAAACAAACTCCGCGCTTCTCCTTGCTCTTAGAACCAGTCTTAAAGGCACAGGACTCAATATACAGCACAAACAGAACAGACGATTGGGGATACAGGCATCATAAAGTTACCCTAGGACATGGTGTTATGCAATGATATACAGGGTTTGTAATACTGCAGAAAAATCTGTCTAAATGTGTGGATATTGCTTGCATACGTAAAAAGTTTTTTACATACCTTACTCAGCCCTTGACCTATGTTTTCTTTAATTAATTTTATAAATATTGCCTTCTAATTGTATGGAAGGTTCCACTGCAAGTTTTTGCTAGTGGCTAAATTTGGCAGCCTATTACAGACTAGAGGCAGGCTACATTCTCGTCTCCTTCTCAGTCTTGTCCCTGTATTGAGCTTATTTAAGGCTAGAAGGCCAAGTTTACAAACTTAGTCTAGGACAACATAAGGTAGATAAATTCTACCAGACACTTCAAATCCCAAAGATATAAATAAAACTTTTTCCATGGATCTTTGGGATAGTAGCTGGAGACATAAAAACCTGTTTCCTGGCACCCTGGTCTGCACTTGGCTAATGGGTGTATATTTTCCTCTTGTATCGCTTGTCTTACAGTACTCCTCGCTTAACCACCACTCAGACCCAAACTCTCTGTCTTTCGATCACAGTTTGATTGCTTTGCTCTTTTGCTGACTAGATTCTCATAGCTTACAGGGAGCTGTGATTGAGAAAGCAGTTCAGAACTAGGCCTATCGGAGTATAATTTAGGAACAAATATAATAATCTACATCACAGTATGAGTACAGGAAAAAGTTACAGTTCAGAAGAATTACTAATGCTTTTTGTACTGAAATGATACCAAGCAGGTTATGCACTTTTTAGCTATCTATATTTGAAATTTGAATGCTCTTCCTGAATTATCTGTAAAGATTTAGGAAATAAAATCACAGGATTTAGGATTGTCGAATAGGAAACCATCTGACAATCATGTTATACTACGTCCTCTAGAAACTAACCAATTTTTGTATGAAAAACAGTTCCAGAGTTCTTTTGACTCTTAAATTTCCTATCAGAGAATCACAGATTTTTCACTTATGGAAATTTTTATTTCCAGACTCAGTTTTCTTGTGAAAAAGTTATTGATGCTGGTCCTTGAATCATTGCTGCTAGTTGGCTGAAGTGAATATTCACCTTCACTGGCATTTACCTCTCTTGCCAAAACCAAACTGCATTGTATCCATCTGCTTGTTTCATGAACTAAATACAACAATCCTTTTATCCTCTTGACATAAACAGGTTCCCTGTCCTCCTGACTCTCTCCGTACTCCCACCTTCCAGGCTGAACTGCTAACCTGTTCCTGGCACAACTTTAGCCCACACCATCCACTTTTCCTCTGGACAACACATGTTTCAAGGGACAGAGCAAGTAATGGGTATTTCCAGAAGATGCTTGGGACGGATCCTGGATTTCTTTTAGGTGTGGCACTTGGGAAGAGACAATGCATTTTAACCTTATGAGACATTTATTTTCATATGAAGGCATAGCCACAACATTTCAGACATTAATGACACTTCATTTAGATGCTGGAGATACTCTGATTCAATTGATGATTGCATTTTTCGTTTTCATGAACATATCACATGTACAATACCACATCAACCGACCTTTTGCGGCTGTGGCTCTTAGAAGGTGCTTTGGTTTACACTTCAACTTAAATATAGCTGAACTAATTTCTGATCACTCATTTCAAAGTATTTTTCAATGACCCACCTTTTCAGTAACATCACAACACAAACTTAGTCTTATATAGTATGATGGGTTCTGTAAATGTGTGAGGCATGTTATTTATAATAACAGGCTCCAAAATATCTAGACTTTAACACTTGTTCTCCAGTCTACACCAGAATGACAGATATAGTGAATTGCATCTGTCTGAATCGAATAAATATATGCCTCTATTGCATATATGTCTAAATCCAAATCTGAGGGGAAATCTCCAAAAATTTCATCTACTCCCTTCAGGAAACTTCTTGCTCTTTTTAGTAATCAGTCAACAAAAGGAACAGTAAATTAGTAAAACTAATTTTTTTCTTTTCGAAGTCCCTCTTATAGGGAATATCCACTTACGAGCTTTAGTATTTAGTGTCGTGGTGCCTTAAGCGTGGTCTTTCCTCACGCTCGCCCGGGCTGGCTCAGGCACCGCGGCGTGGAAAGGCACGAACAGCTGACCGTGCCAGCTCATCCGATCCTGTGGGGCCTTGGCTCCCATGCGACCTCGGCGGTAGGCACAGGTGGGGCAGGGCAACAACGGCGGAGACAGAAAGGCAGACTCTGCTGAGCGGGTCACAAAGGTTTATTGGAGCCCTGGCACAGGACCTCCTGGCCTCCAGGTAACTGCCCAGGCAGAGCCCCCCAGGCTGCTTGCTAGCAGCTTTTATTTGGGGGTGGAACAAGGAGAAGAGGCAGTGGGTGAGCAAATCAGGGATCACCAGGGAGGGGGGTCACACTGATGAATGATATTTTTATAAACCAAACATAGATGATGGGGAGGGACCCCCTCTGGATCTGACCTATCACTCGATGACCTTGGAAGAACTTTCTAGCTCCAGGGGAAGGCCCCGAGATGACAGGCAGACTCCAGAGGAAGGTGAGTGGGAGATTGACATATTACTGTTGGAGGGGAGAAAAACAGGGAAAGACCATTGGGGGGAACAAACAGGGGTACATAGGAGGAACCATTCAATAAATTAACAGCACATACAATAAAGCCAAAACAAATCCCATGCCACTACAATTTAGCAATCTGATCCTCTCCAAACTACCTTTAACATTTCTTCTGAAATGTGATTTCAAATTATTTATTTCTGAATGTTTATGCTTTACAAAGATGATTGCTATCCACTATGTTCCTGTTGTTCCTCTAACATCTCATTTCATATTCTGCATTGGTTCTTGTTTTAGTGCAAACTCCTTATAATACTTGTATAGATACTTCAGTTACTTTTTACTGTTTATTAAAAAATTCTCAGACAAGATACTGTACTTGTTAAAGCTTCTTTTAATTAATATAAATACATCCTTCTAGCTATGAATGTTTTCCTACTCTTTAACCTCTTCTTTTTTTGTCTGTGTACTTTTCAATCAAATTTGGTGTTCTTTCTGGTAAAACCAGATGTCTTTTCCACTCCTTGCAATCTTTCTCACTTCATCATTCACATAACAGACTCCCAAGAGGCCAGCATCCCTGGTGTTCAGTAATGAGCATAAATGTTTTCTTGAAGACGGATATCCCAAAGTCTTTTTTTTTTTTTTTTCCCCCCCACAAAGACAATTCCTGTCACTATGTCACATAATTACAGGAAAGGTGAGCTGCAGAAATTACTGCAGATCATCAGATCCAACCAGATCACCAAATCTAACCATGCTGCTCAAAGCAAGGACAGATGAAAGGCTGTGGAAGCAGCAGCAGAAAGTATCAAACACAAGAGAAGAGCAATAGGAATGACCTAGAAACAGGAATGTAGCACTTGATTATAGAGGCCATCTATCCCCATGGATGGCAAGAAGGTAGTCAGATTGCTCAAGCAGGATTTACCTTTAGTGAAATGATTTACCTTCCACAATGAAACAACACTGTCACTCACAATGTCCTCATAGGCTGACTCAGGAAGTGTGGACTGGATGAGTGGACAGTGAGGTAGACTGGGAACTGGCTGAACAGCAGATCCCAGAGGGTCATATTCAGTGGCATATGCTGTAGTCAGAGGCCTATCACGGTTGGTGTTCCCCGAAGTTCAATACTGGGCTCAGTATTGTTTAACTTACTGATTACTTGGATGAAGAGTGCCTCTGTGATGAACCAAACTTTGATTGGATGGGCTGGCTGAGCCGGTGACCTATTGTTTCCCAAAGTGGGTTTGTGCCAGCTGAGAGAAAATGCTGATAAGAAGCAGAGCCTGCAAGGTGGAGTAATGCTTGTTATATTCCAATCTCCTCCCTCCCAATAAAGTGTAACTGCATCTGACAGTGTAAAACTTCTCCCAGAGAGGTACTGGATCATCCCCACATATATGAGGAATATATACATGGCAATTATATATATATATATATATAAAAACATACGTAACCTGTTGAACTATCTGTTGCATGGTCCCCCACTCCCAACAAATCAAGACTGCAAGCCTCACTCTGACCACGGACACTGAAATTGCAACTGTTAAGTGTTGTCACTGGATCCACAGGTGGTGATATGTTCCCTCCCCACTATCTGTTCTTGTCCCTTCCTTCTTTTTCTTTCTTTTCCTTATATTTTTCCTCATGGTATTTTTGTATAATTATAGAAAAGCAAAATGACTACAATTATCTCTCCTTTCTCTTGCAACCAAATTATTTTAAAATAAACCTGCCTTATATATACACTGGTTATTCAGTGTCATTTAACTCTAATTCACCCCAAAGCATCTATTAACAAGAACCTCAGTTACTCTGCCTCAGAGGTGAGACATAACAGCCTCCTCAGTAATTTTGCTGAGCTGGGAGGAGTGGCCCATTCCCCAGAGGGTATGAAATCTATTGAATACGCTGAATGTATTGAAGGCATCTAGAGATTAGCCGTTCATTATGATCCTAACACAAAGATAGCAGCTTCTTAGGACAAAAAAGAGTGAGTAAATGCTGACAGCTCTTAGAGGTGAGATGTGGGATAGGACTGAAAAACTCATTGCTTAGATACTCGGAAGGATAGAGAAAGGCATGGGTAAAAATCAGCTTTAGTTCTCAACCTAAGCAGATACCAGGAGACAAGATGAGGCCTCAACAGCCAGTATCATTGTCCTACAACAGGACACCTGTATTCAAGCATCCTGATGCCTGCGTGGTGGACAGACTACTTTGGTATATATGCCCTAGTGTTTGTCTGTGGAAGTCTGACAGAGCATGTGTGAAATCAGCAATGTCTTAAAGCAAATCACCTTCCAATCCTGTTTTCCTGCAACTGCTGCTTCTTGTTCTTTCACTATCCCATCTCTTGTAAATCCTCTTTCAACAGTGTAAGACTGCTCTTGAAGCCAACTGGAACCTGCTATTCCCTTGGCTGAAGTCCACTTTGCTCTGCCAATCCTCACATGCCACATACTCTAGTTCCCTCACCAAAGGGTTCAGAAGTCCTCTGCAGTATGTTGACAACTCCCTGGTACAGGCCCAGGTGCAGTCTTTATGAAGTGCTTGGGATGTGACCTCACCAGTGCTAACCAGAGGGAAAATGGACAAGGTAAATGAAGGTTGAATGAGCAGAAGACAAATGAAAAGAGGTTCTCCATTTCCTGAGCCTCTCTGCCCTGATTGCCATTACCATTGCTGATGTGTTCCAGGTCATGTCATTTGTACGCAGAAGTGTGACAACCAGAGGAGACTTCTCTGGTTGCTCAGTCTACAAACGTATGTCAAACTACATCTGGGTCACCCTTCAAGACTGCCATAACAGCCAGTATGTCTATGGCTTCCTTATGGCCTTGGTATATGAAAATCTCTAACATCTTCCACTTACATGCTTCCAGGCACCTTCAGCTTACTCTATGTGTAATTCACTTATAACATTTATTGATCATCTATTAATTTTACATGAAGTATTTATAAATGCACCCTTCATATAAAGTATGATTCATTCATCTTCAAAAATTTATTGTTTGTGGGGTTATCTTATATAAAACAGATCTTTACTATTAACAGAATGAAATTACAACATCCTGTAAAAATCATTCATGATTATGAAGATAGAGAAACTATGCTGACAAGTTTAATAGTGCTAGAAATTAAGTAGTATGGCTATTATACTGTATATATAATAGATAGGTTTTTATGGCTGAACAGCTTTTGGCTTCATTCTTTATTTAATAGCTATTTTCATCCACTACAATGCAGTAACTTTCATCACATTTCTCTATATATCATGTCACCCACTTAAATGCTGTAATTTATTGTCCTACTTGATCAAAGAAACAAATATAGCAATATCTATATATAACAGTAAAATATCCAGAAGAAAATTTCAACAGAGAGTCCCAGACAATTTGTACTGAAAAACACTTAAATTACAACTTTGAAGTATAGAGCAACTGCAAATAGGAATTGTGAAATATAAGAACACATAAAGAAAAAGAATAAATTCAGTGAGGGAACTGCTTTTTCACTCCTAAAAGATTTTAAGACCTGATATTCATTTGATATGAAGTACTGTATTTCTACTAACTTCCAGAACTTGATTTAATAGCAGGCTGATTTATGCCACTGGAAAACCTTGCTCAAAATCCATTAATGTTACATAGTTTGACTCAGAATCTCTATTCTACACTTTTTCTTAAGACTTCAGCCTTGCCTACAAGGTTACCTTGCAGTACGAATATTCATTTTATTCATGTCACACTAATGGGATGTTTCATCCATGTTCAATGTGATGATTTTTACTTCACCATTATGCCTCTGCATACAGAGAATGGAATTTATTTTGATTTACATGATCAACTTGGGGAAGACGATTGCTTATCTCCTCACATCCCTTTCAAATACCACTTTTTGCAGGACAGCCTCTATGAAGACTCGAAGGACACTTAACAAGATAACTTGGAAGTCAGTGTAATTCTGAGTATGAAATCAGGATTTTTTTTCCAGGTATCAATTAAAATTGTATCAATGTAAAATCCTGATATAATTTTTCATACTCTTTTGAAAGAGTTTTCTATGCTGCAACAATGTCTGATACCAGGATACAACCTGTACCTTCTGTCTTCTATATGTCACCAGGGCAAGACTGCACGTTTGCGGGCCAGACACAGCTATCAATGGTGGTTTCCAAAATAGCACCTATGTATTAACCCTGGTATTAACTCAGTTGGTTAGAGCATGCCAAGATTGTGGATTTAATCTCTGTATGGGCCTGACTTTCCAGCTCAGAATATTCTGTATATATTCTGTAACAGTTTTATTGTCCCTGTAGTGTCAGAGATGGACAACAGTGGAAGCGGCTGTTGGAGCAGATTCATTCTGTGCAAAAGCTGCTTCCCGACTTGTGAAGCACTGACAGGTACATTCAGTACAGGAGCTGCAAAGTAACCAGAAGGGAGATCACTCCATGGTTATTGATTGCACTGTGGTTATCACTTTGAGCAAATGCTGGAATGCAGAAAAGCATAATTTGGAAAGCTGACAAGTATAACTTGCCAAAGAACAGATTTGTCTTTGACAAATTTAACTCAAAATTTTGACATGCCTACCAACAGAGCACAAGTACTATAAGTACTACAAGTGCTATAAGTACAGTAGATTAGTAAAACAGTAGTTTTGATCTAAATACATCTTTCATGTCAACACACAAAAAACAATTATATTAATTGACATCACAGGAGTGTGAGAAGTCAGATTAAAGGGAGGTCAAATCGAATTACCTGACAACAACTGGACCAACAATATACACTTTACTCTCTCATTATTTCTAATTTTTTTTGATCCATCTAATTGCTAGTGTGCCAAAATCCAGTTAGTTTGTATTTATCTCTTCCGGAGATGTACTAGCAGAGCCACAGTTAAAGAAGCATTCACGATTACTTAATGAATTTAATTACATACTCTTTTTTTTAAAAAAAGTTCTCTATTTAGTGAAATATATGGCGGATTACAATTGTTAAGAAATTATGAAACTCCTTGTGCATTTTATTTTGGGAATGTTTTCAGACATTATCAGTAACAGATAATTTTCATATACATCAGCAATATACACTTTTCTGGTTCTGTGGGTCAAGGAAAACTATCTTAACTGTATTTCAGTATCAAACTGCTCCCAGGGCAAGTACTGAGTGAGTACCACTGTGCTAATGGAGATCTGAGGTATACTTTCACTTGTGCAATATTTATATTACTGTAAGACTACTTTCAATTAGACTGCTGTAGAGCATCAGCACCCAAAGTATTTCAAAAGTTGGCATATTTGACCAAAAAAACATTTAAAAATCAATGTGTCTTCTGTATTTCTGATGCTTGCCTTCAGTCTCTCCCTTCCCTGCAGAGCTGTCCCTGTGCTTTTTCCCCTGGACCGTTTACTACCTGCCAGTTTCCTCATTAGCGCCACCATTTGATCAACTCTAGAAGTTAAAAATGACCATAAACTGTGGCTAGTAAGCTGGGAGGAGAAGGAGGAGAAAGCTAGGAATGCATGGGAAGAGTGTAACAGAAGACAGGAGAAGAAAGACTGCAATTAAGCAGCAAGTAGAAACCAAGGAAGCATTACAGGCATTTACTGGTTAAATCTGAAACCCACTAAACTCCAGAAAGAAAAAATCCACCTCATCAGCTGCAATTACAAAAACAAAACAAAACAAAACAAAAAACCACACACACACACACACACACAACCCCAAAAAACCAAAAAAAACCACCCCAAAAATAAACCCCACAACCAAACCAAAACAAAAACCCCCAGCCTTTCCAGATAATTAATATCACATGGTTAATTGTAATGGTTAAAATGGTTAAACACATATTTCAGTTTACTGCAAACAAAATGTGCTAGGAAGAAAAAGGAAGGATGTTTTCAAAGTTTTCTTCTTGAATAGCCATAAAATTAAATACTTTTAAAATTATTAAGCAGAAGCAGCCTGATACATAATGGAATCAAGAAGGCCAGTACAAGAATGCTGAGACTATAGATAGTTTGAAATTCTCATACTATTTCTCCTCAGCTGGGAAAAAATATTTCAAAATTCAGTTAAATAAAATCACAGAAACCTTGAAAACTCCAATAGAAACAAGTTTACTCGTACTGATTACGTGATACATGATTTTCTGTGTCAGATCCTAACAACATTCCATCTATTCAGGGTTAGCAAATACTGAGAGCTGAATTTCTAGTGCAATTTCAGAAATCCAAACTTTCTTTGCCTCATTTATATCTCTTTGTGTTCCTCTGTTATGGTCTAATAAAAGCTGGTAACAAAATACCCCACAGTCATTCATTCCCAATCCCAGTGGGAAGAAAAATTGAAAAAAGTAAAACATGGTTTGAGCTAAGAACAGTGTAATCAGGGAAACAGAAGAAAATAATAATTATTTTAATATTATTAATAATAAATAATGTAATGAAAAGGAGAGAGAGAGGAATAAAACCCATGAAAAACAAGTGATGCACAGTACAGTTGCTCACCACCCACTGACTCATACCCAGCCCATCCCTGTGATCACTGGCTTATGGGCAATTCTCCTGGCTTACACACTGGGCATGATGTTCTATGGTATAGAATATGCCAGTGAGCCATCCTGGCCATGCTCCCTCCAAGCTTTTTGTTGCAACTCCTCATTGGCAGAGCATGGAAAACTGAAAATCCTTGATTTAAAGTAAGCGCTACGTAGCAACAACCAAAACATCAGTGTGTTATCATTATTGTCATAATAAATTCAAAACACCACACTGTACCAGCTACTGGAAAAAAGTTAACTCTATCCCAAGACAAAACCAGGACACCCTCAAATTAAATATACTGGTAGGAAACATCTTTGACTTGCTATGTAAAGAATTCCCAGCAAGTATAAATCCTTTTTGCTTGGTGCTTTTGGTAAAAATATGTATTGTGAAATAAAGGCCAAGTGGCAAGAAATCAGTGTTTTCAGTTATTCTCATTTTTCATGTACTTTCCATGGGATGTGTCAGGTGGCCCACACTGAAACCAGGAGTCTAAACTACTAGCTAGAGTGCACATATTTGTATTCTAATGTTCAGAGCAGAGTACCATGGTGATTTTGTGGTATTTTTGAATGCTACTTTCAGAAACCATTTCACCTATGGATCACCCAAGGGCAGTCATGGCTTACAGTAGAAAACTTCTGTCCATATGCAAGTGCATAACAGGTCTCTTTCCAGGACCTCCTGCTCTTCTGTACAGCTGCAGCGAAGCCAACTTACTGTAAAGAGAGACTGAAATTGTTCCTCAGAGAAGGTCCCAACATATTGGACAAACTTTGGATTATCTGCCTTAAAATGTTGAAGTTTTTAGAGTACAAAAGTTCTAATCAAATCACAAGTTATTTTTTCTTCTATTTCACATGGTAGAAATGTGACTGTGACTATCCTGAATTTCTTGTTTGATGGCTCAAAAAAGCAATTTATTTTTGCCAATACTTAGAAGTGATCGGGCAAAGCAGCGTAGATTGGAAGGAACTGGAGGATGGATGTGTGACTCAAGAGCAGATTTGGATCTCAGATTTCAAGGGAGAATGTTTGTCAGGGAAAAATGATTACTTCAGTTAATCAAAAGTAATTAAAACCTGTTGTCCTTCCTCCTAAGAGAAAGTTATCTATATACAAACCAAGTTGCTCTGCACTTGCAAATTATGATTTCATTGCCTGACAGATACACTTGACCAAAGCTGAAAACAAAAATAGACTTCTTGCCTCAGTTTCTTCCTAAATGTCACTGCATAATGTGATCTGCTGTATGCTAGCAAGAGTGTACATCATAGTAACAAACTTGCTTTTTTAAGTACCATCTGGAATGCTGAGTAGAGCCCGAGGAGAAATTCAGCGAAGCACAGAGTGCCGCATACTAATCAGTGCTTGTGGTAGTTCTTGAGTAAAAGAAAATGGGGACATGAAGATCAGTTACACTGTCTGTCTCAGGCCAGGGCATTCAGGGCACTTTCCAAGCTGGGTTAAAAAAGCCACAAACCCTAAAACTGCAAGAAAAACCTAGTAATGGAGAATTTATTTTTTTTTAGGTTTTCATGAGAACCTAAGTGCAAAAGGTTGAAAAATATTTGACATAAGCACAAACATTTGAAACAGCCATGCAGTAATTTGATGTATTATTAATAATGGAGAAAACTTATTTATGGTGTTTGAAAATTGATAGGCCAGTGGATGGAACTCAATGGACATGAGTTCCAACACATACTGTATTTTGATCTTCCTTATTTATTGTACTGTGATTACTTTAATTCTTAGCAGAATATCTGAAAATTATGGTGAAATTTAAATACCAATTTATCTTCACAGTACAAATGAAACATTTTTATATCAGGCGATTAACCTTAATTTTAGACCATGCAAATGAATTGTCTTGATTTTTAATTTTGATGGAAGGAAGCATTCTTTTGAGATGATAAAGAAAAATATCCAACTGAATAGACACTGGAAAAAAAAATAAATAATATTAAATTAGACTGGCATAGTTTTAAAATACATTCAAGAACAAACTAGAGGACAAGATTACTAGCTGATCTTCACAGTAATCACATACTGCCATGAGAAACAGATATGATAACAATTCAAATCCTTTAGATTTAAACTGAGCCAAATTTAAGACTATAAACTCTCTGAGATTTGCATATATTTGCTTCTTTGAAGTATGTACATTTAAAGCCCTATAATAACAAAGAATAGAAAACCAGGAAACTAAACATTGGAAAAGCTGAAAACTGACTACAGAGATCATCTGGAAAAGACTAGACCTATATATAAGCTTAATGCTTTTAACTCCATGGTAGGTATTACAAAAAAATTAACTAGAACTCCCTAGTTTTCTTCTCAAAAAGAATGTCTTTTATAGAAAGATTTGCTTGCTCAAACAGTAGAAAGCATGCAGACACATTTTTATTATTTTACTTTTTTAAAATGTGCAACTATTAAGGAATTGGTAGTGACAACTAAAGGAAAAATAATAATTCCTTCCCATCATTAATTTCTGCTCAGGCAATGGCAATATGATATCGGGCTTCTAAAAAGATCACTGGCACACACTGGCATATAGTCGGTAGAAAGGCAATTTTGGCCAATCCTCAGCGTCTGCTGAGCCAGAGAAAGAAGGATTTCATACTAAATGGACGCAACTGAGGTAAGCACTGAGCAGGTCAAGAGCCAGAGGAAGGCTGTGCTGTGGAGATTGCAGCAGCGAGGGTCAGGGTGTGAAGCTCTGAGGTTTCTGACTCACACCACAGTGCTGGTGCAGCTTTTCTCCCCTACTGAGGAGCGGCTATTTCCTATAGCACCAAATGATGCAGCTTTGCTGGTTTACACTTTTGGTGGACTTCGTGGTGGTGTATCAGCACTGTTAAACTAATGCAAGTGTCTTATCAGCAAGCCAGTGGTTGATGTCCTGGACGCTCCCCAGTTCAAAGCCTGGAACTCTAACTCCATATGGAGATACAGGAGAGTAGTGATACAGCAAATGTTTCCTTGCAGATGAAAACCCGTGAAATATTACTACATCTGGCAGTCGTCCATGTGGGACACACAGAGAATCAATGTTTATTCTGAATAAAGGTTCTAGTGAGACATTATGAACAAAAATGAGTGCTGAAATCTTCAAAACTGAATCGAAGAGAACCAGGAGACTGAACCTGCATTTTTTACAATGCAATATTATTTGCTGATGTTATCATCCTCTAAGATAAATTATCTGAATGTCACAAAGAGCAGTAATACTCCTTAAACCCTCAGTAGGCAGATTTTCTTGGTATTCTGACATTATCTATGTAAACTGATGACCCACTGCACTAGAAGTACTGTTTCAGAGGCATTTTTTAATGAGGCTTTTTGAATTTTGCGTCTCTTTGGGCCAAAGCCTTTTTGGTGCTCATCCAGAATGGCGTGTACCCACAGCATCAGGCTTCCTAGAGACCAGAAAAATCCGTTTCCCAAAGCAGTCCTTGTTTTCCCTTTCCATTGCTTTTACCTACTCATTGACTCCTTCTGTTTAGAGCCCTGTTGGAGCCATACTTCCCTTTCCATTATATCATATGTGGCCATCATAAATCAGTAGATTAGGACCAAGAAAACCTTTCCATATACAGTCGAAACCAAATTGGTGCTAACAAAGAAAGCGACTGGTGCCCGCAGCTGTTCCGCAGGACAGCAAACTACCTCACAGCACAAAACACATGCAGCGCCTCGGAGGGAGCTGCAGAGACCAGAAAGACCTCACAGGGAGCAGGCGATGAAAGAAGAGAACGATTGTTTCAGACGTTTTAAACCGAACTAACGAAGAACGCAAAGCACCGCGCGGGCAGAACGAGAACAGGGGGCGCTCACGGCCCAGCCATTCGCCATGGGAGCCGCGCACGCGCAGCAGCCCCGCCGAGGCCCCGCCCCCCGCGCGGCCCGCGCGCCGCTGTCACTCAGCGGCCGCTCGTCACCCCCGCGGCTCTGCCCCGCCTCTCAGACCCGCGCGCACGCGCAGTGGCGGGGCCGGGGGTGGGGGCAGAATTTGACCGTAAACATCCTGCGGTTTGAACGGCGCGTTCGCGCGCAGGAAGGACCGCGGCCGCCATCTTGTTTGCTTGAGCGAGCGGCTCGGCCCCGCTCGGCCCCAGTTCGGCTCCGCTCGGCTCGGCCCGGCTCGGCTTCGGCTCAGCTTCGGTTCGGTTCGTCGCCCGTCGGCTCGGGCTCGGCCCGGCTCGGCTCGGCAGGAGCAGCGAGCGGTCCCCGGGCCCGGAGCAGGGTAAGGAGTGGCTCCGGCCGCCGCGGTCGTCGCCGCCGCCCGAAGAGGCCCGGCGGGGCCCAGCCGCAGCCCGGCTGCAGCCCGGCTCTCGGGGTGCTGCCGTCATGCTCGGGCTCGGAGCCGGCTCTTCGGCCGAGCCTTCCCGGCAGGGAGGGCCCGCCTGGTGCGCCGCGACACCTGGGGCTCCCCGGGAAGGGCAGGGCTGCCCCGGGACCCTGCACCGGGGCCGGGTGTCCGGGGCGATCTGAGGCGAGGCCGGGCGCGGCGGGGCCCTGAGCATGGCCTGGCGGCGGCACGGGCAAGGCCCGAGGGTCCGCGGCCGGGGTGGAGCGGGGAGCTGGAGCCGGGTCGCGGTCTGTGCCCCTGGAGCGGCCACACGCGCGGCTCCGCAGGGACATTCCCCGGGGGAGCCGGGTCACTGGGCACTGGGGGAGCCGCGGGGTCGCCGCCGTGTAACAGATCCCTGGCTGTTGGTTCGCTCTACGGGCAGTGGGGCTGCTGCGGTCTGAGGAGAGGGACAGGAACAAAGTTTAATTTGCCATTCTTCTGGTTTTAAGTGCAATTGTCCTTCTGCCATGGATGGGACACGGTACTGAATGTTCTCCCAGCCTCTCTAGTGGCAATGAACGGCCTTCTGGACACTGGCTGTTCAGCTGCAAATAAAAGGGCTCTTTAAGAATGCCGGCCTTTTGGAGAACCAAGATCCTGCTCTTATGGACACTGTTGGAAATCTTGCTATCGTTTTTTAAGATTTCTCTGATCCTGCTTAGAAGCGCTTCTGTTAAATATAAAACAGGACCTTGTGTTTTTATCAATGACAAAGGAAACTTGGGGTCACTTTGACTTACTGGCATCTTTAATTAAAAATGGCTTTTCTTTAGATTCAGGCACATAAAGAAACTGCAGTAAATTTGGAGAAGTTACCATTTAGGCCCACACTGGGCGATGAGCATGCTTTCCTTAATCTCTCACTTAGTGAAACTCCTATTATTAAAACCGGGGAACATCAAAGCATTATTAGGCTTCTGTTTTAATTTATGAAGGTTCCTTTGTGAATATGTGACATACTACAAAATTTGGGAAAGCAAAATCCATTCATCTAAAGTTTTAACCAGAGAGGAAGTAATTTTGATGAGGGTAATAAAAGAAAGAGCAAAAAGTTGGTGAAACCTACAATAAACTTAAATTACCACACAAATTAATCATGACTTGCTTATACCATGGCAGTTCCCACAGAAATTAGTGTGTTTGCTTCAGTTACTGCATCAGTTTAACTTCTTAAAGGTAAAATGTTAAGAAGTTTTTACATAGGAGCTTTTTGGATGAACAGTGCAGAGAAATAACAACTGCAAAGGATGGAGTAACATAAGGAATTCTGTTCAACTTGCATACCTTTAAAGAGTGTGTTAGTACATGATTTCTGCAGATTTATTAGTTTGACTTGGATCTGGAATTGCACAAAATAGATTGGGATAATGGAGACAGGGCTTTAAAATAAGATTTCTTTCCTACTGGTTGAGCATTCTAAATGTAGGGGCAAGGGCAGGATACTTGCTGAGGGTTAGGTATGAATATGGAATTGAGGGAGGAGGACAACAGTGTTCATAGGTTTCAGTAATCTCCAGCACTCTAGGGTACTTGTGAGTGATCTGCCTTTTGAATTAGTAACCTTAGTGGGGTGCTGGTTCTATCTGATTATGTAGGTGTGTAGTATATTGTAATTGGAGAACAGTGAATGGAGTTCTTTTAACGGAGTGGTGTGGTTTGAGTAATCAATAAACCTGGTAGTGCAACGTCAGCCATAGAATTTCTGAAAAATTGTCAGTGCAAAAAACAAGACCTGGAAACAAAAGGAAAATGCTGTATCTATTTATCAAGGGTATGTCAAGTTGAACTAGTTCAATTTCATCTTTTTCAATAATTGATTTTTGTGGACATAAGAAATTAAAATGACTTGACGCTGAACTTCAGTAAAGCTGCAGGTGCCACAAAGAAATATATTAAAGTTCAGATAAATGTGGATTAACCAGACAATTATAAAAGTGCTTGCAGGAAGGAGATAGATAAGATAGTGGTGAAAGGAGGCATGGAGCTGTAAGGTGATGTTAATAGAGTTCATGACGAATTTTTTTTCAGTGGCACCCGGTGTTCAGTGTGGTACCAAAACCTGCCAGGGAGGCAGTGTTAGCGAGTGCCCGCATGTGGGAAGTGTAGTCATGTAAGAAGGACTGGAGAGTAAAGTTGAAGAATTCAAAGTACAGTTGCAAGGTCAGGGTAGTTCTTCTGAACTTCTGAAGTCTGGTAGGGCCAGCTCAGACTGATGCAGGGGCACAGGGTGATCTGACACTTCCCCAGAGCACCCAGGGCTGCCTGGGCTTAGCAAAGCAGAAACAGCATAGGAGGGGGGGAAACCAGCAGAGAAGAGAAATTGGAGGATAGCATTAGGACAAACAAATTTCTTAAACTGTAGTGTGGAATTTGTCTGCTCATCTGTGTATGACTGTGGTTTTGGACTAGCTTTACAAGGAATAAAAGTAGGTGACAGTAATAGAAGACTGAACTTTAGTTGTGGACTGGTGTGTACATAACCTAACCTCGGGAGAGCAACTGATAAGTGGGTTTAATGAGCTAGAATGAACTAGAGTCAAATCAAAATAATGGTGAATGTTGGCTATTGTCAGCTCTTAGTTCATTAAGCACCTTTCTGCAAGCCTTGAGGGATTGGACTAGCTATGCGAGTGTGCTCTTCAGAGGTTGGCTAGTTAGCCATTCTAACCTGAAGAAGGATTTTAAGACGAAATATATGTGAGTTGAGGGTTAAGATGAAGCTTATAGTTACCATGTACCAAATTTTCTTAGTGCTACTTTGGAAGGGGCAATTACCAGATTCTCTCTCAGATGAGAGAATGAAACAGTCACATTCTGGATCAGACCCCGTGTATAACCAGTATTATATTAGTTCTGCTTTACATTTCACTTATTTTTTATATAGAAGTAGGGCATTTTTTACACTTCTATAGGAAGAAAAATATTTTTTAAATTGTGCAATTGTTGACCAAGTTAGGCAGAGAAAACGTGAGGCCGATTGTGGCACATTGAAGCAAATTCAAAGTTAATGACAAGAAAGTTTCAGGTATTTTAAGAGGTTGATTTGGCAAGATCAGGATTTGGTCATACTTGGCTTTCTGGGAGTACATATTCTTTTTTTTGCCTTAGAGGAATGCAAGCAAGACAGAAAAATGCCTAAGTTCTTAGCAAGTTTTATGGCCCTGTTTCATATCCAGTCAATTTCAAAACTGACAGTTACATTTTACCTTACAAGCTTTAAAGAGCCATCAGCTACCCTTTTTCTTTTGTAGATTCTTAGTTGCTTTTTGAGCCAATGACATATTCCATGTGTCTGCCTGAGCACTCTGCCACTTCTAGAAGCTCCTGGTTCCTTTAACATTCATCCCAGTCTCCAATTATGCCAGAAAATCTATTTCTTCTTTTATGGCACTGCATCAACATACTGTGCTATGAATTAAAGATCAGACAAAAAGTCTGAAATGCAGAAAAGGGAGTATCTGAAAAGAAAGAAGACAATCTTGAGAAAGCAGGAGCAGCCTTTGGGGCCTGCTTTGAAGAGCCGAGGTGCAAAACAGCTGAACTGCAGAGGTGGGCTTTGTACAGTTTCTGTAAGCCTGTTACTGCCATGCAGAGCATCTGCTGGAATTTGGAAATGACAGGGACTCCTGTGACAAGAAATTAATGCTTTACATAATAGAATCATTATTTGTTAAGAAGATTGAAGCACACTTTATGTATAGTCTGATTGTCACTGTTTCCCTTCATGTATTTCAGTATGGTAAGGCTTCAGTGATGGATGAAGAGTAACAGATTTAAAGTGATAGATAAATTGTTTTTGTCCAAGTTGTCCAAATAGTGAGTTTCACATGTAACAGGAAACTTTAAGTATATTTTCAGTTAACTGTATGTTTGAAGTTTTGCGAAACCCATGTTATCTGTTTTAATAACTGTGCCATACTCCACTAAACTTCACTAATCAAAGTACATTCTTTTGCAACTGTTGTTGAATACTTTTAATGGACTAATACACGTGGTTTTGTTTACTCTGTGTTTTCCCCTACTCCTCATGTTCAGGGGTAATTTCAGGCTCACTGTTGCATAGTTCTGGTAGCAGCTCAAGATATCAAAACACTGTGCTGCAAAGTTACATCTCTGCATATACAAAATACTGAGGCCTTTAAAAATATGCAAGGATTGAATTGTCTGCTGGCCTTAAGACTGTGTGATGTCTTTCAAAAAGTCCTGGGGGAGAAAAAAGTAGAATACCTTCCTTCAGATAATGTTTATCCAAAATGTATTTCATTATCCTTCCTGAAGAAACTTGCTAATGTCTATCTTTGTGCAGTGCTGTCCTTAGCCCTCACACAGTCTCAACAAATAAAAATGGCATTTTAAGTTTTTGCCAGTTTGCAGCTTCATTATTACTAAAAGCTATTAACTCCACTCCTAAGAGTAGTTTTAATTCTCTGTACTGAATTAATTTGAGTTTAAGCTGAATGTGGTCCTTATTTCCTTTAAATCCTCTCCACTGTTTTGATTATGGATGAAATTGGTGGCCAATCTGTCATTAAGAGAGTAGTTTGATAATCAGTTCTGTTATGCAACTCTCAAAATGGGAAAAAAAAAAAATTCTTGGACTTTGCGATGTAAATTTTTTTCATTTGTTATCCAGATATCTAGAGGTTGGCTTTATTTCCACTCAATCAGTAACATCAGAGCTTCTCTTGCCCCTGTACTTAAATTCCTAGCAGTAACAATTGTGACTTGCTGTGCTTCCTCTGGCAGTGTTTCTACATAGAGGAGGTAAAAACTGAAGTGCACTTGTGCCTTTCCTGTTCTTCTCTTTTGATTCATTTTCCTGGGTTATAGAAACTACTGGAACAACTCTTTGTGGAGATTCTTCTACTTTTTTAAAGCAAACTTTTCTTCCACCCCTTGTAGTTAACTGAATCATATGCTTACCTCATGCATGGAACTGGCATATTTAGATTGTAAGACATCATGCTATTCTGATTCCCTGTGGTTTGATGTGTTGGCATCTTATCAGCCCTAACAAAGTAGTTACTAGATAAATAGATAAGTGTCTTTTTTTTTTTTTCTTTTCTTTTTTTCTTTTCTTTTCTTTTTCTTTTTTCTTTTTTCTTCCCCTGGTGAAGAAGTAAAATGGAATCTTAAGGAAGTTTGGAATAATGCAGTCAGTTTTCTCACCACTTCTATCAACACTTGATTAAAAAAAATGAAATGGAGGACAGCCCGTTCAGAAATGAAGACATGATGCTGCTTCTTGTTTAGGAAGTTATAGTGAAGTCTAAAAAGATTTAGGGCTGTATATTTTAAAAAGGTAAATCTTTCGCTGGAACAGTATTCAATATATTCTGGTATAGTAGAATAGTAGCTACTGAATTAAAAGTAGAAAGAAATGGATGTCACAGAAAACTACTGTGGCGTGAAAACTGAGACGTGCTCCTTTTGCATTAGGAGAGTTAGGTATCATTACCCTAATGGTAAAAACATTCAAGATTATTTTTTCTTGAGGGATAGTAAACATTTCTAACTTGTGTATGGGACTGTTAGTGGGTGTTATTTCTGCTTTTTAATTCTTTTGTAAATATATATGCTATTACATGGACATCATTTGTAAGTGTTTGCTTCTTAAGCATATTAAACAGTCTTACCTCAGTGGTTGAAAATCAAATATGCAGTTTTTCTGAGGATAAGGGGGGTGTTTTCAAGGATGTTCCTCATAAAATAAAAGATGTGGAAAGAAATATTTGCCTTTCTCTTCACAGGTTTGCACTTTGTTTTAGACATCTGGGACCATGTTCTATGCCCACTTTGTCCTGAGCAAACGTGGGCCGCTGGCCAAAATCTGGCTGGCGGCCCACTGGGATAAGAAGCTGACCAAAGCCCATGTTTTTGAATGTAATCTGGAGAGCAGTGTGGAGAGCATCATTTCCCCAAAGGTATCTATTTTACATTAATGTCTTGTTACCTTGTAGTGAAAATAACTTGAGTGTACAGGTGGTAATAATGGCAAATATGTTCTTAATGTTTCTGTTTTAAAGGGTGGAAGGATCTGTTTAGCTGTAAAATACTCTATTGTGAAATGGGAGGTAATTTTAATTATCTATATGGTTTTTTGTGTTTCTTTTTCTTCCCCCCCTACTACTCATGACAATGAAATTTTTCATCTTAAGACTGATGGTATAGTTGTGACTTCTGTCACTTAACAGATGTCCATGTCTTATAAAAAAAGCAACTACTTGAAAACAAAAGAAAACTTATTTATATCTTTTATTTTGGTTGATACAAATGTTAAGAGGTTTTGTAATGCTACTCTAGATTTTAGAAGAACTGCTTAGTGTAAGCAAAAAGTGTATTGTACAATCACAGAGATATTTACTCTTGTGGAATAGTGATTTGCTTCATTATCACTTTTGGAGCGATTTAGAAAGAAGATGATGTTCACGGACTCACTAGTGAGCTGGAGGATTCTTTTAGAGAAAGGCGAAACGAATACACACTTTTTAATATATTTAACTTTGTTTAACAGTTCATTAGCTGAAATATTAAAAAGACATTGGGGGAGATAAAAAGTTCAAGTTCTTACAGGTTGATGTTAAATCCTGTATGGCTTACTCTTTCTGTGAGGTAATTATACCATGTACCATTCATAACAAATTTCATGCTCTTTCAGCCTACAATACTTAAAGAAGAATCCTTCAGTTTTATGTTCCCACAGTAGATACGTCATTACCAAGTAAAGCAGTGAGATTGAAGAGGAAAGGAACTTTAAACTGTTTTAGTGTGGCAGTGCTTGTTTGTGGGCACTCCACATCTTCCACTGTTTCTCTCTGATTTTCTTTTTACCTGCAGGACAGAAGATGGAGAGGTAGCTAACAGTTTCTACCCAGATTTTACTTAACCAAATTGCTATTATGGCTGTCCAACTTTTTGTACTTTTCAGTTTTTCCACAATTGAAGTAGCAAAGGTGGTAGAAGAGAAAATGTGGTAAAAATAGGCTTTGTCACTTGTTTTTTAACTAGGCAGAGCAGTGTTTGAGAATTCCTGGAGTGAGCTGCCATTAATTTAGCGATATTTACCAGGTCATCCATAAATAGTGTAATAGTATCGTCTTGAACTGTAGACTTTGCTTTCTTAGTTTCTTCAGATTTCTGTTGATTTCTTTTACTTGTTTCGGATATTTGATTTTGTTGAGAAAATTCATGTAAAGATGACGGAGGTGTCATTTAAGGGAAAAGTGAGGATACATTTAATTTACTGACTGTGCAATGTGTTTTTAGGTGAAGATGGCACTTCGAACCTCAGGACATCTTTTACTAGGCGTTGTTAGAATCTACCACAGGAAAGCAAAATATCTTCTTGCAGACTGTAATGAGGCTTTCATTAAGATTAAGATGGCTTTTCGTCCAGGTATCTGTCTTCATCTAAGTGCTCTGTGAATAGTTACATTGATAAATGTATTTAGTAAGAAGGCATACAATTCTGCCTTCTTTTGTTTGTATAATTACATAAAGATGTAGCTTATAGGAGAAGTAATTATTGCAGCTGGCTGGGTGACTGAGTTGACTGCTGAAAAACATCTTTTAACTTAATTCTGAGCAAAAAACTTCTATTGATGCTGATTCAGTAAAATCCCACTTAAGATGTTGGCTGTTGCTAGTGTATGATGTTAAATGGAAATACACTGCATGGTTTTTACCTTCTGTCTGAAAAAGGCCAGTTCCCTACTGAATAGATGCACAGAAGGGGACTGGTTTCCATCAAGGATGAGGATTCTTTTGCTATGAGTTACAAAAGAAATATGAAAGTTAGCTGGTTTTTTACCACTTTCACATTTTAGGTTCTGAAAAGAATGTGAACTGTAATGTGTGCATCAAAGAGAGTTTTCCTTTTGTATGTTTGCAACATAATTTCCCCCTCTGTAGTTGCTTACTTAAATGTCTTCAATGAAGATGGGGTGCCATATTAATATCTGAAATTACTTTTCCATCCAGCAGTCAATTAATTGTTCAGCTTTCATTCCTTCATGGCTTTAAAAATAGTTTTCTTTAGTTTTAGCCTGGGGAACTTTCCTGTCAGCTGAAGCGTAGCTGTGGCAGTGATGCTGCTGGATGATCACAGCTGCTAAATCGTATTCTACCTTTTTTAAGTTAGTGAGGGCAATAGATTTAAAAGCTGAACTTGAGGAAGACTTTTTGGTTTTTAAAAAGGCAACTCTTGAAAGCCAGTGCAGCAGTAACTTGAGAAAAGTTAGGGTATGTCATGCCTTTATCTTCATTTCCTGATCTATAGATTGTGATTGAGGCATTGAATTCAAGTACTGAATTTTATATAGCTTTCAGTGGCAATTTGTTGACTGTTGCTAATTTTTTGTTTACTACTATGTTTAACTTTCCTGGGTGATAAGAACATAAATTTGTTTTAATATCACAAGGCAATCTATTTTCCCAATTTTCCCTCTCCTAACAGAGTGCATGTCAAAGGTGAAGCACCTTAAAATCAAGATTTACAAAAAGTGGCATGCTGGCCCAACAGAAGCTAAGGCACTGGTCTTTATTTTCAGTTTTTCAGCTTTATGCCTTAGCCATTGAGTCTTTTCTGTTCTGAGAATCATTTACATGTTTCATTTTAAGCAGGAGACAAGGAGAAATATTGCCCTGAAAGGATGGACTAGGTTTCTGTATTCTTAGTCAAGTACCATGATGAGTAAGCTACATACTCATGCTTGTTGTTGGTCTCTGTGGACAGTGGTTCTTTGATTATTCATTGCAGAGGGGAGCACAGTGAGCAGAGTGTTCTTGAAGTATCTGTACCTTAAAATTGCTTGTGTTGTATGTGTGGGTCAGAAGGCAGAACATAGAGCTCAGATCTTCTGCAAGTTAGGGAAGGAATTGAACCTGCATTTCCCATGCACTTTCAAGCGCCCTGACCTTTTAAGACTTTGAACAAAAGAGAGGGACCAACTACTGGCACGGGTTTTGTGATGCCCAATCTGATAGTCATGCTCTGAGAACGCCTGCTGAATAAGAGTAAGCATCTCTGGAGGGTGAGAAAAGGTATATGTGTGGTTTTGGTAATACAGCTCTTTTATGTGCAGAAGCCGAGGAGTTAATGAGCCCCAAGTGCAGTCAGTACTGTTCCAGGACCTCTGGAGCTGATGGAACTGAATAAAGGACCAGCAGCAAAGTAGTCACTGTGCTGCTCCTGTAATGTAGAACCCTGGAGCTCATACCATGTATCACAATAAATTATTTGGGAGCAGATACCTGCAGTGTTGTGAAACATACGATGCCTGTGTTGGCTGCACAGCTCTGCATAGTGCCACACCAACATTACTGATTGATTTCAGGCTTCCGGGATTATACAGACACTGCAAAGACTTGAGGATATATGTTTTGAATTTCACTTACTAACATTATCTAAGGTTTCTTTGTGGGTGTCTCAGCATCAGTTCAGTTCAACAGATTTAAAGACAGTAAGCTCATGCAGAGAGGAAATGCTAATGGCACAGTGAAAAATGCTGTCCTTGTAAGGAATGGCAACTCATGTCTGGGTGTTCTTTGCAGGAGTTGTTGATTTGCCTGAGGAAAACAGAGAGGCTGCTTACAATGCAATTACCTTACCTGAGGAGTTTCATGATTTTGACCAACCACTTCCTGATCTAGAGTAAGCTTGGGGTTTTTTTCATTCCATGAAAATGATAATTGATTTTAGTTGAGGAGAATATAATTTTAAACAGCTAACTCATTGCTGAATGTAAAAAAAAAGTCTGTAGGTAACTTCTATTATTAGGTCTTTTGATAAAGAAGTGTGCAGTCAACTTTTTGTTGATTTTAAGTTCATAGTAACATTGACTTTAACTGAAATTAAAGCTGTCCTTACAGAAGCTTTTGAAAAACTCAAATACCTATTATAACTTTCTTTTTCTTCTATGCAAGGTACCCTACATCACATACATCCTTAGCTTAGACAAGATTAGTTTTATGGAAATGCTGTTGACCTTTTGAAGTGGGCCATTAATTCTTAAAAGTTCTTAATACTTATGGGTTACTTGTACATGTAACAAGTGTACAACGTGAATAGTTCCTAATCTTTAAAAAACTGATGTTTTTTACTGTATTTTTATTTGAGTTATTCATAAGGGAGTTTTTAGAATACAAGTTACTCAGTGTTCAATTTAGTTTAAATTCAAATTAGAGTTTATGGTAATTTGATACTGCATAAAATTTCTGTGTATTTATAAGGAATGTACCTTAATATACCACAAAGGGTGTTAACTTGGTTGTGGTGCAAAATAGAGTGTTTGATAAACTGTATTAATAGCTTTTGAAGAGGTGGAAGGTTTTTCTTAATTGTTAATTTGGCCTTTGAAATTCATAATCCCAACACAGCAAGGAGTTAGAGAGGTTACTGATACATTTCCCAGAAGCTAGTGCAATTTGGATGATAGGTTTGAGCCATTAATGGTCTCACTGTTTTAAACAGTAGTTTCTATTCAGTGTTCACCATTATTTTTTTTCAATAATTTGCTTGAATGTAAAATTGCTTTTACAATATAATGTCATGTTTATTTAGCAGGCTTTATCTGTTGTTCGTTTTTTAATGAGATTTTTAATAATTGCCTTCTGTTTGTTTAAGTGATATTGATGTGGCTCAGCAGTTCAGTTTGAACCAGAGTAGAGTGGAAGAAATTACAATGAGAGAAGAAGTAGGCAACATCAGTATCCTCCAGGATAATGACTTTGGTAAAGATCTCATGTATTATTATGTGTTACTAGCTAATTTCAGTTATTGTAAGATACGGTTTTGCAATTACTGTTGAATGCCCAATAAGCACTAAACAAATTGGATCAAACATGCTGTGGGGTTTTGTGTTTAATTTTTAGTTTGTTCATGTCAGTTTTTCCAGAAAGTCTGTCCTCTGATGCTTAGCAAACTTCTAGCTACCTAGAATAAGTAGAAAGAAAAGCTGAATGAATGTTCAGTTGAATCATCCAAGTACTGTGACAATTCTAATTTTCAGAATGTGGTGCGAATATGAAGTATTTTAATGTTGCTTTATTCGTAAGTATGCTCTCAGTCAGAAACCATGGGAGATTTCTGAAGCTGAATCAGTCACCTGTGACGAGTTTGCTACTTTAGGTATCTTTTCAAGGACAGTGTTCTAACATCTGGATAAAAGCTTAAATACAGTTTTATGAATATCTGGATTCCAATGTGTGGTATTGTAATCCATAAATCAGTAACTGCTTTGAAGAAATAATCTAGAAATGGTGTTGACTGGGTATTGTCTTATTCCCTGTACTTGAAGCCTAGCCTCAAAGCATAAGGGAAAAAGTCTTTGAATTCCATTGAATTGTTTGGTTTCTGTGCAGATAAAGTTTAGTAGGATCTGGCTAATATAAATTCAAATAAGTACAATAAGATGCTTTGAAAAGTAGATCGTTATTTTTATAATTGTTTAAACAGTATATTTTGGTACGGTATTGCTGGGCACAATTCCTTACATCTTGTCATTAACCTTGCAAATAGGATAAGTTAAATTAGAGTTTAGTCTTACATATGGGCCTTTGTTGATCAGTTAGGTAGGTCTCTTGCATCTTGGTTTTTTAGCACTTACAGCAGCGCAATTGTGTTCTTGCAGGTGACTTTGGGATGGATGACCGTGAGATGATGAGAGAAGGTAGCGCATTTGAGGATGACATGCTGGTGAGCACTAGTGCTTCCAATCTCCTACTGGAACCTGAACAGAGCACCAGTCACCTCAATGAGAAATCTAATCACCTGGAATATGAAGACCAATACAAAGATGATAATTTTGGAGAAGGAAATGATGGTGGAATATTGGGTAAGTTTAAGAAATTTGTTTTTCTTCTATCCTACCTCCTGCCTTAATTAATTATTTCTTGGGTAGATGAGGGGAAGTTGTTTCCTTTGTTGCCAAGATCCCTGTCAGAGTTATGCCTTGTACAGTAGAATTCTGGTTTGTGAGTACTACAGCAGTATAGATGACTCACACCGTATTAAGTGTTGGCCTATTTAAAACAAAGTTCTAAAAAATTAGATGTAAGATGTAAATGTGTGGCAAGTATATTGTAATGAAGGTTATCTATAAGCTCAGAATTAGGGCTGAAATGTCCCTTGAAAGAGCACTGCTACTTTCTTCTATGTCGCCATTGAAAGTACTGGTTTGTAACTTCTGCACTATCTTCATCTATTGTAATTAACTTGTCTGTACTTCTTTGTAAATTTGTCTGTAATTATTTAATGAATTTGTGAATACAAAACATGCTTTCTTATGGTTGCTTCAGATGACAAACTTCTCAGTAACAATGATGGTGGCATTTTTGATGACCCACCTGCACTCTCAGAAAGTGGAGTAATGATGCCAGAGCAGCCTCCCCACGATGATATGGATGATGATGATAATGTATCAAGTGAGTATGATCTAGGACCAGATCTAGAATTACTTTCAACTCATGTAGTTTGGATTCTAATTCTTGAAAAGCATACTAAGCTCAAAAGTATGAAATGAGGTAAACCACCTGAAGGTGTGGAGGAGGGCATGGCAGGGGCAGCACAGCCTGTTGATGTTTTGACCTAGTGCAAGGTTCTTGTTGTAATTGGCAGTGGGAGGCCCGGACAGCCCGGACTCGGTGGATCCGGTGGAACCATTACCAACCATGACTGACCAGACAACGCTTGTTCCCAATGAAGAGGAAGCTTTTGCTCTGGAGCCTATTGACATAACTGGTGAGTGAGCTCTTGGGGAGTATTTAACACAGTTCATCAGAGACCACCTTAGCTTGATGGAGTGGAAATGAATGTCTAGCACTGCTGCTGACTCTGATTCTCACTTGGGAGAGAAACCATGGATCAAGTGCTGAATTCCTTTTATTCTAGCAGTAGGCCTACAGTACTTTCCAGAGATGTAGCTTACATGGATGGTGTCAGAGAATACTAGTTTGTATTTTCTGCAGTCAGTGCATGTAACAGCATGATGCTGTAGCTTTAGGTAAACATGCTAGTTGAAATGCACTGAGTTGGAGTGGTGCTCAGCATGTCTTTAATGAGGTATCTGTAGTGCAGCACAGTTCTTGATACGCTGTGTTTAAAGGGCAGGAGTGACTTTTTACACTGAGAATGAGCGTTGTTCTAGTGATTTGTAGCTTTAATGAATTGCTGATTTCAGGAGGTGCACCTTTGTATTTGAATTTCTGTTAAGCAGGGTTTTTCCTTCTTCTTAAGTACAAGAAACTTGTTTATTTTAACTAATACTATATTTGGCTCATTATATACTGACCTCCCACTTCATTAAAAAACTAGTATCTGGAAAGAAAGTACCTTCTCCTATGCTTTTATAAAACACTCAGCTCCAGGCCCTGATTCCCTGCTTGGCAAGTGGCAGAGCCGTGGCACTGCCCTCTCGTGGCAGGCTGTCAGCAGGGGACCAGCTCATCAGCTGGGACCAGCAAAGACAGCATTTGCCAGAGCCTGGGTCTGCTGCCCAGTACCAGGCTTTGAGCACAGTAAGTTATCCTAGAACAGGGTCAGAAGTTACAGTTAAAACAACCTCCCACATTAACTCTACCAAAGTTCAGGAAGGGCTTAGGGGAAAAGGTGGGTGTGGTATTTTAAATCTGTCATTAGAGTCATAGAATGGCTGGGACTGAAGGGATCATGAAGATATAGTTCCAGCTCTCTTGCTATGAGCAGGAACACCTTCCACTACACCAGGGTGCTCAGAGCTCCATCCAGCTTGGCCTTGAACTTTGACAGGGATGGGACATCCACAACTTGTGTGAGCAACCTGTTCCAGTGTCTCGCCACACTAACTGTAGAGAATTTCTTTTTAGTATCTAGTCTGAACCTACTCTCTGTCAGTTGGCAGCCATCCCCCTTACCCTGTCTTTGTAAAAAGTCTCCATCTTCCTTGTAGAACTCCCTTCAGGTACTGAAAGGCCACAGTTAGGTCACCCCAAAGCTCCCTTTTCTCCAGGCTGAACAAAACCAAATCTCAGCCTTTCCTCATAAGAGACGTGCTCCATCCTCTGTTCAACTTGGTGATCAGTGTTTGCACCAGCCTAACAAGCAAGCCATGGGAGAGAGGCACGTGCAGTTGAGGACACTGAGGTGTAAATTGAAATTCACAGAAGAATTTGTAGGTTATGGGACAGCATTCATAGTATTTGATGTTTTATATTGCACATAGGTTTTAATCCTCCCAAAGCTAGTGTTGCTTAAGATTCTTAAGGCAGCTTTATACGTGGGCAGGTGAGACCTATAGAGACCTTGCAGGATTCTTTTACAGCGTGGTACCTGTTTGAGCTAACCTTCATTGCTTGCTAAAAATCTCAACAGTCAAGGAAACCAAAGCAAAGAGGAAGAGAAAGCTAATTGTGGACAGTGTGAAAGAACTGGACAGCAAGACTATTCGAGCCCAATTAAGTGACTACTCTGATATTGTTACTACTTTGGATTTGGCACCTCCTACCAAGAAATTGATGATGTGGAAAGAAACTGGTGGAGTTGAAAAGCTTTTCTCTCTGCCTGCACAGCCTTTATGGAATAATAGGCTATTGAAGGTAATGTTTTTGTTCATTTTTAACTGGACTATATTCAGGATTGTGCCTCATGTATAGTAAACATCAGCATATAAATATTGATATAGTGATGGCTGTATTCCTGATTGGAAGAAAAAGCATATTAAAAGAACTAAGGTAAATATTTTAAATGTTGCTGTTACTAATTACAAAAATAAATTATTTTTTAGAAGATAGTACTGTTGGAGAGGAGCTTAAAAACTGAGAAAGAAAGCCCATAATTACTTGATCCAAAATGAAATAAAAGGACTCTGAGAACTGCAATAGTGAATAATGTAACCTTTCCTCTGTAGCTCTTTACTCGCTGTCTTACACCTCTGGTACCAGAAGACCTGAGAAAGAGGAGGAAAGGTGGAGAAGCTGACAATCTTGATGAGTTCCTCAAAGACTTTGAAAACCCAGAGGTTCCCAGAGAGGAGCAGCAACAGCAGCAGCAGCAACGAGATGTCATTGGTTTGTATCTTGTCAAAGATGCTCTGTTTTCCCTTGGAGCATTTTTTGTTCTCTTTTATCTGTGTTCTGTATTGAGTCATCAAAGATTATGTATGAAGCAGTGAGCTTTGGTTGTTTAGTTTGTTTAGCTTGATGTACAACCTGTGACATAAAATAACTTTTTTTCCTAGAAATAGGGGATGTTTGGGAATTGTTTGAACCAGTCGATTAAAAGTGCAGGCTGTTGAGAGTGCTCAATTCTAATAGCAGGTTGGATTTTGATACAGTTTCTAGTAACATTCTCAAGTATCTAAATGAGTATTTGTTGTGGAATGTAGATGAACCTATTCTGGAAGAACCAAGCCGTTTACAAGAGTCGATGATGGAAGGCAGCAGAACCAATCTGGATGAATCGGTTATGCCGCCTCCACCAGCTCAGACCGGTGTTAAACGCAAGCTGCAGCAGGTAGAACCAGAGCCAGTGTTACCTGTGAGTAAGCTTTTACTATGATTTTATGGGGAATGAGAAGTGGTCAGAGTCTTTGAGTAGGAAATGACAGATTTGAGGCCCTAGCTTTTGATGGTCCTTTGAGATTCACTGTGGTAGTATCAGAGTATTTGTCTCTGGGTAGTCATTCTGATGCCTTTGTTCGGTGAAAAGCTTACTGAAATATTTAAAATGCTGGTAGGATAAAGAAATTATACTATTTCCTCCAGTAAAAGCCCTCAAGAAGTTTAGTGTATTGCTTATGAAGTTCTGCTTGGCAAGTGTCAACAGCTTCCATGAAGCAAGGATTGTGTTAGCTGCATAAACGTCTTTTGCGACAGCCCTGGTGTTCCAGGCTTAAGGATTCAAAGAAAAGCTTTGGAGAGATTTCCTAGTTGAGTTGTGAGTAGACTTGGACCTTATCTGTGATGCAGTGTGAAAGGAAACTGTTTCTGAAGGAGAGAGGAGGGAAATAGGTAAAATGAAAAGTATTTTTGTGAATGCTTGTGTGGTGAGAACAGTCCTGGTTTATGCTGTGTCTCGTATTTGTGCATTTTTTAACCTCACTGTTCACATTCCTTGGCTAACAGGTTGTTCCCTGTAGAAAGGGACTGTTAGATGTTACATGATCTTGTTAAGCAGGGTGGCAGCTGCTGCTCCTCTTGGCCGTGTCATGGGGTGAAATCAGCATCAGCTGTGCTAAGTCAGTGTAATTGGGGGTGTTGGTGTGTTGGGAATTCTGTGGACATCTTAGAGGCCAGGTCAGCCTCTAGCAGCATGTGCAGCCTGTGGTGATACCTGCTGTGTGACTGCATCAGAAGTTGCTCAGCCATTTTAGGGTATGTGTAGAAACAGTTTCAGGTGTTGGGGTAACTTTACTGACAAGCACAGGGGACACACACCATATATTAATTTTATTAAAGTGGTCTACATAAATCCCATTAAATTGCTTTTCTGTATCTTCCTCTTGATATAAATATTTTCTGAGAATGTACTTTAGCACCAAAGTAATTCATACGTTTTCAGAAACTTTGCAGGTACCAATGTTTTAATTCCTTCATGTTTGTACTGATGAGAACAGCGTTTTGATATTTTGAAGATGACTAGTGCCAGTGAGTTAAAGTGTGTTCATGTAGCATTGCATCTGGTGATGTGAGATTTTAAATTTGCGTGTGCCGATCCAAGGAATGAGATCAGTAGTTTGGATGGTGGCATAAGTGAGGTTACTGGAAAGCCTTTTTACTTTACAGTGGTGTCATCATTTCTGGTTTGATTAGAATCTAAAGGATTGAAAATACATATGGGCAGCAAAACAAAATTGCTTTTGTTTTTCAAAAATGAAAAATTCTGACAAATGGCTAATTTTAGATCCTTGGAATTTATTAAACTCGTCTGTGGCAACATCATTCTATTGTAAAACTGACTAAATGGTACTTTTTGTTTAACTACTGTGTGCTCTTAAAGCATCCACCATCACAACAGCTGGAAATACCACCTGTAGAAATGCCTCCAGAGGAGCCCCAGAACATCTGCCAGCTAATACCAGAGCTAGAACTTCTGCCAGAAAAAGAGAAGGAGAAGGAAAAGGAGAAAGAGGAGGAGGAGGAGGAAGAAGTAAGAACTCTGTAGAATCTGTGTGTTTCCCAGAAGTGGATGAATGTTTGACTGTGGATTCAGTAAACAGCATAAGAAATAACTCATCTGTCCTTATCAATAGCCCTTGGAAATGTAATTCTTAAATTATTTTGTGACCATTTAATAGTATTTATATTATTTAATTTTATAAATTACATACACATTCTGTTTTGAATTAGTGTTCTCCTGTCCTCACCCATGGCTGGATTAAACCACTCTGGATGTTTACGATGCCTTAGATAAGAACTTCTGAATGTAATAGTGTGGTTCATTTTAAATAGCTTTAAATGTGCTACTTCAGGAAAGTAGCTTTTTGCAAGACAACCAGCCATGTTCTCAGATGGGATAACTTAAGTTGTCTCTTAGCTATAGTATTTAATATCCTATGGTAACAAACAGAACAAAATTCATTGGTGCCTTCCAGGAAGAAGACGGCACAGGGGGTGATCAGGATCAAGAAGAAAGGAGATGGAACAAGAGGACTCAACAAATGCTCCATGGCCTTCAGGTACACATGGTCATTTGCTTTCTCTCGAAGTAGCTTTTGAGTGTGTCCACTGATGCTTTTGAGCTGAGTTAAAAGGTCAAGAAAGAGCTTTCTTTGCAGACAATGTTACAAAATACCAGTTACTGTAGAGGGGGAAGAATGCATGTTGTTGATTAAATCTATATCAAATAATTGTATTAAAATTGAATCTATACTTTTATAATTGTCACTTATTGTTCAGTGAACATTTGAATTAAATTTTTTCACTTAAATATTTTTCAACCTTGAAGTTCACGCTTGGTGTGCAACTAAGATTCCCAAAAATTTAAGTTTTAAAATAATTGACTGTGTTTTTAATTAAATCATAGCACCTCTGACTTCGTTCTATGTGTCTTGAGGCAAACCCCCATAAGGGTCTAGGAATTGTACAGGATGTTTACTTACTGGCTAGGCTAGTTTGAAAATTTACATGGCATGAGAAGCTGATTCTCTTAAAAACTGGAAATGTGACTTTGGCTGATTTCTAGCATGTGGCTTCACTCTGCAGAGACATATATCTGTCTGTAGGATGGATTCTTGCTTGCTGGAACTAAAGCGGCTTTTTCTGATATGATAGCTGATCACCACAGTGTTCACCCTGAACTGAAGTGCAAACTGTTCCTTTGGTTATCGGTCTCTATGGTTGTCCTCCACATATTCTTGGAATACCTTTGCCTTTCAGCCTGGTTTGTAGCTCCTTTATTCCCTTAAACGTTTTGGCAGCTTGTGAGATTTGTCTGTCACTGAACGCCACATCCCAAACGGTCATACCCCCCCTCTTCTCTTGCCCAGCTGTAAATGCAGAGCATGATGCCATATGGCATGGATTATCCTTTTAGCCAGTTAGGGTCTGCTGTCCTGGCTGTGTTCCCTCCCAGCTTCTTGTGCACTTCCGGCCTACTTGATGCAAAACATAGCACCATATGAGCTGTTGGGAAGAAAATTAACTCTGTCCCAGACCAAATCAGTACAACTGATTAAAATGAAAAATAGCTTAAAAACAACTTCTAAAGTATACAAATGTTGAGTTGGTAGTGTTGTGTAATATTTTCCTCTCTGAATGTTTTATCATAGTTTCTGAAGAGAGCTTAGAATTCTCTTTGGCCGTAACTAGCTTTTTTCAATTCTTTCTTCCATGTACCCAAAAGAGCATCACGCTGAATGGCTGAAACATTAAATCTGCAATGGGATTTGGAGTTAAGATCTGATTAATATAAAGTGATTTGGTTTGGCCAGCCAAGTATCTTTTCATCTGGTTGACATTCCAGGGCAGACAGTTCTGCTTCAAATTGAACATTTCAGTTGCTGTCCTGGCCAGCAAAAAGATGTATTATCATGATTTTTTTTTAATATATATTCTTGCCAAGACTTTGAGAAAATCTAAGTGACTTTCGGTATGTAATTTAAGACATAGGAGTTCTAGAAATAAACAGGCTTTCACCTTGGGAAATTTATGTATATTTCAAAGAACAATAGCTCTTGAAATTTTACTTCATTATTTTTGGAATTACATTTATTTTGAGGAATAAAACTTGGGGGTTTTTTTATTTTAATCCCATTGAGAAAAAAAATTCTATAGTAAAAAAAAGACTGGTTAACTATTGCTGCAGAAATAAAATCTTATGCTATACAATGGTGTTTCTGGAATACTTTCAGTGATGCAAGAATGATTTTTCACATATCTCTGGGAAGCCTACTAGGTTTCATTTAGCTAAGATTCATAAAGAAATTTTCATGTACATGTTGTAATGTTCCCATCCTTCTGAATCGCTCAGTGTCCTGGGGTTGACAACAAGCAGAATCTTGCCAAGAGACACCGTTGTTTCTGTGTAGTTCTCTATTTAACTTGTGGTATCCATGTTGTATTTTTCAGAGAGCTCTTGCCAAGACTGGAGCAGAGTCTATCAGTTTGCTTGAGCTGTGCAGAAATACGAATAGAAAACAAGCAGCTGCAAAGTTCTACAGTTTCCTGGTACTGAAAAAGCAGCAAGCTATAGAGCTGACACAGGAGGAGCCCTACAGTGACATCATTGCCACCCCTGGTCCCAGGTTTCACATTATCTGAATGGTTCCCTAGAGCAGAGCTAGTGCTCGTCTCACCAGTGTGTGCGTGTATTGCCCTGTCTGTAGGGCCCACAAGACCATTACAGAAAATTTAGATTTTACTGTCTGTATAAAGTCCTTGGTTTTCTCTTGGGGTTATTTTGGGGTTTGTATTTTAACTTTACCACTCAAATTTTTAGTGAAACTGCTGGCTGGGTTGGGTGACTTGAGTTCCAGCTACAGAAACCAGTCGTCTCAAGCACCCAGATAAAGATTGTTTTAGCAGCTCAGAGCAGGTGTGTGCAATATTGGTGCATGTGATGTTGAGTATCAATGAAAATGTCTTACAATAATTTGACTAGTTGATTCAATAGAGATATTTTTAACCTGTACAAGTAAATCTGAATGGCCAACCTTTTGTCCGATTATAAACATTGCCAAACTCATCAGAAATGTTCGGTCTGCTTCTCGTAGCAGTAGTTTTTTCTCCCTTCTCTAGATCTTTGTGCATACCGTGGGTCTCTTAAAGCTGCCAATATGAAAGGTAGTGCCTGATATGTCAGCTTGCTGTGTCACTGCATTTTTGCAGTCAGATTTTTGTAGCCCTTGATGCTAAGGGGAAACGAGTGTCTGTGGAAAGCACTTCCTCTACATGATACATGAAAGGACAGAACATGTGAAGCATTTTAGACGAAACATTCCTTTACGCTTATCACCCTGTTATGGTCCACTACTGATAATGGCTAATTACTGTTAATAAGTGACAAATGAAAACTAGTAATTTCATTTAACCATTTAAGAAATCATAATGCTTTAGGTTTGTTAGAGCTGTATATAACTCCAGACTTTTTAAAACAGACTTCTAGATTGTAAAATACCTGATTTTTTTATTAAGCAGGCATCTGACAGTAAGAATAAGGAAAATTGCTAAATTCAGATACCACTTGTACCAAAAGGGTAACAAATTTTGAATATAGAGTACAGATGGGCACAGTTCCACTTAATTGTGTAGTGTATTAATGGCTCTTTGGATATATTTATGGTTTTAGTGTCATTTTTTTCTGATAATGTACACTCCTATGTTCAAAACGTTTTATCAGTTTTGTGAAAGAAATCCGGTTTGATTTTATTTCTAAAGAACGAAGCTTTACTGTTAGACCAGGTAGCACCAGAAATTATGTGAATATGTTGATTATGGAGACCTGTCTTAACTTTTTTTAGGGCAAAATTATTCACACTGAAGGCTCTGGTTTTAATGTTGGCACTTTTGTGAAATAATTTTGGGACTCTGAAATTTCAGTGTATACTCAACTGTAAAATTATGTGAATGTTTAAAAAACTCTGAGACTACATAATGACCATGTTTTAATAATCCTTGAAAAAGTTAATTGTATAAAGTTACTGCAGCTTTATTTGCAACATGATGTGCCTGTAAACCCATAATTTTCCCCTTTGTAAAAAGAGACATTGTAGATAACTTGAATGTTTAATTATAGAAAAGGTCATTCGTTTCTTGTTACACATTTTTAGTCTGTTTTTGTTGCTTTTCAAGGTTAATATTCTTGAAAATAGTTGATGCTGTTATGTATAACTTTTCTAATAAAAGTTGTGTTATAAGCTGTTATGTATTGGTTCTGTATGTTTTTTGAACACCTCCCATTTATGTAGGAGACACTGAGCACTAAGAGATTGGTTATTTTGGTATTAGGTATGGAAAGATTTAGCTCTTCAAAAAATTACTTGAATGTGTAAATAGGTTTCTTGCCATTAAGAAGGAAATGTTACTCTACTGGCTGTCCTGTGCTTTTGTTCAAGCATTCTATGCTAGGAATGTGTGTGTGTGTGTAAAATTTTGGGAGACTGTTTATAAAATGGGATTCATCTATGTACCCGTCCCTTCTGAATGCCAGAGCATATCCAGCTTGGATTCTTTTAGCTCTGCAGTTCCCTTGCTTCTGGAATTGCCTCTGCATGTATGTCAGTGCGTCTGAAGTTGCATGCTCCTCCTGGTGGATCCAGATACTTGGATCCAAGCCTGTGGCTGCAGCACACGGAATCAGCTGGTTCCCTCTAGAGTTTATACATAGGAGCAGTGAATTCTGACTGACACAGGCTGAGTGAGCTGACTTAGTCTGGGCTCCACACACAGGGAACTGTTCTGCTTTTGAGTGACCTGTGGAAGCAGCCGGGCCCATCCTGTGTGTGCTGGAATTCCTGTGGGATGCAGGCTGACCTGTGCTGAGCCAGCCCAAGTGTGTGTGTACAGGTGCAGCACTGGAAAAGTGACTTGAATTCCTTTAGTTCCAGCTTTGTGACAGAAGTGTGGGCATTTGGGTGCTCAGATTAGGATGAAAGCTTTTCTGGCTTTCCTTCTATCAATAATTAGTACAGTTTTATCACCAGTTTGGTTCTTTGTTACACCACTGTGATCAACACTCGTGACAAGTTGATTTTGCTCAAACGCATGCCTGGTGACACTAATCTGAGGCACTGAATGCAAGCTCTGCTTTATCATGTTCAGGATTTGTTACTAATTCTGCCATGGCCTACAAGTAGGACTGCATTTCTTGGAAAGGTATCTTTGTGGTAATGCACTGATCAGCTGTTGAATGAGGTCTCAGGAATGGTGATAGAGCATTGGTGTTCTTATATAGCTCCCGTATGTACAAGTGTATTTCCCTTCTCTGTTATGGACACAAATGATGAGATGGAGAAGGGCTCTCTGTTTCACAGCATTTGTTTTCCCTGTGACTGCTGTGGGTTGTTTGTTTGTTTGTGTGTGGGGATTTTTTTGTTTGTTTGTTTGGGTTGTTTTGTGTGGGTGGTTTTTTTGGTTTTTTTGGGGTTTTTTTGACATGCTTCAATATCTTGGTAAAGAAGTACAGCATCTGCATTTTATTATAGTTCCTCCTCAAACGTCATAATGGTTTTAAAGAAATTGCCATAAGCATTCACTTAGTGTTTACTAGATAGGAAGACATTTTTGTTGCAGCTCAGTGAGTAACATCTCTTTTCAGAAAGCTGTCTTGGGAGGGATTTAGATTTGATCGAGAGCATTACTGTAAAATGTGTTCTTCACTGCTTCCCAGTCAGGCTGGATTGGCTCTAGTGCCTTTGGCTGTAGTGCTGCACTGCAGCAGTGAGGGGAAGGAACTGCTGTGAATGCTTCTCTGTGCTCAATCTTCCCATTGGTGGCAGTTTTGTTCTGTCTGCAAAGCTTAACTGCTCACAGCAGGGGTATTATGCATGCCCTGCTTTCCAAATTACTGCTTGGTGTGTAAAAAAGAGAACAGGTCAGGAATCTAAGGGAAGTATTTCTTCAATGAGATTGAGTTGTTGAACGAATTCCTGCCCTCTGTGTGTGTGATCACCTTGAAGACACACTGGTCTGTTTTATTCCATCTGGAGTGGAAGGGAAGAAGGCAGGTGATGTTATCTACAGCTGGAGGTTAAATAGTGCTCTTTATCTGGGAAGGGTATGAGTAGAGAACTCTTCCTAATTCACAAGATATGATTTAAACCAGCTTGTTAGGCAATGGCTTGGCAGCTGTTGTGTGCAACTTTGCTTCAGGGACTTTGTTGGAGGATCAGGTATGTGGTTCTGAGGATGTTGATCTCTGCCCGTCTTCTGTGGGCACAAAATTGCCTTTTCTGCTTGGGTCATTCCAGCTGACATCCTGCACTGGCTCATCAAGGAAGACAAATTTCCAAGGGTTCTTTTTTACTCCCTATTCTTGTTCCACTGCTACACTGACGTCTGTGTCGTGGTACTTAATGTTACTTTTTTTGGGACGAGGTGGGTTAAGGTAAATTTTTCTGTTTCTAAACCTCTTAAGTGTCTGCAGATTCTACATCTTTCCTCAAGTGGTTGTGTTTATCTTTGTGCTTTTTCAGACCTGTCTTCTGTTTCACCTCCAAGAAGTGGCTGGAGTATATACTGTGAATTTCTACAACATGAACGTGTAGAAAAGCTGAACTACCAAGAAATAAATTGTCCCGATGCACAAGGAAGAAAGGACAGTTTCTGCATTCCTTGCTGACCTCCAAAGGTCTACTAAAGCCATGGGAGAAACAGGAGATAGAGCAAGAGGTAGAAGGGAAGATTAGTTCTTATAACAGAAGCTGGTTTTATATTTATTTTTAGCTTAAAACATCTTTATGCAGAATTAAAAAATCCAAAATCTCAGGAAGGACAAAATATTCATACTAGCCAACAGTTAGTGTTGTATTATAAGTAGAATAAAGTGCTAGAGACTTTCTGGGAGAACACACCCTCCAATTTCATTTGGCCCTAGATACTCCCCAGCAGCCAGGAAAGATACAAGAGTCATGGTTGTCATGAGCTGGATCTCTACATGTTCTTTCCTCAGCCCCTCCACTTTTCTTGTTTGCCTAATTTTTCTTTTCAATATAAACATTAAACATCACAATGTAGCCTGAAACACTAAATAATTGAGAATGTGTGGTTGACCTTTAATCATGGGTGTTTATAAATGTTTGACACTGATCAAGAATACATGTGATGAGAAACAGAGTTGCTGATGACACTTGGCATCCTTCTAGAGCAGATGGGGGTTTAAAGCCAGTAGTGTTCTCCATGCAGGGTCTCCTCTCTAAACCAAACTGTCCCGCTAAGTTCTTGAAACACTTTCTCCTTCCCTGCCTTGCCCAGGTAGTGCTGGCAATTTGTACAATTTAGCTTTCTACGTTTGGGGATATTGGGAACCAATTTAGACTAAAACCCACCAAAAGAAACACGTCTTTTTCTTTCCCAGCTGGATCAATTTCTACATCCTGTGCACTGGGCAACCACACAGAAACTTGTGCCAGCATAACACAAGAAGCAACAGGCAGGAGAATAGAGAAGGGAAAGAGTGAGGATTTCTTTTTCATATGGCTCTGCCAGCTTTGCATGTGTGTTAAATCAGTCTAAGAAAATTATTCACAAAGTTGCAGTTTGAATTCAGAAGTCCCAGCCCTGGCTAAAACTGTGTACTGGCCTGTTCATCATCAACTTGCACACCACTTATTAATATCCTGTTTTTCCAAGGCAGATGTTGAAAGTTCTCCCTGAAATCAGGTATTTCTGTGACAGAGCCCAAGCCTAGCCTCTGCCAGCAGATGTGTCCGCACTAATTTTCTGTTCATTTTGTGTAAGTTAATATAGCCAGTCCTCACCTTACTGGAGAGGAAGCCAGAATTGGAGTCAATTCACAGGCAGCATGTACCACACATCGCACTGGATTGAGAGCTCTGAAATGAAGGGATCAGATTACCGTAAAACGTTCCACTGCTGAGCATTTTTGCAGAAAAGTTCAGCTAAACTTGTCTTTGTACAAATTAAGCTGCTTCTCATATTTCTTGACTATGGGACTAATCTCCAAAATAAAAGAAATGCTGATGTTTAAGGAATAAGAAACCACAGTCAATGTTATAAGAAAAAATAGGAGAAGCAGCTTAGCATTTGGATTTCAAAGCCAAATTTGATGCTTAGGAATGTTTCTCTGGTCAAGTAACTAACGAGAGACCCTGGAAATAAACTAATGGTACCATTTTGCATTTTGTAATTACATGAATGCAAACTTGTACCTAGTCCTGCTAATGCTGAGGGAGGCAGCAATGAGCTAGAAAAGGCACACAAAGATTTGTTATGGTGGCAGCTACTTAGCAACAAAAGCTGCAGGCTTGATCATGTCTTGAGACTGAAAAAACTGCACGAGACACCAGTGCTTCCAGTGCTAAGTTTCATCTCCACATCTGCAAGAAGCAGTTCCAGTTCATTAACTGTGGCAGGCTGCTCCCTGGGGTGTGAGTTGGAGCTGAGACCTCTGGGATCTCTTGCCTTCACCACTGAACCTGTGGAATTAATGGAGGCTCTCTGATGAAAAAAGTTTAAAAAACCAAGCCCAAAAAGAGCAGACCCACCACATGCAAAAGGAATCTCTCAGGAATATTTAAATAGTCCTCATGTCAGCAGCAAAGCCACCATCATTCCCATCTCTCTTGTGCTATTCCCTTGGCAGGGTGACGTATCCATTAGAGTGTTGCAGGTGTTGGGCAGTTTTGCTGATCACCAAGGAGCTGCTTTTGGAGAGGCACAGCTGAGCAAGCAGCTCAGGCCCCAGTGCACACAGCTGTGCAGGAAGATTTCACTTGTACTGTGACCCAAGAGCTGTTCCCTGGAGGCTGATGCATGTTACTCTCAACAGAGCTGGGGAGGAGGAGGATAAGGCTTCCCCAGAGAACAATGTTAAGTCCAGCAAGAGGAGTGCACATATAGCCTTACATTAAATTATTTTGCATTTGTGGCACTTTATTCTTACGACTCAGTACTGCCATTTCTGTTAGGAAAGGACCTTTCTGTGTGATATGAAGATTATCCACGCCCTGAGGGAAATACAGCAAGTACCAAATCCAGCCAGATGTGCTGGGCATATGTATAATGGAGCAATAGGACCCTGTATCCCTAAGGCTGGACTGAAGGTGAGAGAACTGTTGAGTTTTCATTGCAAACAAGGTGGAGACAAGGTCTGCCAGCTGTGGAGGTGGATTCAACAGGATTAGAGACAGGGTCTGCAATCTGGCTGCTGGGACAAGAATATGAGAAAATTGCCCACCTCACTAGTTCAAACATGAACATGCTGTCTCTGTGGTCTTTCCTCAAAACCCCTCGCTGTTTCTATCGTCCCTGAGGCCCAGTCTTTCAGCAGTAACAAAGTTTTCTGCCTAATTTGAGGGCCAAGACATTGACACAAAGGGTAATTAAACACTGGAATGGATTTCCCAGGGAGGTGATGGAGTCACCTCCAGTCCCTGGATGTATTTAAGGAAAGATTGGATGTGGCACTTCGTGCCATGGTCTAGTTCACATGGTGATGTTTGGTCATAGGTTGGACTCAATGATCTCAGAGGTCTTTTTCAACCTAACTGATCCTGTGATTCTGTGACAAGATTTCTGGAACCAAGGTTACATGTGCTCATTCTGTACTGCAAAGCAAAGCACACTCTTGCCTCACATGCAAAATAAGGCCTCATCAGTGGAAAACCACAACCAAAACATGCTTACCATACTGGATGGAAATGTGAGACTACTCTTTCTAGATTTTCATGGTTACGTGCTCTTATCTCCTAAGTGTAGTACTTCGATTTTTGTGTTAATGTCTGTGGGTTTAGTTAAAAACAACAGTAATTTTTTTTGAACTTGACACTTTATTCCTTATGGTAAGAAGTGCTGAGCAGCAAAATGCCTGAGTAAATGGCAAGGCAGTGCTCGTGATCTGTGAAGAAAATAAGACATGGTATCAGTGGTTGTGCCTGGTTGAGGCAGGCAGCACTGTATGAGAAGGGTACCACAGCTGCTGGATTGCAGTAGTGTAGCGACTGGATAAAACACACTATTCCTGGCTACACAGGTCACAACCTTGGCCTGACTGTTCTTCTGCCCAAAGGGAAAATGGATGCTGTTATACAGTGGCCCCAAGTCTGGTAGTCAGCTGAGAGCTGCCAAGAGCTCCCTGGCAGCCTTGAACTCAGGGTTTGCCAGCTCCACAGAAGCAGACGTTTTCCTCAAAGATGCACTGTGCAAGGACACAGGAGTAACAACTCCTCCATGAATGGCACTAGACAAGCCACCTGGACTTTGAAGTTCTACTCTATTCCTTCCTTTCCAGCAGAGGAATTTCCCAGCCTATCCTACTAGAAAGCCCAATTGTGCCTATCCAGGGTGAAGCCCATGTGAGAGAACCCTGTGAAGGCGACTGAACTGTGTGCCCTGACATTCCTCTCCTACATCCCAGCACATCACAGCTGCACAGGAAAGCCACTGCTCGGTTCCCCATCACAGCACAACCTGCCAGTGGCAGAGGTGAGGAACAGGGTGGAGAGATCATCTCTCACCAGGAGCCTCACAGTTAGGATGGAGTCCTCGCACCAAAGTCATGGATGCACAATCAGGTCTTCACCACTTGGGAAAAGCTTAGACTAGAGTACCAGGACAAGGTACTTCTAAGCAAAAAATCAAGCTGGTTTCACCCAAATGTTATACAGATGTGAGTAATGAATGCTCATCCACGATTCTTTTCCACCTACTCCAACAGAGAAATATCAAGTTGGCACCAAGTTTTAAATCCAACAACATAACTTAAAATGCTACCATAAACTTGGGTCTGACATTTAAAGAAAAAATTTAGTCTTTGAAGGTCATTGAACAAACCTACTATAAAAAAAAAAAAAAATTTGGAAGTTTTAGCTTCTAATTAATGTTGTTCAAAAGATTTCTGTTCCAAACACAAGACAGAGAAATCCAGTTTAACCCAAAAGTACAAATAGCAAAGAAGCACAATATATTTGATTGCAGAATGTATAATCTGATATATTATAACCATATATATCAAATTATAATGTAGTTTGTACGTGTTTAAAACGTATCCTCCACAGCTTCCAGTTAAATGTTGTAGAAGCAGCTAGCATCTAAAATAGTCCCCTACAAATTGTATTTTCCCCATATTTTTTTTGTCCAATGAGGTAAATTAGAGCTTTTTCAGGTTTAGGGTTTGGGAGCTCTATTGTCTGGTCGGTATGAGTTCTTAATGAAAGTCATGTAACAGTGGGCAAAAAGCTAAGAGAATATTTAAAGCAGTTTATTTCCTGGTGCCTGAAGGATGTATGTGAGGTCAAATCTTTTGTTGTAACTCCATATTCCTTTCTGGAAAGGGAAGAATAGTTGTCTTCATCACACTTCTGCAAGGATGTTTTAATTTTAGAAGAGCTCACTGTAAAAAGAAGGACCAAGAATATGAGCAACCCAGGGAAGGCTCTTAAATTCTTGAAAAATTTAAAGTACTTTGAGGTGGAAACAGTCCACAGAAAAATATCATCAGCTCCTTGCTAACAACCTAAATATCTCCCCGCTTCACCACTGAGAACTGAGCTAACCTACTCCCCCCAAGTTCAGATTGATCTCAAAAAGCCAGAAACCTTTCTCAGAAAAGGTCTTTCCCAGAAATCATGCTCCTGAATATCCTTTTTGTGAGTTTGCAACTGCAGTCATTTGGCTTTCAGTTATTTTTCTCCAGCACTGGCAATTTGTTGTTTCTCTCAAATGTTCATCTGGCTCTGTTTTGCTTAATCATAGTGTCTCCCAAAGGTCTGCACTAATGAGTTTCTGCATTCATACCATATGCTTTCTGTGCAATGGAGAGGTTTAGTTGTATACAAAACAGATTTTGAGGCTCTTTCTATTCCCTTTCTCTTCTATCCTCATATCTGAAAGGTCTTCTAGGCCAAAGAGTTTTCTCAGGTCTCTTCACCCGGCTAGTTATACCACGATGCTCCCATGTAATTTAGATATGTGATAAAACTCTGAAAGTAATTGTCCAGTTGCTTGATTTGGATTTAGGTTAAGTAGCTTTTTTGGAGTCCTCATTTGAAATCCCAGAGACCAAGGTCATCCACACACTAAGAATGTGGTGGCAGTTCCCAGTGACAGGAGACACAGAATTCCTAATGAAGGAGCTGTGCTTCTAAGGATGATAGAATTATATAAAAGGAATAAATTCTTTACTGTGAAGGTGATGAGACGGGTTGCCCAGAAAAGCTGTGGAGACCCCATCCTTGAAAGCATTCAAAGCCAAACTGGACATTGAGTTGGAAAGGCATTGAGTTGGAAAGTGTCCCTGCCCATGGCAAGGGAGTTGGAATAAGATGATCTTTAAGGTCCCTTCCAATATAAACTATTCTATAACTGTGATTCTATGATTCCCACCATTTCTGGCAATTTCTCTCTCTCCATACCCATAAATTCCTATTCCAGGTCACTTCTGCCACAGATCTGTTATTCACAGCAATGCTTAGCTTAGTGAAGCATGACAATTTCAGTTCCAGCAGCACAAAAGATTTCTTTCCTGCATTTTCCCTATATAAAACACCATCTCTTAGTTTTCTTTTTTAGATGCAATGGAAGCATTCCAGTTCAAATGGCATTCCAGTTTTTCTGATTGTCCATCAAGCTGAAAGCCTCCACGAGTGTGCAGCATTCTTTGCACAACCTGTTCTATGGTACAAAATGTGTGGTGGTACAAAAGTTATTTTATTAGGTTTTAAGTGTTTTATGTAATTAATTTATAGGTTTGTATAAGAAGTTTTGAAAAATGGTTCGTTCCTTGTACCCCCGCTCCTCCCAATGGTTTTCCCCCTTATGTTTGTTAACTTCAGTTAAGCGTCAATCACCTATCCCTCATCTTTGTTGCTGTCACTCCCCTCTCTCCCCCTCTTGGGCGCCCTGTCTGTCACTTTGGGGCCCTTCCCTGGGGTCTGGAAACTTCCAGGGAGGGCGCCGTGTGATAGGCAGGCGTCCTGGAAATCCCCTTTTCCCCATCGCAGATTGGTTCCCCTGTTGAGTGTTCACACCCCCGGTTCCACCCTGAGTTAGCCTGATTGGGCAGTCTGTTGTCACCACTCCTTGTTACACCTCCCTTTATAACGTGTTGTACAAGCGTTGTTCGTGGCTGTCCTGAGCAGGAGCTTTCCTGAGCGGAAGGTGCGGGGGTCTGGTCAGGTCTCCCCCTTAATAAAACCCTGTTAGCCCTGCTTGGAGAGTCACCTTTCTGTCTGTCACTGCAGTCGTGTCTACCATCAAGTCCATCGCTGGGTGTGGAGAACCAAGATCCCACATGGAGGAGGGAGCTAGTCGAACTAGCGACCTCGAGTGCGTGAGCCGCGGTAAGGGACTGAGCTAGCCCATGGGCCACTGCTTCAAGGTGCATAGTGGACACCACGACAAAAATGCTATCTGTTGTCTGGAGCACAGCGAAGCATGGAAGAACTTGGTGCTTTTGGTCTTAGGAGCAGTGGGAAGGAAAACATCTCATTCCAATATAGCTGTGTCAGGAAGCCTTCTGGGAGGGAGCCATTCATGTACTGGCCATGTGTGGAGTATAGGAAGGTGCTGACTGACCTGCAGGATGCAGGCAAGGACAGTGGCATTGATGTGCACTGGAGCTGGGACAGTGGTTGAAGTGTAGAATAAGGACTTTACAATTAGAAATTGTAAAGCAGGTATGTTTTATTCACATCTGGGACACATGGGGGGATATCTCCTCCAAACCAGGCATACCTGGTTAGGACAAGGTGCAGGTTTAAATACACATTGATCCCACAAACCCACACCTCCCCACCTGCCCATTCCATGCCTTCTCTCACTTGGTACTCTGATTAGCTGTCCCGCCTTCTGGTGCTCCTGAGCTGGGCTCTTGGGAGGAAGGCCAACGTCTTCCTCAGGTTGATCTTCGCTTCTGGGCAGGCACGGTGGATGTTTGGGTATTATTCAGGTCACCTTACTCTTGCCAAAGATTAGAAGCTTGATTTTGCTGGATTCAAGCCACAAAGTTCTGCTTTATCAATTTTTGACAAATACCTAGGTCCTGCTTTGCTGAGTTTCAACGTTGTACATCTTACCTATATGACTTCTACTTAGTAACTACCTAACAACCAAGCTTAACAGCTGATCTTCTATGTGTTCTCAGTGCAAGCTGTTTCTTCTACAAAATCACTGAAATCTGCTTCTAAAATCTTGTATTTTTATATTTATAAACGTCCACCATATCATTTTGTAGAGGAGTTCATATTGGTGAGCACTGGGAACATGTGTCAGAAGAGATTTGTTTAAAATAACTCTAGGGAGGAGTAATAGTTTTCCTATAGTGAAGGACTCTATTATTTATGGTACTAGATTAAAAGCAGCAACACTCCCTGATATTCCTCAGAAAGACACAATTTACCTTTTGGAAGCTGTCATTTCTCAGCCTGTTTTTACTGGAGGCTCATACAGGTCTGATGCACTTTGTCACCATCCCAGAGCAGCATCCAGGACAGTCAACTCCTCAACAGTGGTGCCAACTACAGCCCAGATCAGAGCTGTGCTGGACTTGCCTTTGCATCTCTTCATGGCATTGAGGATAACACAGACCCTCTTGGTGTTGAGAATCCTGTCAAAGGAGGAGACTCACCACACCTGAAGTTCACTGGTGATGTCCTGCCCTCTCTGCTTTGCAAGTTCCTTGGCAAGTAAGCAAAGCATTAACGCCACAGGATGAGGTTTTCCTCCAAGACATTATGTAACTATCAGCCAATGGTATCAAATCTTACCTGCTTATATAGTCACTGCCAGAAGACAAAACTGTGCTTATGTCTCCAAGATCAGTTCCAGTTTGTCTGCTGAAGTTACTGCTGCTACAATATTTTATAGTATTTGAGTATTTTATAGTATTTTATAGTATTTGAGATTTTTTGTCAGGGTGTTTGTCATACATATTTTTTTTCCATCACAATGGATTTTCAAATTATCTACTTTCATTTTCTTTTGCCTGGTTTTACAGACACTTTCCAGTGTTCAGGCTGCTTTAATGCAAACACTGGGCTTACCTGTAGGTTGTCCCCTGGTAAACTTGACTATTAGTTATATAAGATCAGATTTTTCATAAGCTGGCAAGACCTCTTGGAGCACTCCAAAATATGTTGCATTAAAGTATGGGAAGAGGCTTAATCTACTTTTATATCCATTTTCAATAAACCACAATTTTCTCCAAAAGATCTACCTAAAACCCTTGTCTTCCAACTTGAAATATGTTTCTGAAAGTAATAACATTTTCCATTACACCAGCAAAGTAGATATTAACTTTCATTTCTCTGAGTATCAGAACTTCCCATCCCTAAAGGGATGGTTTCTATGTATCTCTGCAAACTTGATAAATGACATGCAATGAATCTAATTGATGTCCCACCTTCATTGCCGGGTTATTATAAAACAGTGGGAGCTACAGTAAGGGAGTCAGAAAAAATCTGCTTGTGTTCTCAGCACACTTCGAGATTTCTGGCAAAAATTAGGACAAGGTGTTTTACTTCTATATGTGCCCTTAACTGTGAGGGCAGCTTGCCACACGCTTCACTCATTTACAGAAAGCGTCCCTGTGATGGATGACCCAACTATATAAAAATAATGGCCTGGTGATAAATTTAATGTGCAGCTTTGACCTCCTGCCTTTTTAATACTTATGTGCTGCCGTTTTGCTTTGGCTGGCAGAGGAGGAGGGAGTCCATGCAGGGACATCCTCATCTGACCCACCACCCACACCATGACCACTACTGGAGAAAGGAGCACAGAAAAGCATCTCTTTCCTCAGGAATACAAGCCTACCAAACATTACAAATTCCAAATTATAATTAAAGCCCTAGTACAGAAAAGGAAGACCATCCCTTGATTTATTTTGCATGTTGAATGAGATAGAAAAGTTGGTGGTAGCTCTCGGGGGTTAGAAAGGACAGAACAAATTGCCTGTTGCAGTCAGAAGCCACTTGCTGTCTGAAGAGACTTAGGCATAGGATTGGCTGCTGGGTGAATATCATGGTTCAGCACCGATCACTGGTTTGCTTGTTTGTTTGTTTGTTTGTTTGTTTTTTCCTGTTTTGTTTTCCTGTTGTAGCTGCTGTCTGCCTGTTGTCTTCATCTCCAGTTGAAATCTCCATGGTCATTCTTCTCTCAAGTTGATTGGTGTGGTGAAGGCAGGTGAGTTGGACATGTGCTGTAACAGAAGCCTGTCCTCTAATCCTGCACTTCTGATTTCTTCTAGTCAGGCTAGAAGGTACATCCTGCTCAACAAGTACCTTGAAAAACTCTAGTGAGAAATGGATCTGGCTGCTGTCAAAGAGCAGGAGATTGGATGAGATGTTTGTTCATTCTTTAAAATAACCTTAGACAAAGATGCAGCTTCCTTGGACTATGATTCCATTCAGATATGCAGGTAAGCTAGGTATGGTGGGGGTGTCTGATGCATCTCTGAAGATTCTCTTCACATTTTATCAGAAACAAAACAAAAATGCTATTGATGCTGAAGTAAGTTACCCTGATGTACAGATGCCTGTGTAGTGGTCAGTCCCATGTCCAGACACATTCCTGGAAACAGACCCTCAGACACCTGACATATTTTGTCGAACTCAAACCTGCAGACATCCAGCCCTGGTTGAAAGGTGGGTACCAAACCAAACAGACCTGGGTTTGGTCTCCTGCTCTTAAAACCCCACTGCTTTCTTGAAACCCGTTGTGCCCACCTCTTCCAGCCAAGCTCCAACATGCGTAGTGGACTCTGCTTTCCAGCAGCAAGCCAGGGCTAGCACAGCATTCATGTCTGATGGAAATGGCAGTTTCATTACTTCTAAAATGATTTTCTCAGTGTGAAATGGGAGTGCTTGGCACAGAAAGATGCATGGCAGATACTACAGAAAAAGCCAAAGGGTTAGGGGATAATCTCATGCCATGCTAAAAGGCATGGCCAGAAAAAGACCCACCCATTTCCCCCTAAAATGTTTGTGTGCAGGTAACCAAGACATGCAGCCTGAATTCTGACAGTAGTTGAAAATGTTATAAAATCCATTTTCAGGTCACATCTAGCAGACAGACAGGCTGTCATCAGCTCTGATTCTGCCATTTCATTTTCACTCACTCCCATTAATGTGGAAAGATCCTGGAGCGCCCTGGGCTGTGATCTGCTCAGTTCTATTTTTGGCTGTCTTCTTTCTGAAGGAAGGTGATTTCTCACATGTGGTGTTTTCCAATTATCACTTGTTGAGACATACCCCCTGGTTATATTACAAAGAGAATCAGGTGGCAATTACATATTTACAAGTCTTTATTCTAGGGCACAGGAATACTTTATTGATCTGAGCTTTGAACTGAAGCTCTGGGTACTCTTGGGAATCATGTTTCCTCTGAGTGAGTTGATCCAGCCTCTTATTCTTCTGAGAGACAGAGAAAATTAAGTATAATCTAATTTACTTATGTGTATATGTGAATAGGCTGTTGGTGGTCCATTGTACAATATTTAAAATATGCAAGTGTCTCCTATGATATCCTGTATGGCATGTGATATTAAACAGGCTTTTTTCCCGCAGTTACTGTTCACCCACTGCTCACCAAGCTGTGACTCAGCTGCTTTTCATTTCAAAAGCTTAATCTTTTTGGTCTAAAGTATTACTTTGTAGCGCTTTGTCAGGAAAAGCCTGGATTTGTGGAGGGACAGTGGGTGAGCAAGCACCTTGCTGTGGCCTTTCTGTGTTCTCGGTCCCACTCTCAAGATACACAGGATTACCTTGGACCTCTCTCAGCAGCATAAGTTTGAAAACTGAAAAAAGCTTGATAATGATGATAAATGAAACAGTTCCATTAGTAGGGGTGTATTTTGCATCAAAATTTAACTCAATTATTGACAACACTATAGTAATACATCAAAAGAGGAAAAGAAAACTCAGCAAAGAGGCTGGGGTTGCACTAGAATTTGGGAGGGGACAAAGCTGGGACAGCTGACCCCAACTGACCAAAGCGATATTCCATAACATATGATGTCACCATCAGTATATAAAACTGGGGGAAAAAGAAAGAAGGAGGGAACATTCAGAGTGGTGACATTTGTCAACTCACTGTTGTATGTGATGGAGCTCTGCTTTTCTGGGAATATCTGAACACCCACCTGCCCATAGAAAGTGGTGAATGAATTCTTTGTTTCGCTTTGCTTGCGTGCATGGCTTTTGTTTTATCTTTGTCTCAATCCACCCAAGGCTTCTCACTTTAACACTTCCTATTCTTTCCACCATCCCACCGTGGGGGATGATTGAGTGGCTGTGTGGGGCTGAGCTGCCAGCTGGGGTTAAACCATGACTCTTCGTCATCATCTGCTGAAGCAGTAGAGTCCCGGGGCAAGTCTCAGGAGTTCCCCAGTGCATCTCAGCTGTGACAACAGGACCAGCAGGGTCTTTCTTGGGGCAGCCTTGTCATCAGTTGAGGGTCCCTTCTGTGTGATCAGATCAGAAAAACCTCCAGTCACTGGTTTTCCTCCATTCCACAAGCTCCCAGCGGTCAGCAGTCATCTATTCTTGTTGAAACTTGAACAAATTTGACATACTTCTGCAGCTGCTGTTACTTTGATCAGCAATTTATCCCAGGGTCTTTTCACCATCAGTTTCCCTCTTCCAGCTCTTTGCCCACACCTCTTGGAATGATTTCATTTCAGCTTCAAGCTCATGGTAGTCAATAACCTGGTTTCTTTTACAGGTCATTGAGATGTGGTTCATTTTCTTGCTTGTAGCTTTGAAGACTGAAATTGAGATGCACCAACAGTCCCTTAATTTCTGTTTCTTTTCTACCCATCTTTTCATTTAGAGACATCCTACTTCTTCTAGGCTGATAATACACCCTTTATCCCCCTTCTTTTTATGCACTTTTTCATTCAGAAAATTACATTGGAGAATCAACTCATAGAGCTTTTCATGTACGAGTACAAATACTCAGCCTGTAGTTAGTTGTTTTGGCTCTGGTTCAAATAAAAAAGAGTACCAGATATAAATATGATACCTGTAGGGTCTGGGAAACTGAAAGAGAAAACTAGTTTTTCTGGGAGTGCACACAGTAAGTGTAGGAGCTTCCTGTCTAAGATACAAAGTCCACAGGTCTGGACTATGCAGCCTTACTTTGTACCAGGGCTCCAGTCTTGGGAGATTTCCCTGAGCAACAGTGAAGAGGAAGAGTACTGAGAAAGAAAAAAAAGGCACAGTCACGCTGAAAAAACCATGGGCAACAAATTGCGAAGTTCAGTAATAGCATCAGATAGCTGGGATGGAAAATGCCCCAAGAATGTGTGATTACTCTCTGCAGAGGCTTGCAGTTGAAATCTCAATACACTAAGTGGAATATTTCCTTATCAAATGTGACAGAGGGCAGAGAAGACTGTAAGGTACTGTACAAATAAGACCTATAGCCATAATTTAAAGTCATCCTACTGAATAGTCTGACACCTGGAAATTAATCTGCCAGTGAATTACTGTGCCTAAGTCATTGTCCATGCCTAAGTCATCTTTCTGAACCTTTTCTACCTGTCAGTCATTAAGTTAGAAATAATTATGACATTGAATAGTATGTTACTGGAAAAATAAATAGTATGAGGAAAAAAAAAGGTAATTTTCCTCTATTCAGCTTTGTTTTCCATGCTGCCTTCTGTGATTTTCATGCTTTCTTTGTAAAAGACAGATTCATCAATCTGAAGGAAGACTCCAATGGCCTGGAAATACTTAATTGTATATGTGCATTTCTGATCCATAGAATCACAGAATCACAGATTCAACTAGGTTGGAAAAGACCTCTGAGACCTCATAATGTTCAGCCTATGACCAAATATCATCTTGTCAATTAGACCATGGCACTGAGTACCACATCCAGTCTTTTCTTAAACACCTCCAGGGATGGTGACTCCACCATCTCCCCATGCAGCCCATTCCAATGCCCAATCACCCTTTCCGTTAAGAATTTCTTCCTAATATCCCACCTAAACCTCCTCTGATGCAGCCTGTGTCCTCTTGTCCTATTGCTAGTTGCGTGGAGCTGTCTGACAGAATAAAACAGCGTGGTGGATTTTATTGAAATGGGTTTTATTGAAAAGAATAAGCAAGGGAGTTATTTTTTTAAGGCAGCAATGGTAAGTCTGATACAAGTTTGCAAAGTTAATTAAAAACGGAACAATCTCGTGATTGCATCAGTGTTCCTATTAATACTAAATCAATAAACCAATGGGTTCAAATCACAGAATTGGTAAATTAATGCAGTGAGTAATTACACTGGAGTCTGAGGTTGGCAGTGAAAGGAATTCTAGTCCTGTTTCCAGCACTCATGAGAAAAAGGAGCAGAATTCAAGGAAAAGGCAGCTTCCTTTCCATCTCTGGCTGCAGGCTGTAGTCTAACCAGCTCATGAAACTATTTAGTCAGTGAAGAATCATTTTGGTTTCAGGGCCATGCCAAAGAGCTCCCATTGCAATCCCATCCTGTTTCACTATGAGGAAATCCAATTTAGGGAGTTCTCAAAGGTCCCTCTTTGACACGGCCTTTTCAAGCTGAGCTGCTGCCAGTAGTTTTGATTTAACGGCTCTCTCCAAATACCACAAAAGCTACAAACTTCCCGAAGATGAAAAAAGACTCCTTCCATGGGTTACAAATTAATGTTACTACGGGAACCCACTGCCCCCAGGCTATCTGCTATTTCTCCTCCCCCAAGAACTTCTTCCCATCAGCAAATTGCCAGGTACTGCTCTCAGGACCCATCGGCCTTGTAGAAAGGCTGTTCCAGCAGAGAGCGAAACATGTCCTGTAGCAATGATTCCAGCTGAGTGGCTTTGGAAGTGGAAAAGTTACCTGTGATTAAAGACATTTTTTCTTTGATTATACCCATGACTCTGAATTTGCTATTCCAGTACAAAATGTCCATCTAATTGTTTATGGCACGTAGAGAGACACATCACAGAACATCCTCCCTCCCGACCTGGACTAAGTGCCCCTACACAGACCAGCCTCCCTGCTGTCCCTGACCTCTGGACCCACTGATTAGTCAAATAAGTGGCAAAACTTCAGAACAATTTGAAATAATGACTTTGATTTATTGCTTGTTTTATTTAAAGTCCCTTTAAAACTCAAGCTGTCTTATTTCTCGGAAGAGAGACCTAAGCCTCCTTGGTGTGTCTGTGACTTTCTTGCTGCCTTGTCTTTTTCCAGGCAATTTCAGGAGGCTATACTCTGTAAAACTAGATGCCATGCTATTTTCCAAATATTTTATGCACTTTCTTGTCAATACAGAGTAGTGCAAGGAAAACAGTGAATTTTTACCTGTGGAGATTTAGTTCAGGCTTCACTGGTAAAGTTTTGAGAGCCACATTTTAAAAGATACTTCCTGGCAGACAGCTTGCAGGATTTTTAGTACTATCTTTACATCTGATTTATAAGCTTTGAAGTTTCTAGCTCCCACTCAGATGAGTCCCTTCATAAATCAGGTGTAACGCCAAATTACACCTGATGGGTGGTGTTTTGAGAAAATGTAAAATTGGCCTATTCATTTACTTATGTTTTAAACCCTTCTGTTACTTAAGCACTCTACTGTGCAAAGTGTCCCAGTAGGTATCTTTTCCTATGTTTATCCATTTTTGTTTATTGCCTCAGTTAGGAGGGTGGCTGTCAGATGAACACACTCTTTGGGAATGGATTACGATATTATGATCAACCTAAGACAAGGATACCAAAATGTTGTAATTCTCATCTCTCACATGTAAAGTGGGGAAGATACTTCTGCTTTTGTTTTCTTGTGCATAATGCAGGGTCAGGAAAGGTTCTCCTTCTGATGTCCATCAGCACAGGCTATTACAGGAGAGAGGGTCAAATCCTAGCCAAACCTCAGCTCCACTCCTGATGTAGTGCTATCAATATTGTTCCTGTCCAAGTGCAGTGAATTTTTCTATGGTCACTGGATGACACCAAACAGTCAGAATAACCAAATTATTTCCTCCAGCTGAAATCACTGTTATGGTTATGGTCTCAGGACTGGGGACTCAGCCAGCTGGGCACAAACTCATCACATCTGGCACGGCAGCCGGCGCTGTGCCACCACTGACTAACTCCAGAGGGTTGGGTAGGTCATGTATTATTGTCATAGACTTCTGTGGGAGAAGGGGGAAAATATGCAGGCAGGTTAGTGTGCTTTACTGGATTTGACATATTTTTAATGAATTAGAAAAAATGCGTGGTAAATTCATTAAGACCTTTCCGTGGGGGTCTCTAACCAGAACTCCCTAGCTGGGATTTGAAAGACTTGAGACAAGATGTAGAAGTTTTTCTCTTGGATGAGGCCCAGAGAACATACTGGAAAGATAAATACCTGCTTCTCTCCTCATCCTTTCTTTCTTTGTAAAACGTTTAGGCTTAGATCTCCTCTGGAGATAAACTGGCGCAGTTTCAGTCGTTGCAGCAGAGCTGCAATAATTTACAAAGGGCCCGCGCATTTTAAATCACGGCAGTTTTGGCAGAGAGAGGTAAGATCGCAAACCGCGGTCATTTTTGAAGGACCACGTCCCCTCTAGCCCCGGTCCCCCCGGCTGCTCTCCCTGACCCCGCTCCAAAGCCATGCTCGCCGGAGGTTCTCTCTCACCCACAGCACCCAGTGTGAGCAGGGCACAAGCGTGAGCGGAGCGGAGCTGCGGCTTCGGGCTCGGCCAGGCCGAGCCCTCCCGGCTGCCTGCGGAGCGGCGGCCCGGAGGCTCTCCCTGCCCCTGAGCCGCCCCCGGGCCGCGGAGCTCGGGCTGCCCCGCTCCCCTTGCCCAGCACAGGTGACCGGCACTCCGGGAGCTCTCCCTGCCCCTGAGCCGCCCCCGGGCCGCGGAGCTCGGGCTGCCCCGCTCCCCTTGCCCAGCACAGGTGACCGGCACTCCGGGAGCTCTCCCTGCCCCTGAGCCGCCCCCGGGCCGCGGAGCTCGGGCTGCCCCGCTCCCCTTGCCCAGCGCAGCGGAGCGCGGGGCCCGCCCGCGGCCTCCCCACATCCTGCGCACATCTCCGGCTCCCCAGTTAGTGTCCTTCACAAGTAATTAATGCAGAGGGCCGTATGCTGATTCCGCAGAGCCCATTAATCACTTTTGCTGAGGCTCAGGGACTGTTTGTACAGAGTTTGCAGAGATTATCGCCCTGGCTCCGGGATTTGTCACGCTGCATTACAAATGGTGCTTTAGTGAGCTCCTGGGGTCTCGGGGGGTATAACCTGTGTGAGGCAAAGGCAAATATTGTCAAGCAGCAGAGGTTTCCCAAGAAGGGGCTTATCTGTTCCAGATTGCTTGATCATATAAATAGGAATTCGATATGAGATACATATGCAATTAATTCCTCCAGGGTTACATTTGATAATGGCACAGAAATTAATCTTCAGTCACAGAAATAACTGTGGCTGTTTCAGAGAATTCAAGTAAAAGCTTTTAGAGATAACCACTATCAAGAAAATTGCTTTATTTTCCATTTTGATACATTATTACTATTATTATTATTATTATTATTATTATTATTATTATTATTTATTGTAACATGCTGTGATTTCTGTTTTGAACGTGTTCTAACAGGGATTAATTCATTAGTAACCAAAGGGAAGGGCACAGCAGCCACAAAACAGCCAAGCCTCAAGCCCTGCATGAGAGCTCCTGGTTTTGAGATCCAGTCTTCCACCTCCAGTCTGGTAGAAGGATGAGCCAAGATAGGACACACTCAAACATACCAAAAAAGTGGTGCTTACCATTAGGCAGGTGAGCACAATATCATGAGAAATGTGTCCGGGGACTGTGATATACAGTTTTGGCCTGAAAAAAACCATGCTGAGAGATCCTTCAGAAAAAAATGTGAAAGCAGGGCATTAGCTTTCTTCTTCAGCATAATGTTATCAGATACGTTTGTGGTAGAGGTAAGCTTGCATATAACTGCAGGATAGTTGAGAAAGCCTTAATCAAATGTGATTTTATAAAAGTATACATGAAAAAAGTTTTGTTACTTAGAAGTTTGGTAATTATGTATTTTGAGCAATCCTACCACCTGCAGCTTGAGTCAGCTAGCTACTTCAGAGAGTTCTGGAAGGCACAAGTGAACAGATGGTGTTTGTGACACCATCAGGTAGTGGGCAGTGAATATTAGTAAACTGGCAAGTGCCCACCAAAAATTATTCTAAAGCACATAATTAAATAAGTTATAAATAACAACAACAGCAACCACAACCCTAAAAAATAATAATTTAAAACCTCGTTAGTTGAAAAAGAAGGAGTGGGGGGAGGAACCAAGATTTTTTTCAGATTAATTATATAGTCTTATTTCTTACCTTTTCCTAGTTCATTACACACAGAGGCCAAGTAAAAATCTAATAAATTAAACAACCCTCAGATACTCTACATAACTGAAGCTAATTGTCTACCATTTTTATATTGTCAAGCATACGTAATAACAATGTTCTAGTTCTCTCTATCATTAAGAAGTAAATACAGACTTGAAAACAAGTCCCCAAATCACAAAAGGCCAGATAGATGGAAGAAAATTCCACTGTGTGGCATAATGTGGTGATTTGTATGAATGCCATATCCCCATTTTAATTTTACTATCTTCTTCTCAGAAGCTTGGCAGGCCTGCCTGGGTTCTTATAGTACCAATCTTCATGCAAATTTATCTCTGACTCAAGCTTGACACCAGTGGTGTCGCTTGTGTTTAGGGCAACCATAAATCTGACTTCTTTCCTACACAAAGAAAAAAAAAACCACTGCAGTTCTGTGGGCATTCTGACAATATTGCAGAACTCTTTATTATTTTTTAAAATATCCTGTTTAATTAATTAAAAAAATCTAATATGAGCAGGCAACTCATATTCTGAAAAGTCATTATGGATACTGAGAAGCAAGGCCTACAAATGGGATAAAAATACAAACATGGGACTTGGGGCAAGATTCTGGCTATGGACATACAGCCATGTAGCCTTTGAGGATACAAGAACCATGGCAGGGCATGCAAAGAGGCAGTCAAGAAAGCTAAGGCTCATCTAGACCTGAAATTAGCCAGACATGTCAGGAATAATAAGATATGGGTCTTCAGACACATGACTGATAAGCAGAATCACAGGTAAGACAGAGGACCATCGCTAAACATGGCAGGGAAATTAGCTACTTCTCAGTGCAAGGCCACTGTCTATAATATTTGAAAAGTCATGGAAATCAGGGGTGGATCCCCCAGGGATGAACAGTTGCCCCCATGATGCTGAACATCTTCATAAATGATCTGAATGATGGGACTGAAAGCAGCCTCAACAAGTTTACGATGTCACCAAATTAGATGGTGAGGGGGACAGGTCAGAAGGGAGAGACATCTCACAGAACCAGGCAGGCTGGGAGAGCAAGAACTGGATGAAGTTTAACAAGTGCAAGCTCCTGCACCTGGGACAACATAACCAAAGAGCCCAGAACAGGCCAGGATCTGTGCTTGAGGAGCAGCATCTTCAAAAGGGACCTGGGGGTCTTGGGGGATGACAAGCTGACCACAAGTCAGCAGTGTGTGGCTGCAGCCACAAAGGTAAATTGGATGCTAGGCTGCATCTGCAGGGGCTTAACTTGCAGCAGTAGGGACTTCACCATCCCACTCAGTGCTTGTCAGGCTGCACTTGGATTAGTGTGTCTTGTTCTGGCCCCACAATTCACGAAAGAGGTAAGCAGACTGGGGAGAGTCCAGAGGGGCCATGATTATCAGAGAGCTGTAGAACCTGCTCTGTGAGTGAAGACTGAAGGGGTTAGGTATTTTTTCCCTGGGGAAGGCTTAGGGAGAGCTCATCACTGTGTTTAAAGGGTGGCTACAAGAGAACACTGCCTTTTCACCGTGAGCCTTTTCACTAAGAGCCACATGGAGAATATAAGGGACAACACAAACAAACAGCACTGGCAAAGGTTTCATATCAACATAAAAACCCCACATTTTTTACACAAATAGCAATCATTCAGTGAAACAACCTCCACAGGAATGGTGTGGAGTCCCCATTACTGGAGGTTTTTCAGACATCATTGAACAGGGTGCTAGATAATTTCATTTAGGTTCCCTGTTCTGTGAAAGGTTGTACCAAATGATCTTTCAAGGTCCCTTCCAACCTGGGCTGTTCTATGATTTTACTTTATTCAAATTATCATTTACATCTTAATTTTAGGATACAGTGATACAATCCTAACCCTTGTGTGCAGTTCAGTTATATTCAGGATTTATTTTGTATTGGGTGAAGACTGGGCTCTTAGAACAGTATAAGCACAGTAGCCAGTTGAGCTGTGAATGTTAGTGATGTCAGCCTCTGGAGAGCTCAGGAGCTCAGGGAAGCACAAGCACTATCATTCCACAGGCAGGAAGCCCAGACCTGTTCAAGGGCAGTGGCATTCTGTTCAGGCACCCATGGAGTCTGTGACAAAGTTTGCAGAGTTTCTGTCCTGCACCTTTTCTCACAAGACTCTTCCTGTCCATGCTCTTCCTTGAAGAACACCCGTCAGAAGGCAGAGACTGTGTTTTTCTCAACAGTGTGCCTGAATAAGCTGAAATCTGCTTTCTTTTAGGTACTGCTATTTGTGATGCAGAAGACACTTCAGCTTGGAAAAGAGAAGAATGAGGGGAAATATCACAGATATCTATTCAGTCACAAGTGGCATAGGAAGGATGACAAAGGAATGACTGCTTAAACTTTTATCCATTATTAAGGCCAGCTGGTAAGCAGTAGATTGTTAACTGATGCATGAAAGTATTTTTCATAAGATGTGTTCAAGTAATGCAACTCCTTGCCACAGAAAATTAAAGGTTTATAGTTTACATGGTTTCAAGGAGAGATTGAACAAATTAGTGAAACAGAAATTCATTGTCTGCTGTTAAAAACAAAATATTTTTCTTGGGACAGGAACTCCCTAATAAATTGTCAGAAAGTTGGAAAGTAATTTGGGGAAGCACCAAGAAGATGTTTTGTCAGTTTTCATTCTGCGCCAGAGAGCAACATTCAGCCACTATTGGAGCCATGATGCTGGCTGAGACAGATTTTTGGACCACCCCAGAACAACCCTGCTTGTATTCTTCGGAGCTGAAAGAGAGGTCAGGATGGAAAGGGGGAGCCAGGAATTCTAGAAAAGTGTTCTCTTCGTCTTTTCTGAAAACCTGCCTGTTGAAGTGGGTGCCAGTTCACAAAGTGAAAAATTTCCTGTGCTTTTCCAAGACAGTCTGAGAGAGTATCCACCCTGAAGAGTTAAATCAGTAGCATCTTTGGCCCCAGAGGAATTAACGTGGCAACAAGATCATTCTGGATCAACCAGAAGTCAAGACTGCAACAAGAAACTTTTGAGGTCCCCTACTGAGTTCTTGGAAGGAGATTAGACTTTAAAAAGAACCCATACCACGCCAGAACTGCTGGCTAGCTATCCCAGAGTAGAATACCCGCAGGAGCAATTAGCCCTATCAGTAATGGCATGAGTAGGGTTGCTCCTGGATGTAATATCTGCATGCTGGGCAGTGAGCCATGTGCAAGGTCAGGCAAACTCTACAGCTGAATGATTTGGCTGCAAACCTGCAGTGCTGCAAAGCAAGTGATATTGAAAAACCATAAAGACACAAAGTGTTTGGTGGCATGAGGCTAACATTCTGCAGGACTTCTTGGGCTACCAGTACAGGATCTGTGAGCAGTTCAGTCAGTTCAGCTCACTGTTTTGAAAAGGCAGAAACTGAGCCACAAAGGGTAATAAGGTTTTCTTAAGGTAATTAGAAAGATTTTTAAAAGACTTGTTTATGGTTTATTATTCTTCCCTGTGCTCCTTGACTACTGAGCCATCTCTGATTCACCTTTCACTGTTGACCAATTCTTTCCTCCAGTTAACACAGTGAAACTCTCATATATATATTTTTTTCTCCTCCTTGGTGTCTTTAAACCTCAGCGACGAATATATTGTCTTTTTTCTTCCTTCCAGCTCTCGGCTCTGGGTTGTTTTTAATTGGACCTTTGTTAACAGCTTCGTTGTTTCCTTGTATCCATACACAAAGCACAGCTGCATGCTCTCCCTCTCAACCGCAGGAGAAGAAATCAGAAAACAAAGTCCCCCCGAGGGAGCCCAGCCAGTCTCTTCTATAACAAGCTGCAGCAACTTTTACAAAATGACTGCCTCTGTGTGCAGACAGCTGAGCTCTCTGAGACAAATCTGGGGCTTGGAGCGTACAGACATAATAATTACCAGAAATACATCACAAGCCCCCTTCCCGGCATTAGTTAGGCTGTTCCTAAATCACAAGGTGCAGTCTCTCTCTCTCACTCCCGACTCTCTGGGTACAAAAACTTTTGCTTTCTGTCATTCTCTCTCAGAACACTGCAATTTTTCTCCCTTAAATTGTAAATGATAACACCTGCTGGGGCTCTTATTTGTTCATTCCCGTATCTCTGGCTGCTCCCTGTGTGAGATATTACGCCCACACAGAGGTATGAAATATACAGTAGCTGTTTGTGAAACTTCTATATGAAAGATGCAGTGAATATAAATAATGGTATTGTTCCGACATTTTTCATCTTGTGTCTGACAGAACACGTTCAAGAAACTCCAGGAACACCATAAAGCTGATGGAGAAGTCATTCACACTGTATCAGTGTAGCTGAAATCAAATGAGCAGGACTGATCTGGACATCCTATTTTCCTTTCACCACCAGAATGTATTTATTCCTCAAGTCATACCATATTCATATTTACTTTAATGATTCATAAACATCCCAGGATTCAGAAGCTTCTAATTAAGTAATCTATTTAGTGTCATTAACAGATTCCCAGGGAGTGATTTATTGTACAGTACCGGATCACACTAACATATAAATCCAGCCAATTGAATTGGCAGGCAGTCTAGGTAAATATCTTCTGCTGCTGGTAGATGAGACTCCATCCTAAATTCAGCATTAATGCCCTGCAGACTGTGGCTGATGTATTATTGTTTTCTTCCTCTATTACTCTGCACATACATACTCTGTAGCATTCACTACATTGTACAGCACTGGTGATTTACCTGTCTTTACAAAAAAAAAAAAAAAAAAAAAAAAAAAAAAAAAAAAAAAATTTAGTAAGCCGCTGCCTAGGATTTGGGGTATATTCTTATACTGTCTGAGAAAAGAAGAAATCAATACTGCAAAGAAGTTTTTGGTCAAGCTCCTTTTAATTTACCTCTGGCTTCTGAAACCAGTCCATCTTACACCCTAGAGTAAAACAATCCCAAACTTTATGAGAAAAGTTATGTTGGAAACCTTGTCTATAGCAGAGTTATGGCCACAACTCCAGACTTTTTATGGATAAATAAGGCAGTGGCTTTTTGGGCAGTACATAGAGTGAATACTTATGACAGCAAAGTTGGCTGTGTGGGTACTCCCACAGCGGTGTTTCTCACAGGCCTGGGGATGCTTCTAGATTCGAACTGCTGAATTCCTAGAGGGAATTGCAAGGTTCACAGCCTGGGCCAGCTACACCTAACCTCACCTGGCAGGCGGAGGCAGCGCAGCCCGAGAGCATCCGCAGGGTCCGCCCGCCGGCAGCCAGAGCGGCGTGAGCCGGCCCGGGCAGCGCCCAGCAGGGCCCGTCAGCTGCGCTCGGTGCCACCGGCTGCTCCGGGGTGACTGATCTAACCCTATAAACACAGCCAGTCAGCTTCGGCCTGCAGGACTTGCTTCACTTGGAAACTAGGTGGGCTTCTCTTTCGAGGTTCAAAGCGGTAAAACACATGTTCTGATCGCCTCTGCTTGTTGCCCGGGCGGAGCTCTCTCCCAAAGCTCACAGACAGATTATTTACCACGCAGGAGGAGAGTTGCAGGTTTGCGGCAGATAAATTTTAGTTATTCTCTCAAGAGTTCACTCCCTCCGTATTCCATTTCTTCCCAATGGCAGCACCACGAGTCAGTTTGCGTTCAAATGCTAAGCAAATGTAGATAAATGCTGTTTTAAATTCCTTAAGGTGGGAGTAATTCGAAGACTGTTAAAATACTCTCATTTTTTACAGAAATTATGTTTGTATCTGTTCACAGTCTTTAAAAATAAAAAAGGGTATTTAAGCTTTGTGTTTCAATGACACTAAAAGGGACTACTGTATATAATTAGGGTGTTTTCTGCTCTATTTTTAAACCCAACATTCTTAGTAAAGTTACTGGGGTTTAATATACTTTTGACTCAGAATGAGATTTTGATGGCAAACCATCTCTGCTGTCTGCTCCAAGCTTTACTTACAGCAGTGATGTCTGTGGGTGGGTTTCAGGAGGAGGAAGAAATATAAGCAACATTTATGGAGGAATGGGAACCAAAACTACATTAATATGGGACTGTGCCCAAAGAAGTGAAGGTATAGGGACTATGACATCTTGAGAAAGGTAATATATGTCAAACAAATATGCTGCATTAAGGTATTTCTAGGAGTTACTATATTTCTCCTCAGGGCTCACTTCAGCAATGAATGTAGGAATAACACCACGATGAGTGTGACTGTTTTAAATTTCAATTAAGGCTTTCATCTTGACTACATCACCCTTCTGCCCTGCTTCTGTCTCTCACAATATGTTCCAAAGATGCTTATAGTCTCTCATACAGAACAAAGCAGGCACAGTCTGCTCCCAGCAGCTGTGTTGTGAGGAAGGCCTGGGCTGGGAGTGCTGCGAGCACAGAGCACTCCAGGCACCTCCCTGTGCTAGCCAGGGGGAACACTCTGCAGATAAGACCCCGCCGAGTCTGCTAAGACTGGCCAACTCCCATCACTCGAGCTGGTTTCCCAAACTCTGTGAAACAACTGTCTATGTAATCTGAAAAGCCAACAAAAAGCATCATACATTACAGCTATGTACTCCAGACATTCAAGAACCTGTACAGACAATGCACGAGAACTACTTTGCATATGCATGATACACAGGCTGAAGAATTGTTTAGAAGACACAGCTTAAGCCCATGTAGGTCAAGAAGCAGAAAGCTTTAACATCTCAGTTAAGAAGAAATGCATTGAGAAAAGTTAAAAATTTGGCAAGGGATGACTGGGAACACTGTGAGAGCACACTGATGCCACAGCATGTGCTATACTGCACATCTCTGTCATCTCAGGCACCCACTTCAGACTCTAATGCCACCAAACATTTAAGGAAGTACAGGAAGCAATAGTTACTTTAGAATATCAGGTACTTGAAACCATTTTGGAAACTCTCTCGTTGTGCTGCTTTAGGCCAGGGTAGTTTTCTTGACAGTAGCTGTGTTTTTGGATTTGTGCTTAAGTGTCGGGATATTTTCGTTATTGCTGAGCAGCTCTTACACAGGGTCAAGGAATTCTCTGCTTCTCACCCCATCAGCAAGCAGGTAGGAGGGACACAAGAAGTGGGGACAGCACACAGCCAGGGCAGCTGATCCCAACTGACCCAAGATATTCCATAACATCCATAATACTCCATATGGCATGACACTCAGCATAAAAAGCTGGGAAAGAAAGTGGGAGGACATTGGGAGTGGTGTTTGTCTTCCCAAGTCACCATTAGAGCTGATGGAGCTCTGCTGTCCTACAGGTGGCTGAACACCTGCCTGTCCATGGGAAACTGTGAATGAATTCCTTCTTCTGCACTGCTTGTGTTTTGCTTTGCTTGTGTTTTGCATGCTTTGCATGGCTTTTATTTGCCTTATTAAACAGTCTTTATCTCAACCCATGAGTTCTCTCACTTCACCCTTCCGATTCTCTCCATCCCAATGCAGGGGAAGGTAAGTGAATGGCTGCATGGGGCTGAGGTGTCAGCTGGGATTAAACCACAACTCTCCTCCAGCCCAGTTCTGTTCTGTTCCTGAACAGCAGAACAGCCATCATGACCCAAGTTCCATCATCATCAACTATTTGTATTCCAGGAGTCCAGCACAGCTCTGCTATACTGAGACGGCATTAAGCGCTACCAGTGCTTTGATTCAGCATTTTTAAATTGCATTTTCCTATTAAAAATAAACTACAGGTGAAATAGGCAAGACTAGAGATGCCCTTATAATGTTAGGAATATCAAGACAACTGCACACCCTCCGGGTTTTCTTAATAAATAAAGACCAACACCAAGAGACATTGGTTCACATGGTACTCACAGAGAAATTTAGGCTAGACAGGGCTTTTGAGGGCATGCAGTCTCTTTGCAAGAGTTAACTTTTGTATTCAAACAGAGATCAATAAACTATTGTGTTATTTTAGATCAGTTTCATAATCTCTAACAGGCCAGTTATAAAAACTAGTTTTATTAAGATTAGCAACCTTGATTTAGAAAGAAGTCTAATATCCCACCAAAATCCATATGGAAGCCAAGAAGCATTCCTAAAAAACTGCTACACAGCATGTGAATTTTAACACAAACCATGATGCTGGAGAGAATAATGAAATATGAGGGTTCCTAAATATTTTGTCACAAACCCAATACTAAATTACAGAATAAATTACTAGGACAATAACCAGCAAATACTGAGATACAGCAGTAAAAATAAACAGTATATAAACAGTAGCATCTCATAAAAATAAGTTTTAATATCAACAACTCAATTTCATATGACTGCATATTAATCTATCTTTTTTTCCCAAAGTTCAAACAATGTTCAAGTTCTGTGTTGTCTACAAAGATGCGGTTATTCTCCTTCATTCTTCTGCACTGACTGCATGGCTTCTGCTTTAACTCTATTTCGTTTTCTTTTTCTTCTTTTCTTCTTTTCAGCACAAGACTCCTGACCCTCCTGTGTTTTCTTCTTTTTCTTCTTCAGACAGCTGAGAGGATTTGGGCCGCCCGCCCTTTTGCGTTTTCTTCTCTTTTCACCTTCTTGCTTTACTAGTCCTTCTTTTTCTTTAAGCTCCACAATACTTTGCTTTTGGTACTCTGGAACAAGCTGATTTGTCTGCAACTTTTGAACAAATGCCAAAGATTTAGGAGAAGGTTTGTCTAGCACCATAGTGTTCTGAATAATAAAGAGGAGAGGAATGCCAGGTTTCCTTTTCACTTTGTTTGATAAGTCCTGGTCCTGCAAAATTAAATTCTTTAGTCAATATTTTCAGATTAAATGGTATTTGCAATTCAAATGCACCTACTCTTAATACAAAACTATGTAGATAAAATTACATTATAAAAAGAAACTTAATCTAGCAGATATACATGGCAATGCCTTTCAGAACAACTAAATTTCAATTTCTCTCCTGATCAGCTGTACATCTGATGCAAAGTTTACCAACATTTTCTTTTTTCCTGCATGTATATGCATACATACATTTTTTGAGGAAAAAGTCCCAATTCACTTTTATGCAGACCACCACACCACAAGAAGTAACATAATTTTTCCTGTAATAAATAATTTTTAAACTCCTGCAACTTACATAATTATGAAGAATTCTACTATAAACTATTTTATATATATTATCATTTATACATGCAGTCCCAATAACAAACCCAAGAAAAAATTGCCTTTTTTATTTGTATAGTTATTTATTCTTTAGTTCAAAATTTCTTAAAATTGAAGTTATATGGATGTTAACATTTAATTTTATTTTTCAGACTACTGTGCAACACAGTTCAGGGAGGGGGATACACACACAAGCAATATGCAAATAAACATTCATGAGTTGTTTTTTACATGTCAATAGGTAGTCAGTATGTTTTGCACACTTTCAGCTAAACTAAGCAGTATCATTACAAAGTAAAAAAAAGAAATCTAGTTGTTCAAGTAAGAGAAAAGATTCCCTGCTCCATAATTAGGAAATACATTAAAGAGCAAGTAAGGCTTTACATGATTAATTCCCACAAACTATTTAAAAACCTCACAATAGAGGTTACTGTAGACTTCTTTATCCTTAGGTATCAAAGCATCACTTCAAAAGAAATGGAGCTACATTTCCCATGAGCTTTTACCTGTGTAGCAATAAAGAAGTGATGAGGGTTGCCATCTTCAATCATGGAAAGTAAACAGGTTGAACCACTCACAGGATTCTTATGAGAACAGTTTCGAACTTGAAATCTCTGGGCAATTAATTTTGCTCCATACAGTGCTTTCCCCAGTGATTCAAGTTCTTTTATAACACATCTGAAAACCAAAAGAGACAATAATTTTTAAACAAAAAAAACCTCATAGTTTTTACAACAGCAAAAGGCTGATGTGAGTTATTTAGGAATGAGCAACGCCCAGTTATTCAGGCTCTATGGTTTGTAAATGGCACCCAGAACTCCGAAAGCAATAGCCCATTTGAAGACATCAGCAAGGTTTCCTTGGTTGTAAACATGATTAACCAGTAATAAAATTAAGATATATTAAATGCTTTAAAAATAATTCACATCAGTGACAATGCCGAGTCCTTAAATTTATGTTCAGATACCACTGAGAATATGAAGCACTACCTAACAAATAAAATTATTTTTAAAATTTAATTTATTTTTAAATTATTATAAAACATGAAAATTTAATTTGTTTTTAAAAATGGAAATAAAGGATCTGGGGAACAGCAGGCCTGTCTCAGCAGTTGGTCTTACCTGTGTGCCTGGCAAGATTATGGAGTGAATCCTCCTGGGAAGTATATAAGGCATGAGGAAAACAAGGAGTTGACTGGTGACAGTCAACATGGCTTCACTAGGGGGAAATCATGAAACATATGGTGGCCTTCTGTGACAGAGTTACAGTGCTGACGGATAAGGAAAGGCAACAGAAGTCACCCAACTGGACTTATGCAAGGCTTTTCACACTGTTCCACACAACATCCTTGTGGAGGCATGGATTTGACAGATGGATTATTTGGTGGATATGGATTGACTGGAGGGTTGCCCTTGAAGAGTTGCAGCAAGCAATGTCCAAGTGGAGACCAGTGACAAGTGCTGCTCCTCAGGGGTCGGTATTGGGACCTGTTTAACATCTTTGTCAATGACATGGACACCGGGATCCAGTGCACCCTCAGCAAGTTTGCCATTGACACCAAGCTGTGTGGTGCTGTTGCCAGTCTGGAGGGAAGGGATGCCATCCAGAGGGGCCTGGAGAGGCTTCAGATGGATTTGTGAAGTTCAACAATGTCAAGTGCAAGGCTCTTATACGGGTCAGTGCAACCCAAGCACAAAAACTGGGAAGAGAAGGACTGAGAGCAGCCCTGACAAGAGTCCCTGGGAGGTGTGCTGGTGGACAAGAAGCTCAATACGAGCTGGCAATGTAAAAGCCAGCTGTGTCCTGGGCTTCACCAAAAGCAGCGCAGGCAGCAAGGTGAGGGAGGGGATTTTCCCCCGCTACTCCACGCTAGTGAGACCCCATCTGGGGGGGTCACAGTGAGCCAGCTCATTTCCCCTGCGAGGCTCTTTTCATAACACTGAGGTGCTGTCTCAGCAACTGCGAGTGCTGACAGCAGAGAAAACGTGTCCATTCAGCTGGCCTAAGTGGAAGTTGGTCAAAATGACCAACAGATAGTGCTGAGAAAAGCAGCAAGAAGTGATATTTCAACATGACATGAACAGTTTGAATCAAAGCAACTCCCAAACGTTTCACAGCTAAGGACATGACTCCATACTGTAGAAGTGCAGGCCAATTCCATACACGGCGCAAGAAGGCTCGGTGTGTTTTTTGAGCCTAGGATATACATCTCCCTGGTATTTTCACTACTTGCCTCCATAGTGGGCAGTTGGCTATTCTGTAATTGGAGATATACAATATATTTTTGTATTTTAATATATACAGTATATGCAATCAAGTAATAACACAGGCAACTTGGAGGCAACTTCAGTATGTAGTATTCATGTTTTACTTTCACGTCTCTGTCTAGCGCATCCTTGTCCTCCCTTGCGAACAGCTGCTTCGGAAACAACCCGGCACTGGCAGGCCGCAGGGGATCTCAGCTTGCCCCTGCTGCAACCACTTCGCCAAGCAGACGCTGCGGGTGGGAAGAGACCCACCCGGCCGTCCCTCACACAGCGGGGCTACCGCTGGCCCCGGGGCCGTGCCACCTTCGGAAAGGCAGCTGGGCCTGAGGGCTGCAGCCAGGCTCCTACAAGTTCCCTCAGCCCCCAGCGCCACCTCCCCCCGGCCCCGGCAGGCCGGAGCGCGCTCCCCGCCGTACCGCGTGGTGCAGAGCTGCGCGGCGCCGTCCAGGTACCCGGGCAGCTGCTCCCGGATCTGGATCTTGTTGCGAAGCGCGGCCTGGCAGAAGGTGCCGTCCAGCAGCACCTGGAAGGGCTCGCGGAACTGGAAGTTGTGCTTGTAGAAGCGCATGATCTTCTTAGCGTGTTTCTGTCTCGTCACCCCCATGGCGCCCGCGCCGCCGCCCGGAACGGCCGCGGCTGCCCCGGAAGCTGCGCCAGGCCCGGGCGGGGCCTCCCCGGAGGGACGGGACCCACACGGCCGTGCTGGAGACTTCCCCGGAGAGCCGGCGCCGACCGGGCCGGGCTGTGCCGCGGGCTCCCCCGGAGAGCCGGGACCCGCAGGGCCGTGCCGAGGTCTCCTCCCGAAAAGCCGGGACCGGCCGCGCAGCTGCCCCGTCTCCGGAGGGTCCCGCCTGCCCGTCTAGCCCTGCGCATGTGGGTAACCTCAGGGCTGCTTCATTGCCCCTTGTTCTGCGGTGCCCTGCTGGCTCCTGCCGTTTGCTAAGATGAAAAATGCAGAGGGTTGGGGTTTTTTTTGGTTTTTTGTGTTGGTTTTTTTTTGTGTGTGTGTGTGGGTTTTTTTTGTTGTTGTTGTTGTTTGTTTGTTTGTTTGTTTGTTTTGCTATTCACTGTACAGTTGCTGTCGCAGAGACTGTAGTTTAATCGCACATCAGCATACAGAATCAATTTGGTTGGAAAAGCCTTCTGAGGACATCGAGTCCAACTTGGGACCCAACACCACTTTGTCAACCAGTCCATTGCACTGAGTGCCATGATCAGTCTTAACCATCTCCAGAGGTGGTGATTCCACCTCCTCCCTGGGCAGTCCATTCCAATGGCTAATTGCTATTTATGTTACGAATTTCACCTAATGTCCAATGTAAACCTCTCCTGATACAGCTTAACACTTCATTCTCTCATTCTGACACTTGTTACCTGGAAGGCTTAGGAATACTTAAGAAGACTTAGGCAGTGCCTTTTTATATTGTTGGTCTGTATTAGCTAAATCTAAGTTCAATGTGCACAAAACCAAAGTTGAAAAGCACAAATTCCACATTTTAATTTTTTTTTTTTTCTATGACAAATTAACTGTACTGCAGGCAAAACCAGGCATCTACCAGTTTGTAGTTATCAGTCAGGCTGCTCTAAGGTCATTTGAGCAAATACCCAGCTGTCATATTCGCCTTATTGCTAGCAAATAGACATGGAAAATAAGTGCTTCCAAGCAAGTTAGTTAGTGTCAAGAGAAAGTGAAAAAGAAAGGATTTTATTACTATTATAGAAATTCAAATATTTACACGGGAAAATATTTTAAAGCACTTAGGATGAAAAGTGCAAAGAACCGGTGATCAAGAATATTTTCCGTGGATCCAGTCGTACTGTTGACAGTATTTTTCTGCCACTAAATCCTTCTTTCCAGCTATCTTCAGGAGACAGTTGTGTGTGCTCCTGAGTATTACGGACATACATGGAGATATGCCTTATTATGAGCCGAGTGATGTTGAATTCATTATTAGACATAATCTTTTATATAAAAGTCTTCATTAAATTTCAGTCCTGTAGCTGATGTGTTTCCATAATGCCATGATGATCCAGTTCGCCTAACTGCACAGTTTCATTATGAAGATGTTAGACAAAAACATTCAGCAAAGCTCCAAAGTAAAACCCTACTTGAGAAATTATTTTTTCTTCAACATGGTTTTTGCTTGTTTTTGCATTCTCTGTGTGTGTGATGACAACTAAGTAACTGCCCAAAGACAGGCAGTTATTCCTTTTTAAGAACACTTTCCACACCTTATAGCTGGAATGAGGAATCTCCAGTGATAACAGCTGCTATTACAGAATGGAGATAAAAATGAGAAACAAGTAAATAAGAGCTTGAACTAGTTTTTGAACTAAGTGCAAAGTAAGATATAATCCAGATTAGGGTGTTAAATACCATTGTGATGACATACTGCTCCCCTGGTAAATAGTATCATCACAAATTTTAATGCAGTTGGTATAGTGGAGAATGCTCAGAAGGCTGGCTAGCAGGCAAAACACAGCACAGATTTCTTCTTCTTCATTGGTCAGAAGATGGCATTAATTGGATGATAAACTACTTTCAGTACAATTATGTAAGTTGTATTTCACATTTATGCAATTCTTTTAAATTTTATTTTTAATAAATTTAAAATGTTAAAAATAATGTCTGTAAGACTACTATAGCAGTGCAAAGAAGTACAGTTCTTTCAGCATTTTCTTTCATATTTTGATAGTATTTTGCATAAACTAAAATTCACCATATTCCTTTCAATTATTTTATAATTCCCATGTGTAAACTGGATTTTTCAAAAAACATAAGCCTAGGGATCTTCTGAGAAGTGTTGAACCCAGACATCTCTGGTACCTGGCATTTGATTTTTCTGGCTGCTGAAATCCATCCACGTACACTGAACCCAGCAGGATTCTTATGCTCCCATGTGTCCTGGACAAGCATGGCACACACAGAGGATGCTAACAGAGCCAGCCAGTCAGACTACCACAGCACACAGAACTCTACCAGAAATGACACATCATGCAAGTTCAGAAAGTGAAGTCCTGCTCCCCTTCTCCAGCTGAACAGACTGAAATGCCCAGGTGATCTCTCATACACCCTCACTCCCTGCACTCACCAGAACACCCTCATTCACAAATCCCCATGGCCCTTGGTCCATCTAATGCCCGTACCTGGACCCTGGCCCACCTGTGCATGTGCGTGTCTCTCCTGCTTACTGGTTAGTCCAGTTTAAATCTGATAGCAGATTACACATCCAAAGGATTAAATTCACTGGTGCAGGATATTTAGGTGCAAAAGAAAAGTTACAAACAAGCTTCATAAAAATATAGGACTGGTTGCTGTGATCAGGCAGAGAGCTCAGTAAGACGAATCCTGCCAGCTCACATGTGACTCCCCTTACATCTCATTTTTCCATGTTTTCCTAGATCCTCCCTGATCCTTCCTTTTCCTGTCTTTGGCCAGTTCTGTGAACATCCCATAGAAAATTTTACAGATTCCTGCTGATGGCCCATAAGAAGTTCTGCACAGTCCTATACACCCCCTCAAATATCTTGTGGTACTCATGGATAATTATGTTTTCCCACTTACCAGAGACAAAGCTCAGATAGATGCTCTTCAGGGTATCTTCCTGGACATTAATGCCCTCAAAACTTCTGCTCCCCACTCTTGTCTTTGTTACCACCTATTTATTCAGCAAATTTGTGCACCTGTGTGTGTTTCATAACTCACTTTCCTTCTTGTTGTCTTTTATACTGAACCAACGCAATGAACTAGATGCTTTTTTACATTCCACGTATCTTAAAAAAACTGTCAGTAGCACAGAAAAGCTTGTCATAAAGCTCAGGGTAAGGTTATGTTTTAAAAATTTCTATCCAATGTATTTTTAATTAAGAAGTTTCATAAATTATCTGTCTGCATTCAAAATACTTTGAGTTTGGGATTTTGAGTGTTCTAGGGTTTTGGAGGGTTTGGTTTCTTTCTTTTCTTCCTTTCTTTCTTTCTTTCTTTCTTTCTTTCTTTCTTTCTTTCTTTCTTTCTTTCTTTCTTTCTTTCTTTCTTTCTTTCTTTCTTTCTTTCTTGTTGTTGTTTGTGTGTTGTTTTGTTTTTTGTTCTTGTTCTTTTTTAAAGTGAGCATTTTATTGAAGAACTAATAAACCACTTGAATCTTCATCAGCCTGCCTACCAGCAGTGTCATTGCAGAAGTGAGCCTGAGGAGGAATGTGCAGGTTGTTTTAACATTACCTTATTAATGTGTCTTGCTTTGTCCAAAGACAGGAAACAGAATTTGAAATCGGCAACTTCTTTTTGTGAAATACAAGTCCTTGTTTGCTTCTGGACAGGATGTAGGTTTCTGGGTACAGTTCTGATCTGACAAAACAGTTCCTGTGTCTTTAACAATAATATTTATACCTTGTAGATAAAGAGAGATATTTAATAAAATGGTGTCACTGAAGAAGGTGAGACCTTCTTTCTCTGTATCCAAAGTGGGAGGAGATCTTCACACTGAATTTCCCAAGCCTGTACAGCAGAGAACCAGGCGTCACAGGAAGCTGGGCTTCACTAGGCATGCTGCACACAAAATGTGCTCCAGCAGAAAATTAGCTCTCTGCAGAGCAGGCTATCTCTTGGCATAAATGAGTTCAGCTCTGGTTTTGAGTGCTAGGTAATGCAGTAGTAAAATTAAATAACAAAATTGCTGTGACACGGATTACTTGAAGTGAAAGCTGTTCTTTATCAAAGGAGCTTTGATGTAGGCCTAGTAACAAGGATTTTCCTTAATAGCTGGCACTTGTCAAATGCTTGTAGCTTGTTGAGAAAATAGCTTCTGATTCTCCCAAAGTTGTCCTGTGTCAGACTTTTAAAATCTGAATGTGTTGCTTTGGGCAAATGTGCTGAGTAGTTATCTGCAGTAAGTCTTAGCACCATGCTTAAATATGAGAAAGGAACTGATTTACAAAAAAAGAAAAGGGTAAGCTTTTCAATTTCAACATTAAAAAAACCCCCAAACCTGTAATAAACACAGGATATAAAACATTGTTGGACTGTATCTGAAAATATTTTCCTAATTGTATTTTTATTAATTTTTCTGAGGTATGGGCCATAGAAGAAGATTCGGATACATTTACTCCTGAATTATATTTGTCAGAATGTATATTATTCATTGGTGGCCCCTCCTTTTATTGTTTTGGGGCTGGTATTGAGCTTTGAATTTTAGTCTTCATCTTGTGCATTCTTCTTTTACAGTGCCTATTTTTCTTCCCATTTTGTGGGAATGCAGTATTTAGATTTAAAATAACCATGGCTGGTTCTGTGACAAGTTCTGTTTTTTCTTCATGGATTGGTATGATACCAGCAGATGAGAATTTTGTGTATGACAAAGCTTTCTTCTTTTCTGGCTCTGCCATTACCATAGCTAGAAAATTATTTCTGGTTTAAATACTATAATGGCCCATCACTGTATATCTCACATTAACTATCTTTTACATTGTGTATCATAGGAAGCACACATTAAATGTAAAGATCAGCATATTTAGTTTCACAAGGGTAAGAAATAAAATGCAGAGACTATCAATGAAGGTTTTAAGTGACTGCTTGTAGGAGCAAGTATTTTGTGAATGCTCTGGAAAACAAAGATTTTGCAGGCAACTTTACCTTTCTTACTAGAGCTGAGAGAAATTATAGAGATGAAAATAACCAGTGGAATTCTTGACACTTTCTCAATGTTAAACCAGCATTGCTCTCTTTTTTGCCTTGAGCTAAATTCACAAGAAAGATGAACAGAATCAGATCTTATCCAATGTAACTAAACTTTCTGATTAGATAGATACACATCCCTGATAGACATAATTTACTTTATGCAGTATTTTTGGTTGATGCAGCTCTTTAAGATGTTCATGTTAAACAGCTGGTTTCATGCTCTCATAAGGACACACAAGGACATTATTTTGGAGCAGCCTTCCCTCCCTGCCCTGTTCCTCAAGATCTGCAGGAGTTAGCTGCCATTCTGCACCACGTGTGACATACTGCAGTACTGCTCCCTCTGTACTCACTTGTAGAAGCCCTTAAAGGATGTAGAAGCGCCATAATGTAGAAACATGGGAAGCCTTAATGGAGTAGCCAGGACTGGAATTGTAACTTCAGTTTGTGAATTGTGAAGAACACAGGAGAGAGGAAGATACCTTGCCTAACCCCGACTCTTCTATACCTGATATGCAAGGTAGGTAGAGGGGAAGAAAAAAGTGATGCTTTACACCTCATCTCCTATTGTGCCTATTGCTTCATTTTGAGCAGAACTTCCCTCTCCCCCTTTAACTACTTCTAATACAAAGTAAATATAAGTCCATTTTAGTTCTCTAAAACAACTTCATGGTCTTACCTTGGAGATGACAGGAAGCTCAGAAGACATAAAAAAATTTGGATTTTTGGTAAGCTTATTTCCATTTCCTCAGTTCTTGTTCTTAGAGAAGGTAGTTATATTCATCATAGGATGGCTTGTGTGTCATCAAGAACCAGAAGGGTCAATTAATTGATTGATTAATTTATTGATTATGAAGAGAAGGCTGAGCAAATTGACATCAAAACAGAAATTATGTGGGAAGCCTACCTCCAACAAGAAATGAACTTATGGCCAAAATTCTGATTTATGCCAGAGAACTCAATTCAGTTGCCTGAGATACTATGTGTATCTTTTCACCTTTTCATTGATTTCAGGGAGCAATCAGTTTACTGGGAACAGAGAAGTGGAATTTTTACAGTGTGGTAATAAATCATACATGCTCCCTACACTTACATACTTGATACTCTAGAAAGAGTCTAGCTCTGCTTAGAAACATATCTTTGTGAAATAACTTGTCTTTGTTTTACAGGCCAAAATTAGCACTTAAAATGTCTGAGTTTGTTTTTTCAAATGCATTTTCAATTAGGCAATTTTATCATTAATTCCTTTGTCATTTTTTATTCCTGTTAGCTGTATGCTAATGGGTTTGAGGTGCTGTACATTAATAATAAAAAATAGTTATAAACACCTGAAACATAATAGTTAGTAAGAATAGAAGGAGTAAAAGAAGAATAAAAACACTTATTGGAAAACATCTATTGAAAATAGCAGAGAAAAAATATTGAGTGGTGAAAAAACCCCAAACTTTCCCAAGGAAAGAACTTTTTTTTTTTTTTTTTTAAATCATTCTTATACTTCTAGTCCAGTAAATGCTAAAAGGTTGCCTGTGTAACAGCATGGCTGAAACCTTCCATGGCCTCTGAAACCTCCATTCTTACAGAAAAGAAATTGCATTTTCCAGGTTTATATTTTGGTCCTGTAGTTTCTTATTACATTTGATGTTTGTCCCTGGGGGTTTTTATATTGTTGCAGCTCCCACTTCTACCATTTTTCTATTGCTCCTGCACCTTATTACTTTTCATTTACTACTTCAAATTAAAAAAGCAAAAACAAAACAAACAAACAACAACAACAATAAAACCAATTCCTTCTACTTTGATTGTCTTGAAAAAATTGTGGAAAAAAATGTGGAATAGACCTCAGCACTGGTATCATTAACTTCTAAAATCACAGCTAGCCTCATGAGAAATAATAGTAATTAAAAATCCAGCTGCAAAAAATGCCCATTCATTTATGTAGCCTGATCTTAAATTTTCCCATTGAGCTCCTCTGTGGAACGTAGTAAACACTTCAGAAGGTGATTATTTATCAGTGAAACAGGATATTGTAGATGCTGTAGAAATAAGTATGCAAAAGTCCTGACTTCAGTGAGTTGCAGCTGATGATCAGTGGTATCTGAACAAATTTGGAATGGAGTGCTGCCTCATTTATCAAGGAGAACCTACCTTAACTTGGGTTGGTATGCCTGGGGATATTTTATTTCTTTGAGTCTTAAATTGCTGTGGTCAGCAGGGCACAAACAGCCAAAACTCCTGAATTACACAAGGCTTATACACAAGGCTGGTTCCTGAGGCTGGAGATGGAATTTGGAATTTCCCTGCACGTGGCAGACAGTGCTGCTGAACATAACTGCAGTTATAGGTTCTAGACTGTTACAGAGGCATGCACCTGGCAAAACGGCATGGTGAGATCTGAGGGTCCCTGTTATATTTTTTGTGGGGGAAAACAAAGGAAAGAAGAGAGTGAGCATTTAAGAGATCTTGTCTGTTCCATGGCTTCGGAAATGTTATTCACAGGTCTTCTTGCCATCCTTCTGTTTTCGCCCCATGCTGCAGGATGAGAGCTGAGTAGGTGTTCGGCTGTTGGCCAGGGTCAACCCACCACAGATACCTTCACAGATACACAGAGGGACCTCTTATCATTAGGATTTATATCCCAAAGGGATATAAGAATGGCTTGTAAAGGAGAGGTTCCTATCAAAAGGTGTCCTGTGAATAAGAAAGGGATTTCAAAAGGAGGAGAGGCCATGCCAAGCACGGAATTATGCAGAATAGCTTTATACTTGAATGTGAAGATTAAGTACAGCCTTAAAATCACTACACTCCTCCCAAATACAAGCCTTACTTTACATGGAAAAGAGTTAAATTCTTCATTGGTAAGCAGTGCACAAATCTGCTGAGGCAGTTATAGGTACATTCCCTTTGTGGCACACTGAAAAGGGTCATTCATATGGAGATGTACCACAAGCCTGTGTCTCCCCATGTTTGAAAGCTTGAGCTTGATGAACACATCACCTCTTTCAGAATACTGAGGTTTTCTGACCTTGAAACTTCTGTGAACTGCAAGATATTACAAGGCAATTTTAAGTTTGTGTTAGAATCTTTTGCTACTGAGTTTTGGAGATTATTTTACTGGAAACAATTTTTTTTAACGTAATTAATGCTAGTTTAGGTAAATTTAGTTATTTATGCAAGTTTGTATCTGGGTGTTGTTATGTCTCAGTGCAAGTACAGACTGTTATGTGTGTCCTAAGTGATTCTTCCCTATTCTTCTACACTTTGTGATAATGAAATTAAACTATTCATTATGCTTAGAAATACTTGGAATTGCTGAGAAGGCAGGGAAGAAAAACACGAAATTCAGACATGACCTATTTACCAAGTGGTAACAAGTCATTGCAGGCTAGCCCATCTCTGGTGCATGGTCTTAGCCTGCAGCATACACAAATGAAACTCAAGTTGGTTTAGCCCTTAAGGTAAAGTCAGTCTGATAATTTGGAAGGGATTATTTCTTTGAACCCTAATCAGATAATTTCTATTTAGCATCTCTAGTTCTGCTCACAGCCCTGATATGGTGCAGAGGTGCTTTGGGGGATATGACACACCTCAGTTTCATCGAGGTTGGAATTAAAGGGTTTTGTTTATTTCCAGCTGTCTTTTGATTTAGAGTATAATTTAAAAATGATTAATGGAGATTGTGTACTACTTGCATTTTTCTAAAGTATTTTGTGATGAAAATCTTCTGTTTTGTAGTTTTCCTGAGTAGCTTGGGCAACGTTTCTAAATTCTTCACACTGACATCCTTTTAGTGACCTCCTTTTCAAGAATTCAGAATTTTCAACGGTGAAATTTTTTATAGCCTCTTGCCTCCAGTGGTTTGGTGAGTTTTGTAAAGTAGAAAGTTTATATTTGTTTTTCATTTTTCATGTTAATCATAATTAACAAAATTGACTCAATTATTCTGGCAGTGTATTAAGTAGTGAGCCCCATGCCAGTCCCTTGCATAGGGATATTTTGGGTGCCCACAGCAATATCTCTGAACATGGTGATGTTCTGTGCTGTAGCTACTTGTTGGGGTTTTTTGGTGGTTTTTTGGGGTCGTTGTGGGGGTTTTTTTTAGTTTTGGTTTGGGGTTTTTTTGGTTGTTTTTTGTTTTGGTTTGTTTGTTGCTTGTTGTTGGTATTTTTAAAAAATACATTGATTTTCTATTCAAAAACTTCATAGGCCAGGATAATACACATATTTGTATTATCCCAGGAGTTTTCATTCTTTTTCAGATCCCTAAGAATTTGCCAATGGTAAAGCACTGTTCATTTACTGTCAGAAGGTAAGTTTTTCTATTTAAATGCTCTTCAACAACATCTTTGAAGTATTCCACAGATCTCCAGCAGTCCATGGATGGGAGTTGAAAATCACTGAATTACCGTAGTATTACTTCCTACTTTTTGTTTTCTTTAAATAAAATTATTTGATCAGATTTAGTTTAACAGGGACAAGTGCCAGATACTGCCCCTGGGACAGGGCAACCCTGGCTGTGTATAGACAGGAGGATGAAATGCTGGAGAGCACTGCCATGGAAAGGGACCCAGAGTTTGATGTCAAGGCTGAACATGAGCCAGCAGTGCCCTGGTAGCCAGGACAGCCAACCCTGTCCTGGAGTGCATCAGGCACAGCATTGCCAGCTGGGCAAGGGAGGGCATTGTCCTGCTCTGTTCTGCACTGGGGAAGCCTCCACTTGAGTGCTGACTGCAGTTTTGGTCACTACAATATAAAAACAATATTAAACCATTGAAGAGCATCCAAAGGAGGGAAACCAAGGTGATGAAGGGGCTTGAGGAGATGCTGTATGAGAAGCAGGTCTGTTCAGCCTGGAGGAGACTGAGGGGAGACCTCAGCACAGTTTACAACTTCCTCAGGAGGGAAAGCAGAGGGGCAGGTACAGATCTCTTTGCCCTCATGACCAGTGACAGCACTTAAAGAAAGAGCACAAAGCGGAGTCAGGGGAGGCTCAGGTTGGATATCAGGAAAAGCTTCTTCACCCAGAGGGTGCTTGGGCACTGGAACAGCCCCCCAGGGAAGTGGTCACAGTATGAAACCTGAGAGAACTCAAGAGACATTGAGACTACACTCTCATGCACATGGTGTGAGTCTTGGGGATGTCCTGTGCAGAGCCAGGAGCAGGACTCGATGATCCTGATGGGTTCCTTCCAACTCAGCATATTCTATGATTCTATGATTCTATGATATTGCAAATGAAAACTGGATATTCATGTTAATATGACAGCTAAGTGAAATAATAATATTGAATTAAACAACTTCATTCTCTAGAAAAACTTCAAAAGGCATGCCAGTGGGAGTGCAGCCTTCAATCATGGAAACCTAAAGGCAGGACTCAAATTTTCAACACCTACATGATGGCTGAGCTTGATGGCCACAGCACGCTGCCCTGTGCGTGCAATTGTTATTGCATCAGCCTCTCTACGAACTGTAGAAAAAAAACGCTAATCCCACTGCACGAGCATTTCAGTCTCTTTGGGGCACAAGGCACATTTGACCTCAGTGATGCTGCCATTCTGAACTTCCCCTTCAATCTCCATTTAAGAATTATTTTCCCAATGGAAAATGTAAAGTGGGATTCATCCATCCCTGCTTTAGACATCGATCACAAGGTGTCCTTAGCAGAGCTGGGTGTCCAGATTTCATGTCAGAGTCAATGCAGTTCTAGTCAGCGATATCAATGGCATTTAGGATATGTTTTGCCTTGCTGGGATGATTATTATACTGGATTCTTTGCTTCAATTTGTTCCAGCACCAATGCAAGCAACTGATAGGGATTAGTCTAAGTGATGTTAGAATTGTTTTATAGGAACAGGCAAATGTTGGGTATATGTCTGCAGGCAAATACAGATACATTTTAATAGTGGTGTTGATAAATATGTTCCTCACCCTTAATTAGAAATTACTGTTAACTACATTGTTGAAAAGATAAATTTTTATGAAGTAACATATTTGGCATAGTGTCTGAACAGATTTGGGGGATTTGGTAGGGCTGTCTTTCACAGCCTGTTGCGCTTTTCAGAAGGAATCTGAAGAGCAGAGTTTGAAATTAAACTTTAAAAATGCACAAAAACCCCCTATCTCAAACAAAACAGAGCCACAAAGCAAAGCCAACTGTTTTAATGCAGTGCAAACTCATTCGTGAGAATTGCATGGGAAGTTGATAGTTCAGGGATTTGTGTAATGTTAAGATTCTGCACTGATGCCTCATTACTCATTCTCAGGACAGGCATTCACATCACTCCACAGCTGTTTGCTTTTTGTAAAGATAATACACAAAGCTTTCAAATCTATTAGAAGTATGTCTCCTTCAACACATGCAGGTTTATTAGTGTAAATCCCCCCTCAAGACCAGAGTCTCCTCAACCATGCTGGGGAGCCTTCACTGAAGCCCAGTGCTGGCCCAGCAAGAGGGCTGGGAATTCATGTCACTGTGGCATAAGAACCACCCAACGTGACCACAGAAATGCACAGATGGAGGTTCCTGGGCCATCAGAAATGGTTTGCCAGGGGCCAACTGGCACCTCGACCAGGGAAGTGACTCTTCCCCTCCACTCAGCACTGGTGAGGCCACAGCTCAAATCCTGTGCTCAATTTTAGGGCCCTCATTACAAGAGGAGCATTGAGGGGCTGGAGCGAGTCCAGAGATGGGCAGTGGATCTGGTGAAGGGTCTGGAGCACAGGTCTGATGAAGAGCAGCTGAGAGAGCTGGAGGTGTTTGGCCTGGGGAAGAGGAGGCTCGAGGGATACCTTATTGCTCTCTACATCTCCCTGAAAGTGTTGCCCAAACAGGTTCTTTCACCCAGTGTGCAAGAGGCCAATCCACAGAGAGTTGAGGTATTTGATTTATTTACAGTTCTGTGCAGAAGGGGGTGCTGGGTGGCAAATCCCCAAAGCCAGCACAATGACTACCAAAACTTTTCACTGTTTATACATTTTAGCAAAGGCACTGAAGTGCATTTGTTAGAAGTTACTTAGTTATTCTATTAATTAGTATTCTATTGGTTAGTGATTCTCTTGCTTCTCATGTTAATTAATCCGCATGCTAAGTCTTTCTCTTCCTTTGCTTTGGTGGGTTTCTTAATCATGATTTTCCACTGCTGGAATTACCTTTTACCCCATGGGAGCTGATTCAGCCCAGCTGCTGAGTTGTCCTTATTAATTTCTTCCTTATCTTGGGGGCTCTGCCAAATGTCCGTGTGGCCCTAAATTCCACATTCTTTGTGTCCGCTGTCAGTGGCACATCATTCTTCCCAAGCTCTTTGTTCACCTCTCCCCTAGGTCTGAGATCACTGAAGCATATCCAGCACTAAACCTTAACAAGACAACAAGTATTTTTTTCTTTCTAATGCCTGCACATCATTTAGACCTTGTTAGCTGGTATCTAATTCACAGATAAATCTCCTTTCTTGTTGATTAGTCTTGAAGGTATACAAAGATCAAATGTCAAAGAGCATGCTTTCTTAATTTTTTTTTTTTTTTTTTTTTTTTTTTTTTTTTTTTTTTTTTTTTTTACATATTCCACATATTGGAACCAAATAAAGTTGTAGCTGATGGAGGTCGGCCTCATCTTCCAGGCAGCTACAGGATGACAGGAACAGAGGACATGGCCTCAAGCTGTCCCAGGGGAGGTTTAGGTTGGTCACCAGGAAGAACTTCTTCACAGAAAGGGCAATTAAACACTGGAACGGGCTGCCCAGGGAGGGCAGTCAGCATCGATGGAAGTGCTCAAGAGATGCCTGGACGTGGCACTTAGTGCCATGGTGCGGGTGACAAGGTGGTGTTTGGTCATAGGTTGGACTCGATGATCTTGGAGGGTTTTTCCACGTAAATTGGAAAGATTCTGTGATTCTCTGGAGAGGAAAGCTGACAGGGAAGGCTGTTTGGGCCCATCCCATGCGGGATGAACTGGGACAAGGCACAAGGCACAGAGCACAGGGCACAGGACACAGAGCAAAGGGCACAAAGCACAGAGAACAGGGAATAAGGTACAGAGCACAGAGCACTGGGCACAGCACAAGACACAGAGAACACATAGGGCACAAGGCATCGGACACAGGGCACAAGCCACACAGCACAAGGCATCGGGCACAGGGCACAGAGCACAGGGCACAGAGAACAGGGCACAGAGCACAAGGCACAGAGCACAGGGCACAAGGCACAAAGCACAGGGCGCCGTCTCTGCAATCACACCCGGCCCCCGGGGTGGAGCAGGGCCGCCAAGGCGGAACCGCAGCAGTACCGGACCCCGCGCGCGGCCCTCTGCGTTCCGCCCGGGGCCGTTTGGCCGCGAACCGCCCCGGCCGCGCCGCCGCTTCCGGTGTGGCGCGTTTCCCTTTCCGGCCGTGCGGGGGCAGCGATGGCGTCGCGCAAGGAAGGCTCGGGCGCTGCCGGCGGCGGTTTCGGCGCCGCTAAGGGCAAAGGCAAAGCCGCAGCCACGGGAGATTCGGCCGTCAAGCAAGTGCAGATCGACGGGCTGGTGAGCGCCGGGCCCGGAGCCTCTGCGGGAGCGGGGTGGGCGGGATGGCCGCATGGAGCCGCCGGCGGGGCCCGTCCGTGGGGCGGTGCCGCGGCGGAGCCTCGTGTCCTGCCGGCACCGGCGCTTCCCGAGGGGCAGGAACGGATTCCTGCCCCTGCCCAGCTTCCCGGCTGTGGCGGAGCCCCCCGTGCTCGTCCCTGCTGAAGGGAGCGGCTCCTGCCCTGTGTAAGCCAAGGCCGGGCCAGGGCAGAGTGCATTGTTTTTAAATGTCCCTTTTCATTTTTCAGTTCTACCGCCCCTGTGCCTAGAGTTGCTATTTTCAGCTTTCATACCCCATACTCATACCATATCCCCAGAAAACTCCTTAGGTGTAAGAGCTGAGAAGCACGATGGGTGGGTTTTTCCTTCACCCGTTGTGCCTTTTGTCATCTCTGTCAGGGCTGCCAGGACCTACTGCGTTTGGTTAACGAGAAATAAAATAAACTGACGGATTGGAGGGACTAAACAGAGAAGAGAGCCATTCTAATCCAGACAGTCCATGCAGGCCTAAAGTGGAAGAGCATCTACGAAAGTTTTTTCTTGGCTTTGCTGCTGGATCCTTTTGTGTTGGTTCGTGACACAGGGAAAATAGTTACTTCTTAAGGATAGAAACATTGTTTGGTACTTCATTGTCTTTGCCAAGTGTCAGCAGAATGCTGTGCCTCTGAACTGTGAAGAAGAGAGTTGGTACCGTGGTTATGAGAAAGAAGATCATAGTTTTGAGACAAGCTTTGAAGCCTGCTTGGCATTATTAGTGCTAGTCTTCAGCTCTTGTTCTGGAGATATATGGTATAGTAAATATTTGGGAAGAGGAAGGATATTTTATTTTTGTGTAGTAGATCTTGTGAAGGAGAAAATTTGAATCATGTTTTTTCTGCCCTGGTCTGTCCAACTATCTGTGCCAATGGCTTTGGTGCATGGGGCATTTTCAAGGAGGGGAGAAAACTGACCAGTTGTGAAATGTTCCTAAAAACCCGGTACTGCATAGCAGACTGCTCCTGCTGCAGGCTGGTGCCATACACTTTGATAACAGCTGGTAAATTGGATTTATTTTGCTCCTGATTTTTCTCTATCAGGCATATAATTTGTTTTATGAGCTGCTGTTGACTCAGATCAACTGTGAATGGACCTGTTGCTCTGCTTCTGGCAGTCCAGCAAATCTCATGATGTTTTTGGTTGTTGTTTCACGCTTTTTTCTTCCTTCTTGTGTTTTCCTCTGGTACAGCACAGTGGTGCCTCTCACATGGAGTCATTACAGATGGAGGTGATTTACTGAAAACTATGAAAGCTTTCACCTTTCCACCTCATGAAGATGTCTCCTAGACAAAGTGTTCTTAGGGCATTGGTTCATAAACTGACATCTCTGATGGAGAGCAATGTTGGCATAAATTTGCTTGCTTTGCAAACAAAGTATCTTCTAAGTCCTTCAGATGTCTTAGTGAAAGTCTTCTGAAGTGTTTGCAATGCCTCACTGATTTAAATGTCTTGTCTGCTCTCAGAAAGTAACAAGACTTCTTCATCAGTCATCTTAATGATCACCAGGGTGATTACATGCCAAGAATTCTGAATTCTGGTGCACATCAGGGAAGTTGGTGATCTCTTTCTCTTCAGTGGTGTCTCATCTCTTGGCAGTGTCACAATTAGTCCTTCAAATGGGGCTGCTTTGAAAGCAAAGGTATGTTTAGGGAGGTGGCTTTTGAGTCTGTGAGTGCAAAATAGAGGATGCATCAGTCATCTCTCTATGTGAGAATGTGAAAGTATGTTTAGAAAGTTTGCTATTTTAGAGGAATAGTAAAGTAAAAAAGCCCCTAGTATTTGTAATGAAAAGAAGAATTTCTAAATGTCAGGATGCTACCTTAAAACTTAATATGTAATGATGCAGCAATATCTATTGTTTGGGCCTCTTTTTAAAATCTGGTATGAATAGAGCATCCTGGAGTTAACTTCTTTCTTATTTTAATCTGTTCAATTTCTTAATAAATAAACTTGAATTGAAAATGGATTCCCAGTGTAGGAGGTCTAGTCTTTCTAAGAAATTAGAAAATGCAGGGTAAAGAATAACTCTCCAGAATCACATTATAAAATGTACTTTTCCTTTAGGTGAGATGTAAGAATTCATGTATTTGTTTTTGGCCATCCTGACAAAAAGATCACATTAAGTGCCATATATTCTATCCCGTTGTCTTTGCTTTTTTGTTTTAGAAATTTGAATAGAGATTCCATCATGTTTTCTCCACTCAAGTAGCCCCAAGAAAGCTTGTGTTTGTGGCAGTGAACAGGCTTGGGAAAGTGTGACTGGTGGGAAAGAACCTAGGGGTGCTGGTTGACAGCAACCAAACTTGAGCCAGCATGTGCCCAGGTGTCCAGAAAGACCAGTGGCATCCTGGCCTGGATCAGAGTGTGGTCAGCAGCACCAGGGCAGTGACTGTCCCCTGTACTCTGCACTGGTGAGGCTGCACCTCAAATCCCATGTTCAGTTTTGGGCTCTTTGCTACAACAAAGTCATTGAGGGGCTGGAGCATGTCCAGAGAAGGGCAACAGAGCTGGGAAAGGGTCTGGAGCGCAGGTCAGATGAGGAGCAGCTGAGGGAGCTGGGGGTGTTTAGCCTGGAGAAAAGGAGGCTCAGGAGAAATCTTCTCACTCTACAACTCCCTGAAAGGAGGCTGTAGCCAGGTGGGGTCGGTCTCTTCCCCCAGGTAACAAGTGATAGGACAAGAGGAAATCACCTCAGTTTGGTACAGGGGAGGTTTAGATTGGATATTAGGAAAATTTCTTTATTGAGAGGGTAGTTAAATATTAGAACAGGCAGCCCAGGGTGGTGCAATCACCATTCCTTAAGTGTTTGAAAAAAACATGTAGACCTGGCACTTAAAGACATAGTTTAATGGTGAATACTGTGGTGGGGTTGGGTTGATGGTGGCACTTGATGATCTTAGAGATCTTTTCCAACGTAAACAATTCTATGATTCTTGCAAGTTGTCAGAAAGAATTGCACAGCAATGCTGTAATTTGCTTACTCCTTTTCTTTTTTTGCAAGAGGTGTTGATGGACTCAGGTTTGTTGTAGTCTAGAAATTCTTCAATAGGAACTGAATTTTTTTGTAATTCAGCTGCTGAAATTAATCAGATTTGGTTCACTGATATTATAGCCTTTTCTTTCAGTAAGGTGTAATAAATTTCAAACTATAAGATGATGGATTTTAGAACATAAGAAATAATGAACTCTGTTGAATGATTTTTAGGTTAACAGAAGACTATATTTCTGTCAAATCTTGGAGACTTCTCTAAAATGCTTCCCTAGTGAAACTTCTAACCCTACTACACTGTCTAAAATTGCACTTATGGAGGCCTTCCTTGGCATATTTATGCATTTCTCGTGATTGTAGTAGTGATATCAGGCAACATAGAAAACTATGAAGGCAGAAGTGAGCTGGTGTATCATTCAGAGGCATGAGATCTGGTGGGGTAAGTAGCATTTTTACAAGATGAACATCAAATTCTGTGTCATTCAGAAATTGAACTAATATCCAAAGCCAGATACTCCATGTGGTGGATTGTGGCTTCAGACCACTGATATGTAGGTGATGGATATATGGAAACTTTCTTCTGGAAAATGACAGCTGTGGGCTGGGAGATGGGGAGCTCTTAGCAACACAAGTGTGCTGCTGGGCCAGATAGGTGTTTTTATTAATCACATTTGCCTTCAGAGTAGTTACAAGGCACTATGCTTTTACTGGGCAGGTGTTTCATTCTTTGCAAATATTCTGCATGAGGTTATTCTAAGAAGGAAGGTAAAAGTAACTAAATTAATCTAACTAAATTCTTAAGCTCCAAAATTACTTTTTCTTTTTAAATCTTACCCTTGCATTTAGGTACACATTCAAAAAAATACACGCCTAGGAACGGTTTTGAATAACAGTGTTAGCTGACTGAAAAAGGTTTGCTTGTACATGGCTCTTGCATAGTGATACAACTAAATCCTTAACTCACGCTGAAGCAATAATATATGCATTGCTTTTGTCATTTCATTAGTGGGAATGGTTCTTTTTTTACTCAACTGTTGCATATGATTTCTTTTTACAGTTACGTCCATTGCATAAAATTCTTACAGATCGTAGGAAGTAGAAGAAGTTACGTAGGCTTCTCAAAATGCCTATAGGTCTCTATTCTTATATCTTCATAACTGCTGGTGTGCAAAAACCTTAATACTACTAATAAATTGCCACTAAACCTTAAGATATCTTTGTAAGTTTGTTTATAGTAAATACAAACATACATTGGCCAAAACATAAATATGTTAAGAAGATGGTTAGAAGCTGTTGGCCTTCTGTGTTTGTGCACCACCATCAGCAGTGTGGCTATAGTGCCACATTCTCTTGTGTCAGATATGACTGATTTAATCAAAGATTGTTACTTTAAGCTTCATTACATCATCCCTGATTTGGTGTTGCTGAAGTGTGCCTACTGCTCTGTATTCCTACCTATGCTACGTGTATATATAAGAATTTATTTATTTATTTATAAAAACATAGATAAGAATATGTGAGACTATATTTTTAAAAAAAACCCTCACATCATTATTGAATTCTTTTTCAGTAGTTATTCAATTCATAATGGTGATATTTAAATTGTTTGTGCTTTGTTTTTTTATTACCATCCGTTTTTGCCTTAAAGGGGTTGGATACATTGGACTGTATCCTCAGCTGTTCATAGGGAGGAGCCCTTCAGGATGATATGTTTGATCACAGTAAAGTACCATGGTTACTGAAAATCAGTCTCTTAAGACTTTTCTTGCAAAGGTTTGTGTGAGCACTTTTTAAAGTGACAACTTTTGACAACTTGAAAGAAAACAATCCATTTCCATAGTGTACTGGTGATGCCTATATTGAACTGGCTGAAATATCTGACATTTCTTAAGTTGTGAATATTGTGCTTTTGTGCTTTTCCTAGCATTTCTTGTGGTTTTGGTTTTTTTGTGTGTGTGTTTTGTTTTTTCCCCCTTCTTTACCCTTTCTGATGACTTTGGAAGAATGCACAGTGGTGGGTTCTGTGTGCTGTTATTTGTGGAGTTTCTTGATGTTGCAGAGCTGTAGAGTAGAATTTTAGGATATAATGTCCTTCGGGCTGTATTGTATTTTGTGTGTCTTCCAAAGGAGTTAAGATGGAATTTTAAGTTGAAGTTTAATCTTGTTGACTTTTCTTTGACCTGTTTCCCTAAAAAATCAGATCACATTATGCTGGCTCTGAGAGTTGGTGTGTGAATTGAATACTGGCTTGATGTATTCATGGATACCTTGAACCACGGAGAAGACAGGAGAGCTTTGTTTTATATTCTATTAATCTTCATATGTTAACAATGAGTTGCATGAATCTAACCCAGAAGGGAACTTCTGGCATATAATCTGTGTTTAAATTCAGAAGAAAAAGCATTAATGTGTTCTGATAAGTTGAAAGGGCAAGAGCCTCCTTGGAATATAACAGTTTTCAGGCTTAGTGAAATTTCTTGAACTGCAGTGGTTAAAGTAGCCATATCATGGTGGTCTGAGAATGCAAATTTCAGTGTGTTCTGTCAGTGGATAGCAATGGATATGTGCTAACAAAGCACAAACTTTAAATGATTTGTAAGAGTGCAGTGGTGAACTCAGCATCACCTAAGTATCATGGTAAGTGTACCCTAGTGAGGCATTTAGAACTGCAACATCTGGTATCGCTTCATACCGTGAAACTAGTGTGCTGACAAAAGGAGTTAATCTGAGTGTGGAGGTGGCTTAAATGTGTTGAGCAGTGTTACACTTCAAGACTTTAGGGGAAAATCTTACTTCAGAAAGGGCTTTTGTTTCTTTCACTGCATGCAAAGAGAAATAATGTGTTGCCCTCTACACTGCTGTCATTAGTGGTTAAAGTTCTCAGGTTTTTTGTCTCTCTTACAGTGCATATCGAACTGGTCTCTGTTGTGGTAATTGTGTATTCATAGCTCCTGTGAAAAACAGTAGATCTCGTGGTTCCTATTTGGTTGTGTTGATACTGAGAACAAGAGTGTTTCCACCAGATATCTTTCAAATAACTTCCTAACTTTTAGTGATGAAAATGTTACATCTGAAATGCAGCCAATAATAATGATTACCTTTTGTCCTGGTAGGTGTTAACTTTGACTCTGTGGTGGGGAGGTGACCAGTGATGGCTTTGTTGCTGAGACAGTGCATTATGTCTGCTTGCACACTGAACATTATTAGATGTTCTCCTTTGGTTTTCAGTTTATTGTAAGAGAATTAGAGCTTTGCAACTGATGTTAAGTGTGGTATAGGTGAATACACCGAACTGCAGGCCCTAGGGAGAAACCCAGCAGGTGCAGATACTGAAAGGCCTTTGGTGGTGTGTATGAAATGAAAACTCCTACACCCTATTCAGTCCTAGGACTTTTTCTTCTTCCACCTTTTAAATAAATATTACAGACCATATGAAAGGCCTTGTAAGAAGAGGAGTAAACTTTTTTTTTTTTGACTCCTAGTCTTTGAAAAAGGATCATGTATCTTCAACTTACTGTTGCTATAGTATTTTATTATTAATCTTTCTCTGCCAGAGATATTTTTTTTGGATATGGCTACTTTGGGTGTTGTTTTTCCATATTTACACACAACCTCAAAATACCTTCTCACTGATGGTACAGTTCTGAGCATACTTTTCTTTCATAATATTTTTTATCTTCCAGCTGTATTAAGATTGCAGACATGTGATACTGGCTTTACCAACAGTGTGTAGCAGTTTAATTAGGTTACCACATAACAGAATCATATCAGCTTGATGGAAAGTAAATAAATGGTTAATGTACCAAACGGAAAATATTCAGGCTCATGTATTAAATATTCTTGTTAATATTTTGTATGATTATTCCATAATCTAAAATCAAGACAGTAGAGCTTAACTTTGACAATGTCTTTTGTAATGTTCATACACAAAGTTACTTCAGCATAAGTGTGGGAATGTTTTTGAATGACTTGTATGTGGATATTTATTTCAGATAAGCATTCTGTTAATTCCTTTTGGCTTAATCAAATTTTAAAGTCAATTGAGAAGCTTATTTACTCACTGGAGTTTGAAGATATGCCTGAATTTTGTTTTATGCATGCAATAACATGCTAATTCTCTTTAGTAAATATTTGGGTTTTTTCTGGAAAGTGAGTGTTAGGATGTTGCTTTGAGCATTTAAGACTTGTTGGTCTTTGCCTTTGTTCTGTTCACACGTTGTATCCTGCTTTGCAGTGTGTTTGCTGCACATCCTTCCTGTTTCTTGGAGCCCATTTCTGTGCAAGAAGCAATGTGCATTCCCCTTCCTGTTTAGCAAGTTCTTTGGTGTTCAGGAACTTGGAGGTGTAAATCACTTACCAATATTTGGGGATTTTTTGTGCATACTTGAGAAAAGTATGCAGTCTGACAAAATGTTTCATCAATGTACAGATGAGTTTTGAGCACTTAGGTCTCGGGGTTTTTACTGTTACATTATTACCAATGCAAAAAAATTTAACTGTTTTGAAGCTTTTTAAACATTACATGAGATGTAGGATATTTACTGCAGCTGTCATCACTCCTTGGAAGCAATTGGAAAGCCATACTGCCTTCTCCATTGGCACTCTCAGTGATAAAATTAGGATGGTTGTTTTTAATCTCATTGTCACAGTAGCTGTTATTAGAAATGGAACTCTTCTGGAAGTGATTTTCATGTGGCAGAGTTCAGATGATCATACAAAGGCAAATCTCTGTCCGAAAGATGAGAAAACTGAAGCAATAACTGGCATTCATGGTTTGGGCTTTTTTTTTTTTCCCTCAATTTTATACTTTTAACTCAGCAGGAAAACTGAGACTCCATGCAGGCCTGGTTCTTTGGATTGCACTAGCTGTTACTAGGAGGATCTGTCTCTGTTGCAGCCCCTTAGCACAAGTGTTTGCCAGAAAGGCTGAGTGTTTCAATGTGGAAAAAATGGTTGTGAAAAAGTTATAAATTATTAAAATGATATAGAAGTCATGTCCGGTAGGGATTTTACTGGTTACTTGGAAGCATCTGTTGAATGCATATGGAGTCATGCTTTAATGACACACCCTTAAATAGCATATTGCAGTTTCGTTGTGCAGGGTATGTTTTTTGGAAAAGATCAGTAGTCTCAGATGAGCCCTCATTCCCTCCTCCCCATCTAGGTCTGTCTTTGCTAATTTTTGAAGGTCAAATAGATAAAAAACATGTCTTGCAGTTTTTCTGCAGCTTCAAAATGGTAGCAGTCTGGCACAATCTGATTAAAGAATAGTCTGTTAAATAAAATTGCTACTGCTGCTTTTGGCTGTCATCTTTAAATCTTTTTATAGGAAGCTGCTAGAAGTTGATACTGAAGAGAACCTTATACTTGCAATATATATACTGTACACTCTTTGCTTGGTGAGCGCCACAAATCTTGAACAATGGTGATTCACTGATACACAGAACATATGTGTCGACTGTATGTTGAAGTATAAATGTAAAGCTCTGGTGTTTTGAGCAGAAAATTTTGAAACAGTGCCTGTCTCTACTGCTTCTATATAATTTCCATATGTTGTGCTCTGAAGGAGTATATTCATCAGCTTTCATTCTTGAAATGATGGCTAGATATTGAATTCATTAAAAATAATAAATATGAATTGTGTTGGCAATTTGTAAAGTCTGCCTGAAATAGTCTGCCTGAAGACAGAATGTCTTCAAAAGTTTTTTGTTCGGTGAGATTTGGGAAATAGAAGAAATAATATACTAAGTAGTCCTGGGGAAATGCTCCATCCCACTTGCAACTAGCAGAATTTTGGATGTTAATCTCATTACATCCCAATCACTGCCTCCTGACAGTGTGCTAATAATGTCTAATGCCCTACCACTCACAGACTGAGGTCCTGGGGCTGTCTTTTGGAAATGTTTCTTTAAGGAAGTGATTCTGCAGTGCATGTGGCCTTGACGGTTTCCATGGGAATATGCATGATTCCGTGTACTGTGAAATGTGGGAGAGAACTACGTTTTACCAGTGTGTGAACACAGCAGTGGGGAGTTTCAATGCACATGTGTAATGATGCATTTTTGCTTACATGGAGGCAGTATTAAAGTGTGCTAATGCCTTGTGATTAACCCTGGAGGTGGTTGTTAACCTGAACTGCTGTAAAACTCAGATGTAGTGGGACAAAAATGAAGAAGAGATTGGTCTATTTGGTAACACACACCTTGATTAATGTTCAGTATTTTTCCGTGTTTTAATAACCTTTGCTTTTTTCCACTGTTTAATTAGTTTTTCCTTTGATGTACTGCAGTTTGTGTTTAACTGCTTCCTTTTGCAAGAACAAGCAGCTCACTTGGACATGAGTAAATAAATGACTTAAACAGATACTTCATGGTACCTACAAGACATTAACCAATGAATGTAAATTCCTGGCAGAGTCAAGGAAAACCACAGCCTATGAAAACCCAACACGCCTCAAGCCAAAATCCAGTAATCTTCCCTTCTAATGTTGTACTTGTGCAGAAATAGGCTTGGTGTCTGTACTATTTCAGTTCTTCAGTCTGAACTCCACTTACCTGTGGAGTCTTGTCTCAGTTTGTCTTTTCCATTTTATATTTTGGATGTTAACCAGTTTTAGATCTAAGTATTGAGAAATGGTCTCTTTCATGTTCTGTGTCTGGTTTTACATGAAATCAGTGTTTTTTGTAATTTGAAGTAGCTTTTTTTATAGGCTATGATTTTTTAAAAAAATCTTTGTGACTTTGAAAGTCTCCCAGTAATAGAATGAGCAAGCAGCTAAGCCATGTCTGCAGCAGCTGAGCTTGCTTCCAGTGAGTGAATAGCGTGTGTGCCAATCACTTGGTGGTGTCTGTAGGAATCCGTGCTTGCACTTTGGGAACAACCACCTTGGCTGGAAGCAGGGCTGTTGGAAGGTGCAGCCAGGATGTGTCCCTGTAGGGAGGCCCACTTCATGTTCGAATGGTTTTCCCTCTTGCTTTTAGGGAAATTCTAGAGCTCTTGAATCACAGCAGTTTGGAAGTATTTCTTAAAAAGAGAAATAAAGGAACTGAAAGAGCAGGTACTTTAGAAGTATTTTCTGTGGGGCGTTTTAAGTGGTGGTTGAAGCTTTGCTTTCAGTTTGTATTGTGCTGCTGAGCTACACGTAATCTGTGCAAGAGTGTTCAGAAAGTGAAAAATGAATGGAATGTCTACTTCTTCTAGACCAAACTTTAGGGTAAGCCAGGTATAGCTTTTTCAGCCATGCTCCAAATAGTGCATATAAGCAATTAATGTTCAGGAAGGAGTGATAAAATGCTTCTTGGCCTGTCACTGACATTAAATTTTGCTTTGAGTCAGCCACTTACTGAGATAAAGTGACAAAGGATGTTATGTCTGGCTTGTTGCTGTGTATGGCTATTATTGACTTCGTTCAGTCAGAAAAAACCCCAACCCAAATGCTGAAGGAAAGTGAGATGGCTATAAGCAAGAGGTAATCAGGAAAACTATCTAGATTCCTATAATTACAAGGAGAAGTAGTTCCTAAACCAAGCAGAAGTGACAGAAGACTTGTTAAATCAATAATCTGTTATGATTTGGGTAGTTTTCTTTAGCCTCATGTACATATTGTGGAGCAGAAAAGTTACTGATGTTCCCTTTTGCAGTTGAGTCATCTGAAGTCTTGATGTTTACAAACTAAGCAAGTGTTATGGTACCAAGTGATGTAATAAAGACACTTAGGGAGCAAAAATCTTTGGATGCTTCTCATGTGCTTCCTAATACTCAGAAATACTAATATAGTACAGAAACATCATCATTCCCCCCATAGTTCAAGATGGACTACTTTCCATTCAATTTAACATGAATTTCCAGAATATTTTGGTGCTGAGGACTGACATGACACAAAATTGACAGATTCCTATAATTTATAATTTCAGTTTGAAAATATATGTAGCATCCTCTGCTTAAGGACCACCTCAGATCAGTACACATTTTTCATTGTTGGTGAATTTAAGCTCAGCTCCAAGAAACCTCTGCTCTTGTCAAAAAGGTATTTTGGTATACGATTGAGATGTTATGAAATGGCATGCATCATGCTGTTATGCTTCCTATATAATTATTGGTTTTAAGCCCCAAATTTCTGTCAGGTTCAGAAAAAAGATTTTAACATCTGGTGTTGAATTAGCTGTTGAGTGACATAAAATGTAAGCTTACTTTTCCAAGAGCTGTATTTACAAAGACTTTATAAATGTTGGTGTTTAGGCTCTATTAAGTCAAGATAAATGTAAATTATTGTGGGGCGTTTGAGGTCTTCTGTCCAAAGGATGACTGCTACACTTATTAGATAAAACAGTGAGGGCTAAGGCTTGTTATTTCTGAAGTCGCTGTTCAAAACAACATTTTTCTGAAGTTACCTTGCCTTTAAAGTCTACTCAGTCTTGGCCTTAGGTTTTTCAACAGAATGTTTAGATTAACTATCTTTTTGAGTACTTCTTAGGGAATTAAAATAATTTTTTTATTTTTTTGGCCACCAAACATAGTTATGACTGAAGATCTCTGCCAAAACAATTACTTTTAAGATGTTGAAGGTCTTAATGGAACACTGTTTTTAAATTCTTTTTCCTTTACTTCTCCTGAGATAAAATTGGTCTAACAGCTTAGTAAGTATGTAGAAGAAGTATGTATGTAAAGTAAGTATGAAGAAGAAAGTAAAGTAAAATAAGTATGAAGTAAAGAAAAAAATGTCTAGACATCCATCATGTTAGGAATGGTTAAAAGTTCAGTCTTGTTCAGTAAGAGAATCTAGAAAAAAATGAAGATCTCTGCAAATAAGCTGGAATGTGCATTCTGTGAATTTTGTGTTTATCAGTCATATTTCTTGAGATTAATATAACGTGTAAAACTCAGTTTCACAGAATGGTTTGTGTTGGAAGGGACTTTAAGAATCAGCTAGTTCCAGTTCCCCTGTCATGGACAGGGACACCTTTCACAAAACCAGGTTGCTCAGAGCTTCATCCAACCTGGTCTTGAACACCTTCAGGGATGGGGCATCCACAGCTTCTCTGAGCAACCTATGCCAGTGCCTCACCACCCTCACATTTAAGGATTTTTTCCTAATATCTGATCTAGAACCATTCTCTTTGAGTTTGAAGCCATTCCCCCTTGTCCTGTCACTACATCCTCTTGTAAATCCTCTCCATTATCCTTGTAGGCTCCCCTCAGGTGCTGGAGGGCTGCAGTCAGGTCACCCCAAAGCCTTCTTTTCCAGGCTGAATAAGCCTGAATCTCTCAGCTTCTACTCGTAAGAGGGTTATTCCATGCCTCTGATCAACTTGGTGGCCTCTGGATTCACTCCAACAGGATTGTGGCCTTTCTGTGTTGAGGACTCCAGAGCTGGACACAGCACTGCAGGTGGGATCTCATGGGAGCGAAGTAGAAGGGGCAGAATCGCCTGCTTGACCTGCTGCCCACACTGCTTTGGATGTGGCCCTAAGTAAAGTTGGCTTTCTGGGCTGTGAGTGCGCATTGCGAGCTCATGCCCAACCTCCTATCCACCAGCCCCCCAAGTCCTTCCGGGCAGGGCTGCTCTCCATCTGCTCATCCCCCAGCCTGTTTGGTACCAGGGGTTGCCCTGACCCAGGTGCAGCGCCTTGTCTTTGCTCTTATTAAACTGCGTGTGGTTCCTGTGGCCTACTTCTAAAGCTTGTCCGGATCCTTCTGGATGGCATCCTGTCCTTCAGAGCTGTCAACTACACAACTCAGCTTGGTGCTGAACTCGTGCCATGACTTTATGTGGTGGCAGTGAGTCTTGTTCCATAAAGGTTCATATCTAACAGCTATGAAACCAGGCTATCAACCTCTTGGTTTTGTGCTTCTAATGTGTTATCTGTCACAGTGCTTTCTAGAACCCATTTCTGTGGACTGCACTGATTAAGGTGGAACTTTGTGTGTCTGTAAACATCTGTCTACTTAATCATCTGGAGGAGCATGTCATGTGTATCAGACATGTTTTCTTACTTAATCATTGCAATGATATCTTTAATTTACTTCAGAGTTCCTGTTCCCCTGGCAGGAGAGTTGAGAGTCTCTGTCGTTGTCTTATCAAGTGGCGCTATAGCCAGGAGACAAATCAGCTCAAGGCAAATTTTTGCTTGGTCAGCTTCCAGAACTTGTCTTTTGTAAGTGTAGGATAAGCACTTATCTATAGTGTGTAAAAACCTCATCTGGAACTATTAAAACGTTAACATTTCTCATGTTTCATGATACCTAGGTTTTTTGTATTTTTTCCAAGTCTTTGTTTAATAACAAAGCCATTCCATGCTTACTTGAGGATTTCAGAACTGTTTAATTAAATTTCATTTTTGCATAGCTAATTGGTTGTTTCAGCCCAACACCAGTTGTAGATTTGCTTTTGTTGCAGGGTTACCTGGGCAAGGAGACATGACCAGTAAATTAGAGTAAAATGTGGTATATCTTCATGTGAATATTAATTGCTAAATAGTTCAGCTCTTTATCCAGAGGTGGCATATATGCGTTTTATGTGTATCAAGAAGATGCCAATTCTAGGCATCTTTGAGGTTAACACAATTGCCTGAGCCGTCGTTAGTAATGACTCACATCGTGATCTATCCATTTACAAAGCTGCAGTTCTCTCTTGAGTTTGGTTTATGCTAGGAGTTTAAGTGAAATTGTTCATGCTGAAACAAATACAAAAGTTCGTGCTTTGAGTTTTAAGAATTTGTATGTAGAAGGCTACATATGTGATATATTCACATATGTAGCAGTTGTAGCTTTCAAGACCCTTTGGCAAGTTAAATATTGATCGCTGTTGCAGTAGTGTTAAGTACTGAGAGAATGTGAGCGTTGTGACACCTTCCCCATTAATGCTGAAACCAGCTACATAACACGGAGTTATTTAGACTCTCTCCCCATCCTCTTCCCCAGATGCTGGCAATTGATGTTAGTGGTTGTGACCGCAAAGCTTTCTTGGGTGGCAAAAAATGTTAAGCATTTAAAAAGATATAAATACTTAATTTAAGACTCTAGACCAGTGTGCTGCATCATGTATCCAGTGGGCTAACAGAAGCTCTCTCTTGTTTGATTTCACATGTGTAAGACATGGCACAGGTACAGGAAATCTGGTTTCAGTGTGATGACATTCATCTCTCTGGAACACTGCCATAAACGAATCCTCAGTGCTTTGATTTGCTGTTGTTTCTCTTTAGATTAATGCAGAAATGTGCATCTTGGTACATTCATATCCCCACAGCGGGATCTCCACGGAACCCCCTGAAAGGCTCACGATACTTCAGCTGTGGGTTCATGTTACACACATTTCTGTAGTGAGGTACAAACTTTTGAAATTAACAACTGTGATGTCAGGTTGTAGCCAAATTTAAAATTTGGCAGTATGCAGTTAAATTATGTATCTTTGATGTTCTTAATAGTTTCAGAATGGTTTTTAATTTTTTTTTTTTTAATTTTGTATTACTTCATTCTTAGTGTTTAAGCAGTGCTTTGAAGATTTGGAGATTAGGAGCCCTGCAGAACTGCAAGGGTTGTGGTTTTTTTTTTTTTTTTTTTTCTTTTTTTTTTTTTTTTTTTTTTTTTTTTTTTTTTTTTTCTTTTTCTTTTTTTCCCCTGGAGGATTAATGGTCATTAAAATCTGACAAGTGGCTACTCCAAGCGATTAAATTACTTTGGTGTTTTGAACACTAAATTTACAAGGCTGGGGGACTCTTGAGTTTTATTTAGGAGTTACTTGTATATCCTTTTCTAAAGAGTCATTATGTACCTGAATATTTCTTACATGGTGATTAAGTACATCATGCTGCATATGATAGTGACTTGTATTCAGGGTATTAGAGTTTAGAAATCTGAGGGTTTTTTTGTTATTTAATTCTTTCTCCTTAAAAACATAACCTTTCCTGGCTGGCCAGTTGTATTACTTTATTAACAGCAGCAGTTGAAATGTAGTTTGGTTTGGGTACTGTTAATTTTGTGTAGCTATGGAATAGCAGTGAAAGGTCTATGGGTATTTAAAAGCAATCATAGCTTGTACAAAGGGGCAATATCTCTTACTAGGGGAATAATTGGATGGAAATTATAAATGATGTTTGGAAAGTGAATCAGCATTGACTGAAAGATGGTTATACTGGTGTTCATTTAGATTTCCTTGGGATTTTTTTTTTAAGTATAATTTGGAAAGATTGATATTTTTCAATGTGCTGTGTTACTTGCATTATTAACACTTACTACATTTATTTTCAGACCAATATAATTACTCTGAATCTGTCCCAATGCTTCACAAACATAACATATTTTTCTTTTAGGAAGTGTCTAGATACAAGTTAGTGCTCATTTTTCTTGGGTGTTTGTGGTTTATTTAGTATGGAGTGTTGGTTTGTACATTCAGTCAGAAATGTCATGGTATTGGTGTTTGCATAGTGTTCATCTCTTCCTGCTGTATCTAGATTAGCAGACTAATGGAAATGACATTTTTAGTGTTGTAGCTGACATTATTACTTGAGAAATAGTTCTGCTTTACACCTGAAGGTCTGTTTTTTAGTGCCGAGACACGAGTTTCAGAGCATATTTCTTTGTTGGTCATGTGGCAGTATTTTGGTGGCAGGTTTTTCAATTTGAGTTGAGGAGTCTGCTGTATAAAAGACCGGAGTCTTACGTGCTAAATAAAACTGACCAGAACAAAGAACAAAATGAAAACAAGAATCCTGTAGCATTGGATGCATCTTTTTAGAAGTGATTTCGGTAGCTAATGTGTTTTCCAGTGCAGTCGTAAACACAAACTTCTGCAGTGTCCTAATGGCTGTGAAATTTGGAGTATTGAGTTCATGAACTCATCTGCTCCCTTTCTGAGACTCAGTTGGAAACAAGGTTACAGGTAAGCTTAAATCCCTGGGTTCTGTATCTCCATGGTTAATGTCTGCTCTCGTCTTCAGGCTGGAAATCAAAAAGTGCAGGCTCTGTAATAACTTCATTGTGTATTGGGGTATTTGGTTAACATTTAAGAGCTTTGAACTCCTCATTTTCTTTCTCTGAAAAATCATTGATACTCTGTGACAGCCCATGCTTTTTTCATTTGTGGCTGCTTTCTGTGAGCAATTATCATCAGAAACGCTGCAGCAAATAGGCATTGTATCACAAATGCTCCTGGAATGAAATCAAACAGGCAAACAATACCCACATTAACAGGGACAGTCAGTGTGCATAGAGAGCTCAAGAGAAATTGAGAAAAATACTGGAAAAGGTGAAGCTTATAAGACTGCAAAGATACTGAGAAGTTCTGTAGTAGACAGAGAGCTCTCTGTGCTGCAAATCTGGCAGGGTAGTTATGGATTCTGTGACCGTGGAAGACTGGGCTTATGGCAAATAACTGATAAACCTTAGCTTTACACTAAATGCCAGTTGAATATTATTTATGTGCTGACTCTAGGGTACATTCATCTTCTACAGCCAGGTGATCTCAAACTGGTGGTTGCTGTACTGCTTCCATCCGTGTTAAATACTGCTTCACTGCCCACTGATCTTAATTTCCTTACTGTTTTCCCATGAAATGAGATGTATATAGCCAAAGTACCTCTTTGTGTCTCTGCTCTGTAGACCTGTGCTAGCAAATTGGATAAAAAGGTGTGGCTGCAAAGGACTTGAGTGACAGATGTGAACGTGTATTGGAGTGAAATGTTGTTTTCTACCTATGATTGAGAGGCTTCAGTGCAAGTATATCGAGATGCAAGAGAAAGCACAAGTGAGTGATGCTGTAAATAAACAAGGAATCAGTGGGTGTTAGTCCAGTTTGATACTTAAATTCAGCTCAGTTGGAAATAGGTATTTCTTTTCAGTTTCACCCTCTCTGCCATACCTCCAAGTAGGCTGCATATGAAGCTCATTTTCTCATTTTAGCCCAAGAAGGCAATGCATTTGTAAATAATTTTTATTCTGGTCTCCTTTTTCTTTCATTTAAGCTATATTGTGGTATTTTAATATATTAATGGTGTTTCACAAAAGGTGACGTCTGCTAATCAACAAAGGAGAAAGTTAGGGACAAATATATGTTCCTGATGTTTAAGTATGAGCTTAACTTCCTTCTCTCCCACCCCATAGAATATTCACTAAAAGCCAATACTTGTACAAAGTCTGTGCTAAGGCTTGTTGAGCTGAAATCTACTAAACTGGTCTGTTTGCCATCAGATGTTAATGTAGTATTGCTTTAATGGAAACATAATCATCAGACATTTTCTGCTGAATTTTGAATGGATAGATTAGGGTTTAGTAAAATAAAACTCTCTTACACTGAACAAAGCATAAGTTCTTTCAAGTCAGTGCTAGTGATGAGTGTCTTACCTCATTGTAGTTTGTGTTGTTGAGTATAAAATGTTATTTAAGAAGTGTTGCTAGCAAATGACTGACTATTTTTGAGAAGTTTTGTTCATACTGTTCCAATTTACAGTATCATCTCTTGAGAATTATTCATTGTAGAGTTCAGTTTTAAGAAAGGAAGTTGGAATTATGTTGTCAAAAATATTATGAGTAATTTGTGCATTTTTTTTTCTTTTATCATTGATTTTTCTTAAATACCTTATGACACGCCATTCACATTATATAACTTGAACTATCATCTGAAGTAGAACTGCAGTGAGATGTACTTTGGAACATGAATGCAATTGAAATTTGATTTGATCTGCACCTTTTAAAAAATTCCTACTAGTTTCTGCATAGTTTTTTAAGATGTTTTGTTAGTTTCTTGAGCACTATTTCACTCGAGAGGTCTTGTTGGGCGTGCAAGATACTGTTAAAAGCTCACAGTTAAAGCAACAAGATAAAGTAAAAAGGATCAATATTTCATTTTAGAATGGGGTTTCAGAAAATTGGGTTAGAATTGCATTTTGATGGTTCATTTAATGGTCTTGTTTTTTCCCTGTAATATTAGGATGGCTGTCTGTTCTTCAACCTGTATTCAAGTGGCTGGTGCTTAAGCCAGTAGCTCACTTGGTTTGCAGCTCTAATCCATGCAACAAATTAAAAATTCCAGATAGAGAATGTTTGAGGATAAAAATAATGCATTGCATGTTATGATTTTATTGTTTTATGTTCTAGGTTGTGTTAAAGATCATTAAACATTACCAAGAAGAAGGACAGGGGAATGAAGTGGTCCAAGGAGTGCTGCTGGGTCTTGTGGTGGATGACAGACTTGAAATCACAAATTGCTTCCCTTTCCCTCAGCATACCGAAGATGATGCAGACTTTGATGAAGGTAATAGTTACAGTTTTGTAAAACTTAAGCTAAAAAGAAAATCTGTATGGGCTAAAAAGGCCTTTTTTTTCCTCAAAGTGAGCAGAAGCTTGTATGTACTCAGATTTTTTAGTGTGGCTTGAGGTGTCAGTGGGTTAATCGGGGTGCCATCCTGAATATCCACCTTAAAGCTTGTCTGTATAAGAGAAGTTACAGAGGGTGAATACTATATTATATGGACATTTATTTTAGGATGAGGCTGTCCACACAGAAAGATGCATTAGTTTCCTGTCTGTAATTCATAATCACTTTAAAGTTTTTTAATGGAAATGGCTGTGTATATGTACATACATGCACATCTGGATGTAGCTCAGCACACAGATTGCCTCTCTGTGGATTAACTTGTTTGTGTTAAGTACTCATTGACAGTCTGGAGAGCAGAGCTTTGTAAGTTTTAGTTTCGGCTAACTTGAAGTCTGGGTGATCATTTTGCTTTCCAAGTGAGCTAGAATGTAGCATGGGTGGTTTCTATGTGTCTGTTTTTTGCTGGTCCTTGTGATGTTTTGTTACTGACATTGTAAGTTAGTATGATTGGCTTGACAAATTCCATCAAATTTATACAGCAAACTTAAAAGGCTTACAGTTCTAATCTTGGTGTTATAAGAATGCATGTGTGTATTTAATGATACTAGTAGAAAAACTTTATTAGGGCATAAAGAGAGTTTAACTTCAAGAGTAACTAAGGAGGCACTGTAGTCAAAGTAGTTGCGGTTGGTTCTGTTTTGATAATTCAATTTGAGCAAGATCACTTAATCTGTAAGTATAAACTGCTTTTTTTTTTGCTTATAATGAGATTAGGTATTATTAAATTAATATTTTGTCTTATAACAAAAGAATTTTGGACCCTGCTTTTATAGCAGAGACAATTTTAAGAATTCTTTGCAACTTGTTAAGGTTTCGTAGCTGTTTATTGCTTCCTTTGTGGGATTATACAGTTAGCTCAAAGAAAAAGAGTGCAAAACAGGAAGGAGTCTTAATTGTCTTACCATAACATGGTGCTTGAGTCAGAACTATATTTTACTAAAGACTTAAAAATTTTTCAAAGATTCCTTCTCTTCTGGAGCTCTTCAGAGGATTGAAATAATCTAAATTCTTATTTGGACACCATGCTTAATTTTTTTCTGTAGAAAATAGCTGAATTATTTGCATGTAGCTGATAGGAGAGCAAGTATTGAAACTAATTTCTCAGTGTCAGACATGGATTCGGCTTGCTGTAGGATGGCTTCCATGCTGAGCTGTGAGCCTGTGATCTGGTATGCAGGGTTCAGCTGTTCACGTTTGGGAGAAACTTCATTCCAGGAGAGTGATTTTTGGTACAAGTCTTTCTTGTTGCCTTTTTTGGCAAATAGGCAATAATGCTGGCATTAAGTAAGGTCTAAAGGCAAAGCTTCCCTTACCTGGACCCCTTAGCTTTTCAGCTTTCTGTTCCCATGCTGTGGGCACAGAAAGCAGAGCAAGCTCTAGCCAGAGTGGGAAGTGAGCCTGTGGCAGTGAGGCTGATACTGCCTCTGGCAGTGGTGGGGAAACTGCAGCCATGTCAGGGAAGCTTGCCTATGCTAAACCCTGTAAGCCAATTCAGGAGAATTTCCCGTTGATTTCCATCTTCCCTAGCCTGTACTATGTGGATCACAGAGATGTTGCCTCTATTCTTCACAGTGAAATACAGTTAAATAGACTGAACCATTTAGGAAATGCCGAGTGCTCATGTTCGTTTTGCATTCCCTTAGTAGGGCCTATTGAGCTCTTCAGCCTATGTGGTACAGTCTAGGGAAGATGAAAACCAAAATCGCTGTTGAGATTGCTAGCTTGAGCCTTTGGTATCTTTTTAGGCTCTTGAGAGTTGTCTTCTCTCTTGCTAATGTGAAAAACAATAATGTTTTATAAATGCTCCCTGTTTGTTTTCCCTGGAGCTGTGTTTCCCTATGCAAGCATCCTGCCAGGTTTTCCAAAGATTCTTTTTCTTCTAGTTGCTGGTAATTGAAATAGAGAAATCTCTTGTTATCTGCCAGAACGTTAAAATTCAGGATGCTAGAAACCAAAGAAAGCAAGGCACCTCCTTCCCTCTAAGACTTGTGTGTTACTTCATATATTTGCACAAATTCAGGTCCATAGATATGGAGGGAAAATATCCGGGCCTTGGCACTTGAGCGCTGCTGTCACACAGAGTAATACTGAACATTGTGTTCCTTTGTCAGGATGATGTTGCATCATCTTCTGCCTCAGTGTAGGCCTTAGTGGTCTTGAGGTGATTGTTGAGATAATTTGAGCTTTCGTACAGGAGGGTGATATTTGAGCAAATAAACTGTTGGGTAATTGGCAAGACACATTTACGTGAATGTTTTCCTCTTTTAAGCTGTACAAATCTAATATAAAACACATTTTTGAGGGTGCTAAGAAAATATCCTTAAATTGAACTTGAAATAGGTATGCATGATATTTAAGAATCAGTTTGATAAAGATGTATTTAAGCTTGCTTACAACAACCTTTTCTTCAGATATGCTTAGTTATGCTTTTGTTATGGTGCCGTTTTGTCTCTTGCTGCTAATGCCTGAGATAATATCAAATTTTGACTGTTTCCTGTTACAGAATTCCTTCAAAAATTAATTTTTTTTAAAAAAAACATATCTGAACTTGTTCTTTTACTGCAAGAACACTTTTTAGTGCAACTTGAATTGGACTATTTCTGAAACTACAGAAAACATGAGAGTTTTTTTAGCTTTAAGTAATTCTTACTGCAGATCCGGGCGGGCTGTCCACCACGTATGAATCCACAGGTGTTTTTCATCTTAGAAAGTTTCTCCTGCAGTGTTGTCTTCCTATGATTCTTTTTACAAAGTGCAATTTTTTTGGTAAGATTTCCTGTCAGGGAAGTCTTAAACACTTAGGTTGGCCTGCTTCAGCATGAGATTTTTAGTGGGGGTGAGAAGGTTCAACCCAGCTCTCTGTTAAAAATCTGTAGGTGAAGTTTAGTTGATGATGTGTGAGCTAATGGAGGAAAATGGCAGAATTGTTGTTGAGTCCTCAGCGAAAGATGCTTCAATGTGAATGTTCGATATTTTAGAGCTGCACTTTGGGCTTTTGGTTAGGCATTTACTTTTCACATAATTGTGTTTCCTTACTGCTGGTGCCCTTAAATCCTCATAGGCGTTGACTTTATTTTTCAAAGCAGTGATCTTTAATTTCATGAAGATACTTTCAGAGATTTATACATACAACCCCTATTCCTGTGCCCCCTGCTTCCCCTTCCCTGTGCCCTTCACCCCATAGATTCAACTCTTGTTTAAGGAAGATCAGATTTCTGCTGTAAGGATTTTTGGCTTAGGTACTTCTGTGAAATGATGCAGTATTCTAGCTTGTCTTACTGAGGGTAGTTTTCTGAGAAGTGCTTTCACTTTAGGGCACTTCCAAGCCTTTGTCTGAGCATAGTTTTGCTGTCTTTCAGTTAAGGTTTACTAAAACCCTTATTTTCTGTATGTTCTTCCTGATAAAAGAAATGTATTTTTCATGTCTATAAATTTTATTTCTGAGCAACATGTTACATTTTGCACTTTATTGGTTTTATCTTTGGTTCTTTTCACTGAGTAGTTTTTCTCCCCATTTAAAGGAAATTTATATTTCTGTCTTGTAAATCCAGCAGTTTAAAATGAAGTATACCTCTTGTCACTCATTATAGATGTTGTGAGACATTATTTTGAAACAGATTTATTTCAGTCCAGTGTATTTTAATAATTTAGTTACAAAGCTAAGATAATAAATTAAGTCCTGTGGTAAATAAGCCAGTCGGAACTTTGAGACAGTTATATAATTATACAGCAAATAAGTTCTATATGGTTGTAACTTTTTCTTCTTTTATTGGATTCCCTCTGAAATGCTCCAGAAGGGAAGCTGATGCCTTCTCCCCCTATATTCTCTGACATGATTTTTACTTTGTTACAGATTAGAAGTTAGCCAGATGATTTTATTACCTTTGGTTTCGAGTACTTTATGTTGTAGTTAGTTATGTAATCATTCAGAAATAACTAGAAATAACATAGTGCAGCATTTCCACAAATCCACCAGTTTTTTAGCTATGACACCTTTGTCCACATGCAGCTGCACTCAGATGGGTGCAGTTGCGTGTGGACAAAGGTGTCATAGCTCATAAATAGTGCTTATTCAGGGTTTTATTTGGCTGTGGGCATCAGCAGTTGGAGCTGCTGAGCCTTACCTGCAGTGCTGCCTGTCTGCTTACTGTGACATGTGGTCCCTGCAGAAGCAGAGGGCTTCAGGTAGAATCACAGAATCATCAAGACTGGATGAAAAGTGCAAGATCATCAAGTCCAAACATTGCCCAGTACTACCACTGTAACCCCGGAACCACATCATCCAGATACCTCTTAAACACCTCCCTGGGCAACCTGTTCCAATGCCTGACTACCCTAACAATGGAAAAAAAAAAATCTGATAACGAATCTGCATCTTCCCTGTCTCAGTTTAAAGCCATTTCTTCTGGTCCTCGCAGGGCAGACACGACAGAACAGACTGGCCTCCACTACACCCCCCTTCAGATGGTTGTAGAGAGCGATCAGGTCCCTCCTGAGCATCCTCTAGTAGGGACTGAACAAACACAGCTCCATCAGCTGTTCCCTTAAGACGTATTTCTAGACCTTTCATAAGCTTTGCTGCAATAGGGTCCAAATGGGCTCTGTGAGGCTTGATTTCTTTTGCTGTAGAAGTCCTGGTGTCATTAAATCACAGCTCCACAGCAGTGTTGGTTCATCTCCTTTCTGTAAAGGCTTCTGTCCAGGATAGATTTTGTCAGTTTTTCTTGTTTTGTTCCCATTTTAAATCAAAGGTTTTATCATTGTATTTATCATCTTGTATTTCTCTTTATTGTTGCATGACAGACCTTGAACATGCAGTGACTGTAACTGTGTTTTTGAATTGGCAGATGCAATTTCAGCTGACTGGTTTTCTTTTTTTTTTTTTTTTTTTCTCTTTCATTTGTTTCTTTGTATCGGTTTATTCTCTTTAGGTATAACAGTTGTAGCTCATGTCTATTGTCTCTTACTATAAGAAAATTGAATGTTTATGAAATGAAGAAACCAAACCAGATTACATGACATTAGAGTTTTATTTCACTAATAAAAGGAACAGATGACACAAAAGCTCCTAAATCGCATCCTTGGTTCTGGTTCCAGTTGTAGTCAGTTTATCTAAATTCTTCATCTGTGTTTTTTGTAAGGCTTGTTGTAATTTAGGAAGAAAGCCATATTGCGTAAATGTTGACTTTTCAATTACTGTAATGGTGAAAGCTCGTCAGGTTTGTCCGTGCATTTATGAAGTTACACTTTGTTCTCTATGTAAAAAAGGAAATAGAATTTTGAGGGGGTTGTTTTAATCATTCGGGTGTAATGAATGTGAAATGGTCCATAGGCTCAGTAAGGCTTAATTTATATAAGTAGTTCAGGTGATTACAACAGAGGGTGGATGGTCAGTTGTTAAGCATTCAAAATAATCTCATCTGATCATCGATACTTTTTCTTGTGGATTGCCAGAACTGATATGTAATATACAGATGGACAAAGATGTTATTTATTACGTGCTTAATTGTCATCTAAAATACATCACATATTCAAGGTTCTTTAATAAAACTGTTAATCACACCCAAATTATTTTGTACTTCACCTGTCCCCAGTGCAAGCCCTTGAATTGTTTGCCTAAAGGAAGCTAATATTGACGTGGTTTGTGGAATTGTGTTGGTTCAGTGAAGTAGCAGGCATATTCAGCCTGTTAAATGTTTTGCATACGTTTTCATACTGTGCAGACTTACCTGTAATGACTGGAGGTTTTTTTGTTTAGTGGGTAAGAAAGAAGAAAACCCAATAACAGGCTACTTTAGCGGGTGCGGGCTGAAGTGTGCCTCGGGTGTGTGGATGCGTGTACTTGTCTCTATCAGATGTGGCCGTGTATGCCAAAGGATAAGTCTAAGAAACAGTGCTTTTAATTCTCTTGCCCGAGGCAAGGGAATTGTCTGGGTTTCCCCCCCGTGCCCGTCGTGTCCCCCCCGTGCCCGTCGTGTCCCCCCCGTGCCCGTGTGTTCCTGTGCCCGCCGTGTCCCCCCCGTGACCGCTGTGTGTCCCCCCCGTGCCCACCGCGTGTTCCTGTGCCCGTGTGTCCCCCCCCGTGCCCACCGTGTGTCCCCCCCCGTGCCCACCGTGTGTCCCCCCCCGTGCCCACCGTATGTCCCCCCCCGTGCCCACCGTGTCCCCCCCCCCGTGCCCACCGTGTGTCCCCCCCCCCGTGCCCACCGTGTGTCCCCCCCCCCGTGCCCACCGTGTGTCCCCCCCCGTGCCCGTGTGTCCTCCCCCGTGCCCATGTGTGTCCCCTGTGCCCGTGTGTGTTCCTGTGCCCGTGTGTCCCCCCCCGTGCCCGCGCGTCCCCGTGGCCGCGGCGCCGGGCGGAGCCGCCGTCAGGGGGCGCCCGTGGCCAGCGCACGGCCCCGGCCCGCGCCGCCTCCCGGCCGGGAGCCCCGGGGCCTGCGGCAGCGCAGGGGTACGCGGCACCTTCATCTGATAAGGTGCGTGTAATCTTTTACACAAATGAATTCCGAAAATCTGTTACAAAGTGCAGTGACTATCCTGACTCAGTGTTTTTTTTCCGTTCTTAAATCGGCCTAAATGTGCTGTGTGCTCTGAGGCTCAGTGTAGATGGGGAGAATTTGATCCAGACTTGCATGTATATCCTAAAAGCAGGACAGGAGCTTGCTTGTTCTGCGTGTTCGCTTCTCTGCTTCCCAATTCTACCACACGTAACTAAGAAAGGGGAGGCAGCGCTTGTGATGGAACTTCTTGGCTTTTCTAAGGGAATTTTTACTACTGGACTGTGCAGACTTAAAAATTGCGTATCAACTATTCCTCTTCTGACAGTGCTGGACAAATTGCCTGAAATACTTTGTTTACTGCATTTCTGGATTTTCAAATTGATTTTACTGTAGGAGCAATGCTTTAAAGTGGTAGGCTAATTCTTTTGTTCAACATCTAATTTTGTATCAAAAAAGAGAAATAATTTTGCTCTTTAAAATACCATGCATATTAAAGTTTTATTTTAATCACGTTCCATTGAAATTTTGCTGCAAAAGAAGTTAGTGTAATTTGATTTAAAATGCAAAATGTTCTACTAGCTCTTTGCATTTTTTTTTAAGAAAACATTTTTAATGGCATTTTACCTTGAGCAATTTTAAACAGGAAAACCTAGCCTAAAATCTGTCGTAGATTGATTTTTTTTCCCCCACAATTCACAATTGCAGGGATATTATCATACTTAATAAACTTCCATGCTGTACTTTACTGAAAATTGTGTTTAAGAATATTCACTTACTTAGCCTGAAAATAAAGTTAGGGATGTGTCTGTTTTAAGAGATAGGTAGTTAGATGTATATAACCGTTTTTTAGCAGCATTAGAATGAGCTGGGAGATTGTATCAAACTCAATTATGCATTTAAACATTGTATTATATAGGAGATTTCATCTTGAAGCCAGGAGTTTTTACTTCATAGCTTGTGTTCTATCTTAACTGTATTCTTTATTTAAAATCACAATATACAATAATTTAGTTTGTTATATGGATATTTCATATAATTTTGTAAGATTTGCAGAAACTCATTAATTTTTATATGGTCAGCAATATGAAAGCCCAGTTTCTTTTACCTTCAATTTTGGTAAAATATTACAGATGAGTCATTCTGAATTTAATTTTTTTGTGCTAATTTAATCAGCTCAACTTTGACTAAAACCATAAAATAGTACAGAAGCAGATAATCAAATAATGAAAGAGTGTGTGTGTGTGTGTGTGTATGTATATACATACTTAATATCTGCTCTTGTGTCTATCTCTATGTTTGGAGGAACTAAAGCTTCATCCAGAAGGAAGACCAAACCTTGTGAAGACATTATCAGTTCTGCTAAAAACTTTAAACTTCTTCATCCTTGATTATTATTCCTTGGTCTTGGACAATGTGGTACAGGAGTGGCTGTTTCAACTGGACTGCCTGGATCACACTCCGCTTTTTGTATGTCTTGCTTCGGTCTGTAGCATGTTCTTTCTTAAGGGACCAACCGTTTGTGGACCTTGTGGTTCCCCTCAGCCTTGGCCATACATTTGGACTCTACGCTCATCTGTTCTTTTCCCAGTGGGACTGGACCAAGAGGAAGAGAAGAGTTCTTTTAACACCTTCTTATTACTCTTTCCATTCCCTCTCCTTTCCTTTTTTTACTAATGCAAGTATTTAGCCACTTCCTTTCCCAAAGAATGCTGTAATAAACTTGAGGGAGCTGAAGGAAAGTGCAGCAAAATGAGCAAATCCTCTATTTTTTTTCGGAGAGCTAAAATTAAGGAAATGCCTTTAGTTCTATTGAAAAGCAGTTCAAATCAATACATCTGTGTGAAAGGTAATAGAAACTGATTGAAATAAATTGTAGCAGTAAATTATGAAAAATCATTTTCATTCTTATTTCTTGTTCAATAATGTTTTATGGATTTATTAACTGCATAATGTGGAAAAATTATGTAGCATTATTCTCCAAGAAAATATTCCATGGTCAAGGTATAGTACACATGAAACCCAAGTTGCACCTCTTTTGTTCATAGCATTCACATTTATTTTATTGATGGAAAGGCAGAGACAAGAAGCTGGACCAAGGTTCAGGACTGAATTAGGAATTAAATACTTGAGGAACAGACTCAAAATCTATTTTGCTGTGGGAAATCCACTGCAGCAGCGGAGCTAAAGAGATAAAAGAATTTTTTTCATAAAAATTACAGAACTTTAAAGATGTTCTAGAGAAGTACCAGTCTTTGATAGAAAAGAGAAAAAACCTTAGTGGAGTTTATGTTTGCATCTTTATTTTAGCATTAGTTGTTTTTGATTAATATATGTTGTGAAATCCAGTGGTGCAGTCAAAAATATATGGAGAAACTGAGAAAGCTCAAACTGAGCAAATCTTGCTTATCTCTGTAGCTTGAAGGTAAGCCATGGTATAGAATCGTAATATCAGCAAAATTTAAGGAAGTAAACTTCTTTAAAGCTCTAGTGAAGATGAGCAGGGTGTGCATAGTTGCACATGTAATAGTGTATAGTAGCTTAAATTTATATAATTCCTTACTGACTGCATCTACAAAATGTATTTATTGCAAATAAGGCTCTCACCCATCTAACTGAAGAAATTTACTCTGTTTTGGTTTGTGGTGTGTTGGTTGATAAGTTGCTGTTGTATGCAGCTTTTCTTTTGTTTCACTGTGCTGAATACACAGTTTGATTTCTTTTATTGGATTTCATGCTTCAGTACAATGTAAATTCATGCAGTAGAAAAATATACATGAAAATAGGTTGTTTACAGTAAAATGCTTATATGTTTTTATATGTTTAGTGTGATAGCTCCTCTGTACATACTTATAGCTAACATGCGAACGTGTGGAGTTCTAGTCGGTAATAAAAATGGAAAGATTTCTTAGAACTTTCTTAGAAAGCAAGACAGGCATGTTCTTTGTGTGATATATTTAGGTCATAAGGGACATCTGCTAAGGATAATTTTTTAACACTTGCTAACAATCCTAATATAATATGGCCTATTCATTGGTCATATTGTTCCTGACTTGGGTAGCATGGATTTTAGTGATTCCCGATGTGCATTTAGACTCTCTTAATTGCTAGTTTCTTGCTGTTCTATCTTATTGTTTTGTAGGACAATGCATAAGCAGGCACAGAATAATCAAAATGGTTTCCCTGGCCATATTAGGCACCTAACACAAGATATATTTGCTGTGCAGTGTGTGGCGTGTTTTTGCAAGTAGAAGTCTCGTTGAAACGAAATAAATCTTACCAGGGAAGTAATTCAAGGATTTGAACATGCTATTCTGTGTCTGTGTGTGTATATATATATATTTGTATATAAAACCCTGATCCGTGTGGTGTGTATTGCAGTTTTTATAGTGTTCCTTTATGCAGCAGAGAAATCGGAAGGGTAAGGCGGGAACTACAGACACTGAACATGAGGATTTTGAAGTTCTCAATAAACTGTTAAATTTTGCCAATTTTGTGTCTTTGGTTGAAAAACAAAAGCTTCTTTAGAGATATTTGCAATAGAGCCTAGATCTAATCTTTTAGGTTTTAATGAACTCAGAATTACACTTAGCTGCAAGGCATTTGACTCCTGAAGAAGTGCATGTAATAGTCTTGCAGCTGGCACATGTGAGGCAGATAGTGCTCTGCTTCATTGTTTGAAGGGAGAGATGTTATGATGGGGGTTAGGTTTTGATGCTAGTGAAACAGGAAAACTGACCAGGTGAAATTTGGCAAAAGTACTAAAAGGGGTGTTTGCAATTTGATTTCCACATGTAGATGTAAATACTTTCCCCCCTGCGCCCTCTTTTTTTTTTTTTTAACAAATTTGTATTGCTCCATTGCTCCGTACTGTGCTCTTACCTACAGATAGAATAATAGCCGTTTAATGCTTTAGGATAACTGTTATAATAATTGTTTTATCTTGATCTGTTTTCTGCCACTGGGATAGTGATAGTGAAGGAAAAAAAGAACTAGAAATTGTAGCTTTTGCAGCAATTTTAGGGAAGCTTTCTTTATAACTTACTGCGGGTGTTGAATCTTGTTTCAATGTAAGCGTTACCCCTCTGATCAATTTTGGGAAGAACAATAAATCTATTTTCTAGATTTTTTACTCTCATTTTTACTCAGTTGTTTTAGCCAAGAAAAGTAGATGATCTTTAAAATTCTGCATAGCTACAAAACATGAAAATTATTTGTTTTTGCTTTGTTGTTTTGTTTTGGTTTTTTTTCCCCAATTCTTTTAGTGCTCTTTACTTCTGTTCTAACAAAACATGTTTAGGAAGACTGGTTTGGACTATTAAAGCAGTGCCAGTGGTCGAGAATAAATCAGCCTGGGACTGTGAAGTCAGTTGTTGAGTATAGTTGAAAGACTATAGTCTACACAAATGTTGATTTCATTCAGAGTTTAAATCTGTGTCTGTATTGCTTAATTTTGAAGTCTTTTACCGGACCTAATAGTTGTTCTCCACATTGGGTAGTTGAAAATTTCATTCATTTATGCACGGTTGATTTAAACAGTTTGGCAAAAAGTGTGAGTTAACTACTTTACTTATAGTATATGTTCAGTTTAAGCAGAGGGCTGCTGGTTTTCTCTAACTGCAGCCTGGGAGAAAGGAACAGGGAAAGACTGAGAAGGGAACTGAAGACGCTGTTGTAAGGATGCAGTTTGGACACTGGGTGCCACTCCTGGTACACACTGAGGCTCAGAAGCCTTTTTCACACTGTGGAACAGCAGGCATTTGTAAAAATGGAGGTCTTTGTTACTCAGGAAATTCCGAAGATCTTCGTCCTGAGCCTAGTGGTTCTTGTAGCTGAGAAACATTGTCCCCAGTCCTACAAGGAGTAACTAAAGATAGAAAGGCAGGTTTTGTTGTTGTTATTTCAGTTCTACTGAGAATAATTTTCTAGACTTGATATGTTGCTCTCTAGTTACATACCTCCCATCATGTATAAGAGAGACAAGGATGCAATGCCAACTGTTCAAGAACTACACCAAATATGACAGTTCTCCTCAGAAACAGAAAAAATAATTGCAAAACCAAATGTTTTAATGAAATGTCTGCCTGCAAGTCTCTCTCTCTCTCTCTCTCTATATATATATATACACACACACACACACATATACATATTTTTTAATATAATTCCATTTTGCCATGTACTTTCTTTTTAGATTAGTTCAGTGTCAAATTCATTTGGTGATGTGTCACCGATAAAAGACTAGAGAAAAGGACAGCAGAAGATGGGTTTGGGATTGGTCAATTTACTAGACTTGGAGGCAGTTATGGTTTCCAATAGGCACTAAGTGTTGAAGATATGAGGAATGCTGAGGAGATGGAATAAAGAGTGGGAGTAAGAAATGTTTAGATGTAAATTGGAATGAGGTTAGTGCTTCCACCCTGAAAGCTGTGTAGCTCTCAAACTAGGAAGCGTGACCTGATTTATGCTTTACTGTGCTCATGCCCAGAGGCGTCAGCTGGCTCTGGGTGTCCTGAACATTATACAAACACATACTTGCTCAAACATTCTAGAAACAGCACAGGAGTTTAGGTGTCCAGTTCTTAATGACTTTTAGTGGAATATTGTTGGCATCTCTACCTGGCTAATTTGGAAACTGAAGTTTCAGTTATAACGGAGAGGCAAGTGGGGGTTTGGAAGGCGAAATGCCATAGCATTTTAGAATTGTTAGACCTCTAAACCTGATCTTTGTGCAAAAATTTTGTCTCTTTTTTATGAAAAGAAATTAAAATAGTGGATCAGAAAATAACATGTGCTTGGAGGGGAAGCAAGGCACTACTTGAAATGATGAATGATAGGGTGAGGGATGAGGAAGTGCCTTGTAAAATTCTACTTTGATGGAATAGTGTAGAATTAAAACCAAAACATCTCTCTATCCTCAAATATAGAAATTTGAGCTCTTGGTTTTACTTTTTAAAATGACATTTGAAAAAAGGTTCCTGCTATTCACAGTGCTCCATTGTATGATACTTGACCAAATCTTCCAAGTCATTTTTCTTGTAATGATGTTTCAAGTGAAAAATTAATTGATGTATTTGGACACATGAAGCACAAAGTTAAGTGAAGAATAAATGTCAAATCAGCTTTTCTTTCTTTTTGCCTGCTTGCTGTCAGAGCTTATAGTAATTTTAAAGGTAATGACTTCCATAAGTAGTTAAAAATTTTGACTGTTTTTACTTGAAACTTCCAGATTAAGTCTCTTAAAGTTGATGTTAAACGTTTATTTTTTTTACTTTTTTGGATAAACATATTGGCCCAGAGAAAACTATGGCAAACATGAGTCATTTGGTATTCCTCTGTAATTAGCTAAGCTTTATGTAGATGGTGAATAATACAAAGACATGCTGGTTTCTGTGGTTTTGCCAACTGTGGCGAAATGCCTGATTTTAAAATGAGTATTTTTTAACTTTTTGGTAATTTTTTGATATTAGACCATCTTATCAAAAGGCACCAGGTACATAAACAGAGCCAGAAATGAAAGAACTGGCACAAACCTTTTGTTGACACCTGGAAATCTATTAAATGGGACACTTGAAATAATGAGTACGGCATACGATAAGCTAGAGCCACCTGGGTTTTATTGGGCGACTCGATGCTTTGATCACAACTTTATTTAAAGAGGTGTCTGTTTACAACATCAGTGTTCCTTGTCATCACTGTGATTTAGATTTTAATCTGACACAATACAAAGAGGAATTGCAAAAATCAAGCCGGTACTTAAATGGAAAGCTGGTATGGGAGAGATGCTGGTTCAATGCGTCAGCCTGAAAACAAAAGCACCTGTTGAGCAAGACCTGTAATCTGAAAGAGCAGGAGATGACTTTCAGCAGATGATGTGGGACACATCATGCCATGGAGAGAGTAGTAATAACTCAGGCTTGCTGGCAGCAGACAGTGGAGTTTACTTGGAACGGGGTGATGTCATCTTGGATGGAGGGATCAGGGTCGATGTCACTAAGGCTGTGTGTTGGTTGGTGTGGTGCAGCTGTGTCCCTTAGGAGCTGGTGTCACAAGGAAGCACGGTTGTAGGCCTGGTGCACAGCTCTGCAATGCGCTTCTGGTCCACCCTTGGGTTCCTAGCACAGCCCTTTGTACAATGCAGACGTGCTCCTTAAGGTCTCCCTTTGCTTTCTCTTGCGTTTAAATGGCAATTTAACATGAAAGAAGGAGCACTTGGGTCCAGCCTCCGATCCTGCTCATTCTTGCTAATAAATTAATAAAATCTAATCCATCTGAATAACTTGAATAGGGGGAAAATCTGTTTTTATTATTTCTATTGATAAAATTTTCACACTGTTTTGTCGATATAAAATAAAGCCATCACTATATACAAGTTGTGTAGGTTGTAACTCTCTCAGGCTTTGCTGATTGGCAGAGGTAGGAGAGCTGCTTGTTTGGTAGTATCTTGATGTTGGTTTGGTCATCGATACTTGAGCATATTACTGAGCCTTGAATGACACTGCTTTTTTTGCTGAGTTATCTGCTGCTGATAATTCCCTCAACTTCCCCACCTTTTTTAGTATTACAGCTATATAACAGCTAGTGTTTTATAGTAATGGTGACGGTAGTTCTTAATTGGGATTGTTTCTGTTGTGTGCCTTAAGTTTCTTCAGTGTGGAGAGGGTGAAGGGACATTTGATAAAATCTCTGTAAAGAAAATTGGTTTTGCCCAAGATTTTTTCTGTGTCCTGGATGGTAGCAAGAAGAAGCAGTGGATTTAACTTGTATTAAGGGTGAATCATGAGGAGAAACACCGTAAGAGTAGTGGTACAGTAGGGCAGTTTGAGTGGAAGTCTGGGGAGGTCGTGAAGGATAGGTTTGTCAGATGTTTGCTAGTGTGTAATGGAAGGAAATGGCTATCAGATGACTTTTAGCTCTGTCCGTATGATTTTGATATCCTATTTATCCTGAATTTGAAAGAGACTTTTAAATTACTGAAACTGATGCATTTCAACTACTGTAATTTGATCAACTAGTTTATTAATATTTTCCATACACCCTCCTGTATGTGGAAGTTTCATTTGTGCAGGGGCTGATGTGAAGGTGGTTTGATTTAATTGGAAATACGTACAGTTATGAAATGGAAACCCAACATTTGCATGAAAACATCTCAACCGTTGTAGTTAAAGTATGTCAGAATAGTATAAAGAAGAAATAATATTTTACTTTTAATTATTTGGCATTTTACTCAGTTGTATGTGTTGCAGTTTTTTCCTTTTTAATGTAAAGGAAAGTAGTGGATGTGAACATGGTAGACAAAGAGTAATGCCCAAATGTCTTTTAAAATCTGCTACCTTATAAAATAAGAACAGGTAATTTTAGTAGGAAATAGGGCAGATTTGAGGGAAATAGGGAAAATCCTCCCTGTTTTAAATGTCTGATTTCAGTAGTTTTTTTTTTTTTTTCTGTTTCCAAATTGCATACAAAAGTTTAAGCTTCCATATATATTATTAGAAAAACTGGTTTTTTTCTATTTTTTAGCAATTGTAGTGTTAAAATTTATTAAAAATGTGCAAGTAACTGTTTCATTAGTCCACATTTTCTCTTTCAGAACAAATAATGTTTAATAATTAAGCTAAACTTTTTAATATCTTTTATCACTGTCTTTTTTGCCTTCAATGAAGTGCTCCAGTCTTAGTTGGAATGGCAGTAGGTCTGTATTTTCAGGCCATGCGCATGCCTTGCGCACGCTTTTCCTTGCTTCAGAAGTTCTCATCATTGTATCACTCTGCTTTTACTCACTTTCAAAGCTTAAGTGAACCTCTTTAAATGTGTCCATAGGAGATGATGGACTGACTTGATGGGCTGAAGTCCTGTCACTTGTCCTGCTGCCCAGCTGATGTGTGCCTGGTGCTGCTGGACGCTCCAGGCTGGGCTCCTGCTTGCACGTTCCACACCAGCAGCACTTCCAGCCAGATCTGTAGCCAAGCCCCTGCTTGTACAGGTGTGAACTGGGAAGTGCCATATAAATGGGGACAGATGGTCACTGCCTGGGGTTATCTGGACCTAGCCTGTGTGTTTAAGAGACTTTCAGCTCTCTCTCATCAATGAGTTTATTTCTGTCTAGATCAGGTCTCAAATGTGGCGCTCTATTTAATGGTAAAAAGGTATTAGCAAAAAGAAGCAAATGTCCGTGGTCAATTTTTATATTCAAGTGTCAAAGTGTAATATTAATGTACACTCCCAATCCCCATTAACTCATTAAGTTACTTCCACCATACTTCTAAGTCTTTCAGCCAAATATGTGTGTTTTAAGTATGGAAATGCATTGATAAAATTATTTATTATTGTAAAAAATTGTTTTATCCAAATTTGTGAATTTGGATAAAAATAGTGGTCTCCACTTCTAAGAGCATGTTTTTGGATAGGCCATTTTTAGGAAGGATGTTGCTAATGCTCTGGGCCTTCAGCTCAAATAGACATTTTTGTAAGGTATTGGAGATGGGTATTGGAGATGGGTATTGGAGATCCTTGGCTCAGGTAAAGGCTGATCCCTGTGTTTTTGAAAATTACAGCTAACAGTTATAGTTACTGTTACTGCAGCTCTCCAGGTCATAGGTTGCCAGGAGTGCCTGATACCTCTCCCAGAGGCTGTGGCCAACAGTTCTTTTGCGGAAGGTGTGCTGTGGTTTAAGAGCTGTGTCACCAGGTGGAGGAACTACACGAGGAAGTGAATAGGTTACATGGTATTTCAGCAAAGGAGCAGGAGGTTGACCGGTTCTTTTTAGAGACACTACACTCTCAAGACTCTCGGGAGTCTTAAACCTCCATTGCAGAGGAAAAGCAGGTGGATTCAGAACCCTGCAGGGTAATTAGTCAAAGGACTGTTAGTCAAGGGTCTGTTCACAATGAAGACTGGAAGCAGGTCACTGCACATAGCAGGAGAAAGTTTCCTCCTTGGAATTTGACAAGTAAGGACTCGCACTTTCTGCAAAGGTGTGAGGTTCTGGAGCTAGAAAGCCAGACAACTGATGAGGTGAGCGAAGGTCTTTCCAGGATAGCAGGGCCTCCTAAGGCAACACCACCTCTACCCTGCCTCATGACCTCCTCTTTTAACAGAAAAAGTGCGCTAATTGCAATAGGAGACTGTTCTAACAGGAACAGAGGGCCCAATATGCAGAGTGGACCCCACTCATAGGGAAGTCTGCTGTCTCCCAGGGGCTCAGGTAACAGACATTACTGGAAAACTCTCCAGTCTAGTAAAGCCCTCTGATTGCTATCCACTTTGGTTGTTCAAGCTGGTGGTGATGAAATAACAGAGAAGTCTGAGGGAAATCAAAAGAGACTTCAGGGCCCTGGGGTGATTGGTCGAAGGATCAGGAGCACGGGTAGTGATTTCCTTGATCCTTCTGGTAAGAAGGAATAATATTGATAGGAATAGAGAGATCCATCAGTTAATGTGTGGCTCTGAGATTGGTGTCAGTGAAAAAATGTTGGGATTTTTGACTGTGGGATGATCTACTCAACACCCAATCTAACACCTGGCAGGTTACATTTGTCTCAAAGGGGAAAAAGAGCTCTAGCACAGGAGGTAACGGGGCTCATTGTTAGAGCTTTAAACTAGTTTGGAAGGGAGAAAGGAACAAACGAGGTTTGCCAGTGATGAGTGATGGACTGTGTGCCAAAACTTGGGAAAAGGAGTGGATTAGTGGATCTCCCAATCTGCTTTACCAGGTGTTGGCTATGGCTACAATCTACCACACCTGAAATGTTTCTGCACTAATATATGCAACAGGAGGAACAAACAAGAGGAGCTTCAGGGTTTGTCCCAGTCTCAGAGATTTGACATTACTGGTATAAACGAAACCTGATGGGATAAGTCCTATGTCTGGAGTGCCCTGTTGGATGGTTCCAGGCTCTTCAGGAGGGACAGGCAGGGTGGAGGAGGCTGGGGGTTGTCATTGTACTTAACGGAAGTGTTTGAATGTGTGGAGCTCACAGTTGGCAATGGCACAATTGAGAGTCTCTGTGAGAATCAAGGGGCAAACAAATAATGCAGATGTCATTGTAGGAGTCTGCTGTAGACCTCCCAACCAGGATGATGATGCTTATGAATTTATTCTTTGCGGAACTAAGGGGCACTTCCAAGTCAACTGCCCTTGTCCTTATGGAGGGCTTTAACTTACCAGAAATTAACTGGGAGCACCACACAGCTGGTACAACCTGCACCAGAAGATTGCTAAAAAGACCTGGATGACAGCTTTGTGATAGAGGTCTTAAGGGAGCTGGCTGGGAAAGATTCCCTCCTTGATTTGCTGCTTGTCGACAGAGTGGACCTCAGGAGCAAAGTGGAGATTGGTGGCTGTCTTGGCCACATTGACCACAAAGTGATAAAGTGTAAAATATCTGTTGACTGGAAGAAAAGTGCCAGCAAAATCCCACCTCTGGACGTGTGGAGAGCAGACTTCAAGATACTCAGGGAACTAGTGAGTAAAGTCCCCTGGGAAAATGTTTTTTGCAGGTGCTGGGGTCCATCACTGCTGGTAACATTTTAAGCATCACCTCCTGAAGGCACAGAGGCAGGCAGTTCTCAAATGTTGGAAGTCAGGCAGGGGAAGCAGAAGGCCAGCTTGGCTGAGCAGGGATCTTCTCCTGGAAATAAGGTAAAAAAGGAAGCTGCATTCCCACTGGAAGCACATGGGAAGAATACAGAGAGGCTGCTTGCTTCTGTAAGGAGTAAATTTGTGTAGCCAAAGCTCAGTTGAAGTTGAAGTGGGGCAGAACTGCAGGGCACAGTAAAATTTTTTTTCAAATCTGTTAGTGGCAAAAAGGCAGTGTGGAAATAAAATTGTCCTGTTAAAGGATAAGGATGGTGACCTCACAAACAGGGACAGACACAAGGCAGAGGTGTTTAGTGCATTCTTTGCTTCTGTCTTCAACATGAAGGAGTCTCCAAGGGGTGCCCTGAGCTGGAGGACCGTGACTGAGGGAATGATCAAGTCCTAGTTGACCCTGAAACTGTGCAGGATTTGGTGTTCCAGCTGTATCCCTACATATCTGTGGGGCCTGGTGAGATCCATCCAAGGATGCCCAAGGAGCTGGCTGATGTCTTTGCAGAACCCTTCTTGATTTTTGAGCTGTCTTTTGAATCCAGAGAGGTCCCAGCTAACTGGAAGCTGGCAAACATTATCCAAATTTTCAAGAAGGGCAAGGAGGAGAAGCCCAGAAAGTACAGGCCTGTCAGTCTCACTTCAATGCCTGGCAAAGTTAAGGAAAATATTATTCTGAGAGGTACTGAAAAACACCTGAAAGACAATGCAGCCATAAGTCACATCCAGCGTGGCTTCATGAGAGGAAAGTCCTGATAGCAAAGCTGATTTCCTTTCATGTCAAGGTGACCCACCTAATTGATCAAGGCAAGCCAGTTGATGTCGTCTTTTTGGATTCCAGTAAATCTTTTGATACTGTCTCTCAGAGGATCCTTCTGGACAGCACACAGCTGGGTAAGCACATCATGGGATGGGTGAGCAACTGGCTGATGGGTGAGGCACAAAGGGTTGTAGTGAATGAGGTGACATCAGACTGGCAGCCTGTCACTCCCGAGGTTCTGCAGGGCTTCATCTTGGGCTCTGTGCTTTTCAACATCTTCACAAATGACTTGGGCCCAGGAGTGCAAGGGACACTGAGCGAGTTTGCAGATGATACAAAACTGAGAAGAGCTGTTGACTTCTCAGAGGCAGGGAGGCCCTGCAGAGACACCTTGACAAATCAAGACTGGGCAATCCTAAACAATATGAAGTTCAGTAAGGGAAGGCGTCAGATTCTGCACCTGGGATGGGGCATCCATGAATGTACGGAAGGACTGGGGAGTGAGAGGCTGGAGAGCAGTGCCATGGAAAAGGATCTGGGGGTCCTTGTTGATGGAAGGTTGAACATGAGTCTGCAGTGCCCTGGTAGCCAGGAGGGTGAATTCTGTCTTGAGGGGCATCAGATCCAGCACTGCCAGCCAGGCAGGGGAGGGGATTGTCCTGCTCTGCACTGGCATGGCCTCACTCGAGTCCTGTGTGCAGTTTTGGGTGCCACAATATGAGAAAGATATTAAACTATTAAGAAATAGTTCCCAAAGAAGGGCAAAAAAAGTGTCAAAGGGCCTTGAGGAGGAGCCATGTGAGGTGCGGATGAGGTCACTTGGCTTGGAGGAGACTGAAGGGAGACCTCATTGTTCCTCATGAGGGGAGGAGGAGGGCCAGACCCTGATCTCTTGTCTGTGGTGACCAGTGACAGAACCCAAGGGAACACCTTGAAGTTGTGTCAGGGGAGACTTAGGTCGGATATCAGGAAAAAAGTTGTTCACCCAGAGGGTGGTTGGGCTCTGGAACAGCTCCCCAGGGAAGTGGTGACACCACTGACAGAGTTCGAGAAGTGTTTGGACAATACTATGAGGCACATGGTGGGGCTCTTGATAATGTGCTGTGCAGGGCCAGGAGTTGGACTGGATGATTCTTGTGGGTCTGTTCCAACTCAGCTTATTCTGTAATTCTGTAAAGTGGTAAAATAATACACCTTCCAGTCTCATCAGAGATCACTGTCATACCTTGATTAACACAAGGTCACCATTCTCATTTTATCGAGTTGTGGCTAAAAGTGATAAAAGAATTGTAGGCATGGATGAATAACTAGAAGTTTCATAATATTTACTACTGCTAAGTGTGTTTTGTCTGTATATACATTCAAACTCTTACAACTTAAGACCACCCTGACCCCCCTGCTTTTTGTTATGTAGGTACAGAATTAATATAGCATGACATGAAGAACATACTTGTTCAGGTGTATTTAAACACATCAGTAGTCTTTTAATTTTAAAAGTATTAACTGTTTTAGAAGTCTTGTTGATATTTTTCTTCCCAGAATGCTTTTCTCCTGTCAGAACTTGTGTACAGCTATATGTGTGCTTCTTTTTGTCTCTGTAGAAGAGAGGTGTATAGTGCGCTGAACATCAATAAAATGCTGTTGCTGTTGGCTCTGTGAGAAGGGAAAATTACTCAAAAGAGACTTGGAAGAAAAGAATGGAAAGGGATGTCGGTTTCAGGCTTGGGGAACTGCAAAGCACTTCTGAGCTGTGGAAGGAAAAAAAAAAAAAAGACTTTGTTTATACAATTAAATCATAACTTGAAGCTATAGTGAATGCAGGACTAAAGTGGATTTAGCCAGTGCTGTGTAACTTTGATCATCATTATGGTTTGTTTTGCATTTCCTTCGTAGTGTCCCAGGCAATCTTTGAAATGGCTTTGTTGTCATCATGTCATCCACACGTGCAGACTCCGAAGCTGCGCTTCTGTCCTATCTGGAACCTTGCAAATGCTGTATTTTCTTTAGCTTACTAAAGTGTTTGGCATCTTATTCCATCTTTTTGTATGGAATATCACTATATGGTAAATCAGTTTTTACTGTCACCTCTTTTTTAAAGTCTCTCCCATTCCCTGCCCAGATTATGGCATTAGGGTTACATTTGATTTATAGTTCTCTTGTTTCTTGCCTTGATCTTTTCTTTCCTTCCCCCAGCTTCTCCTGTTAACATAGAACAGATCTGCCCTTGCTTGCACTGCTGCTCTCTTTCCCCCCACACTTCCTGCTTGTAAACCTTTTTTCTACTTGATCTTCTGACCTGTAGACCAGGCTGATAAAGGCACGATCTCTTTGCTGCACTGTCCTTTTTGCTACCTCTGCTGGATCTGTATCACCAGTGATTCTGAGTGTGAGTTCTCCAGTGTTTATGTTACTGCCTGTTACAAACTTATAATTGTTTTATTAATTTAGAAGGAAGTTTCCATCTAATATATTATTTAAATAACATTATGATGAATGAAGTGTAAGCATTCCAACTGGTAATAGAAGCAATGCAATTAAAACTTAAATTTGCAAGGTGGTCCTTTTGCTGCTTCTATGTTACAGCTTTTATGCTTACTAGATTGTATCTAGCAACATATGTTACATGCAGCTGACACAAGTTTCATGGATCTTGTAGTACTGCCGCCAGAAACACAGCCTGTATCCAGCTTGCAGGCTGGGTGTTTGGGCAGTCTACCTGAAGCTGCAGATGTCTTGAACCAAATGCCCTGTTTTATGTAGGAAAGTGTAGGTAGCTGAACCACAAAAGTGCACTGTGTCCAAGATGTTTGCTGCAGGGAATCGAGCCAACGTATGTAGCAGAGAGTTTTAATGGTTGTAAAGCTGCCAACACTAGGTAAAAGGTGGGATAAGAGAATGATTTGTACCTGGAGTGTGAGATTAATACCCTGCACTTGCATAGCACCTTTCACTTGATGATCTTGGCGTGCTTTATGATCAGTTAATTGCCTCATAACCTCTCTGTGAGGTAAAAACTATCACTAGTTTACGGTTAAAGAAACTGATGCATAGAAGAACTGAAGTAACTTCCTTGGCATGCCTGGGTAGTTGTTGCAGAAATGTCTGAAGTTCGACTCATGCTAATTTTGGAATGTCTAGCATCACAACACTTGATTTCCCTGTACAGAAGGCAACAATTGATTCTCACTCCTTTTTCCTCCAGCTCTTCAGTTGTATGAGTTCCTTTCCTGAGCTTCTTTTTCCCTGTGGTCCTTTGAACTGTGGTCTTACAGGTGGCAGCTGTTGAAAAGGGAAATGAAGCTCTTAACTGAGTTACAAGCACTGCAAATTGTCTGTCTCTTAAATGCTGAAGAGCAGAGTTTTACCATGGAAGTAGTTGAATTCTTTACTTTCTTCCCATTGTTCTCAAAATACAGGTGCCAAAATACGTTCTTCGTATTTTCCCTTTTGTTCTTGTCACTTGGAGAAATCATAAACCAGTAACCCTGTAGTGCCTGAATTGCCATGCTTGAAGCTAGGTATGTATTTTGCTGGTGATGGTTGGGCAATTCTGGGTGAACTAAAAAGTAACTAACAGTGCTCCCTTGATGGCATGGCTTTGTCTCTGCTAGAATTTATGAGCATTAAATAAAATTGCATTTCTCTTTTAGTGTATGGACACATCTCTCTGTTACCCAAAGTAAACTTCCAGTTAGTTTTTTCCTATTGGTCTTTTTTTCATGAATAAAATAACTTGAGCTTTTTTAAAAATTATTATTATTATTTTAACCATGTCTGAAATTCCTGCTTGTCCATACTGGTTAGGAAAACAAGAGTACATAGAAGTTAAGGTATCCTGGGAAAGGATACCTCATGTAACTGGTTAAAGAGGCATATGAAAATGAAATTTGTTTTTAGGGGAAACAGTACTACAGGCTGCATCATTTATAGTAGTGTATGTGAAAAGCTATCTTCAGAGGGGTGACTCAAAGTAGTAATTCTTAAGGTAGAGAAGTACTTAAGATTTTTTTTTTTGAACTGTGACTATATATATTCTGATTTAAAGTACACAAGGAAGTACTTTGAAACAGATGTACAAAGCTTGTCTTTGTTAGAGAAGACAACCTTAGAAACTTTTTAGGTGCCCAAGGTGATTGCTGTGATGAGAACCGTAATGGATTGTTTCCAGGGAGAAAACTTAGAATCATTAAGGTTGGAGAAGACCTCCAAGATCGAGTCCATCCTTTTACTGAACACCATAGCCTGTAGTGCCACATCCAGGCAATCCTTGTACTCTTCTGGGGCTTTCCTGAGAAGCCTATTCCAATGCCTGACTACCCTTTCAGTGAAGAAATTGATTCTGATGTTGAACCTGAAACTTCTGTGATGCAGCTTAGGGCCATTTCTTCTTGTCCTGTTGCTTGTTGCCTGTGAAAAGAATTTAGCAATTGTAAGTTCAAATGACAAATTGAGAGGTTTTGAGCCAAGTGCAGCTGCTGATGCAGTTTTTAAAAATCGTAGAATCACAGAATGGCCTGGGTTGGAAAGGATCTTAAAGATCACCTAGTTCCACCCCCTCTGCTGTAGAAAATGATTCTATGAAACTGCTGTAATATATACATACATGTAACATTTACCAACTCAGTCTAATTCATCATCCAACTCCAAGAAAATTAATTAGCGTCACAATTTGTATGTTACAAATTTCAGAGGTTCATACTGGTAAGTGTTCAAACTGGCATGGTAGAGAGTGGAGCAGAATTTGTCTCTTTTAAGAACACCTGCAAACCTTCTGACCATGGCTTTTCTAGGTACTTTTTCTGCATTTGGCATGTAATTAAAGAGCGGATGTTACTGGAGTACCTTTTGCTGTAGCCTAAGTAAAGTTATAATTGTCCTGAAGAAAAGCAAAACCCCTTTGGTTGTTTTTCTCTTTGGTGTAGTGCAAAATGCATGGTGTTCTGGGTATTTTACTAATTTCTGTGCTCTTCCTGCGTGGAGTTTCCTGTCAGACTTGCATGCGTTTTTCATTGTTGAAATGGTACTGATGCATCACCCATTTTCAGTGCTCAGTTCATTTGTCACATAGAAGAGAACTGACTCTGCTGCCATAAAATTTGTTTTATTGCCAATACATTTAAACACTTTTGATTAACTTTCATTAGGGCCATTTTGTTAAATTTGATGCCTGTGAATATCATGCTGAGGTAAAGATTGCTACTTCGGATGCCACAAATTTTATTAAATTGTTATCTTAGAGCACGGTGGTTCTTTGTTCCTGGCCTAGACATCAGGTTGATTTGGAATCTGGCAAAAGAACATATTGTTTCCTACTTTTAAATTGGCATCCTGCTAAGTAGTAGGGCCTCCTGGTTGCTTTACACAATTATTTTTAAGATATGCAGAAACCCCAAGAAATACGAAGAGACTTCTTTTAAAAGTCTGGTGTTTCATGGAAAGATACATTTATTTCGTTTGCGTCTTCTACAAAACAGTTTGTAAAATAATAATGCCCAAGAAAACATCGCTCTTACATGCAGTGTTATTGTCTTTACAGAAAGTAATCCATCTGACCTATTTGAAACACCTGTTTACTGTTTCCCTTCACAGTGGGCTGGAAATGGAGTTTTTTAGCATTTAATGATTCAGCCCTGAAGGAAGAGATTTTATTTTTATTTTTTAAATTGAATTGACTACTTTTAGTGCAAGTTAATTAGACTTTACTCCCAAGAAGAGTAAAACACTAATAATCTCACTGCAGGTCAGTATTGATTTAAAGATTGCATTTTATTAATTTATATTTTAAAATTTACTAAGTTTTCATTATTTAAGCAACTTTGCTGTGTAAAAGTAGGTGTCCTTATATTTGTTGATCGTAAGTAAATTTTACAAATGTAATGGATGTCATAAGATTCTGTATAATGGAAACTGTGTAGAATTAATTGATATCATAACAGTGAAATAGTATTATAGGTCCATTCTGCAGAGGAATAGAGATGTGCCAGTTGCAACCTGGGACTTGAACAAGCCAAGTGTGTTACTAATTTTAAGTTGTAAATGGACTACAAGGTAATGTTTACTTAGAGTTTTAACTAGGAGAAGAATGTCTTTATCATGTTTTTTGAGAAAAAAAAAAATAGATGAATTAGCCCTAGTCCCTAGTGGTAAATAGGCAAAGAAGGATTGTCAAAAACATTTCAGTGAGAAGTGCGCAGGAGATGATAGTGTACCACTTTTATGTTTATAAGATAGTAATTTACTAATTTTGTACGTACTCAGCGAGAGTTGCATAAATAAACAGGCAAAGCTTATGCAGCAGGGATAGTGGAAAGAAATATGGGCATTAAATTGGCTAAGAGTGGAGGCAGAGAGGAGAGAATTTATACATGAAGAAACAGTATATTTACTGTAGTAGGAGTTGTAATTCTGTGTTTCTGGGAGTGAAGTGGTGATGGGAAGTAGAAGTTAAAAGGCAGGGTGTTGTTTTTTTTAGTATAGTCTCTTTCTGTAAAGATAAGGCTAAAATGGGTAAATTTATTTTCTGCATTGTAAAAATCAAAGGATTTGATTCAATGCATAAAACCCAGCATTTGAGAAATTTGATGAACTGTGTGCTAAGTGCTTATTTTACCTCCAAAAGAGACCCTGAGGCCTGCAAGTTTTTGACACTGAGGGAAATGTGTAATTTTTTAAAATAACTCCTGCTGTTAACCTAAGAGAGAACTTCCATATGGAAACCTAATATATGTTCCCTTAGTCATGCCAGAAAAGCAGATATGGTATTTCATCTAGGCTTTTCTGTGGCTTCCAGACACACAATGCTGAACATCTGACAGCAAAGAATGGATTTCACCATAAATGGGTAATAAGTTGTGTTTTATATGAAAAGAGGATAGTAATCTTTGCCTTGTGCCACCTAATCTGATAACACTACAAAACAATACAAAATGAAAATGTGGGTGTCTGTTCCAGAACATGTGGTCATTTCTTTTTTAATAGTAATTTCTATTTCTTCTGTTCTAAAAAGATGTTTAAGCTTTTTCTTTCCTCAGGCTTTCATGGACTAATCGTCTACATATGAAACAATGGCCTTCCTTTTCTAACAATGAAGGAACTGGATATGAAATGTATAATGTATTACTTGAGCTTTAGGTAGATCTTCATGTGAAGGGCCAAACCATATCAGACTGCTCCCATTTTCAGTGGGAAATGCTTTGTATACTTTTTAAAAATTACTTCAAGTACTTTATCGTGTATTCCATCATGGTAGACAGTATTTCACAAAAAACACATATAAAGTACATATTACAGAAACTTAGTGTACACTGTAGATATTCTAGAATATGATCTGTCTGCATACCAGGAGAGATGTTTACTTCAAACATACTTAAGAAAACAAGATTATTTTCTTAAGCAAGTGAGCTGTTTATACAAAATATTGTCACTTCAGGACACATATGAAGTAAATGACTAGAATCTGTTTGAGGTGCTGTCAGATGGTAGTATGCATTTTTGGCACAGCATACTTAGTAGTAATCTGATGTTTCAGGCTAGATTTTATTTTAAACATAATTTATCTGAAAACTGGGTGTGTAAATAGTGTTCTGCCTCTTCCCCAACAGAAACATACCTTCTAAAAATTTTCTTTGAGATTTTTTAAATGTATCATTGTAAAACCAACAGGGGAACAGACCTGAACAGGTACAAGAGTCACAGTATTTGAAGTCTGCTCTGTCTGCTGCTTATCATAGGTATATTGTTTTCTTTAGAAATAAAAAGAAAATCCAGTTCAGTAAATTACTATAGCTGGATGGCCTTCATGGTAGTTGAAAAAGAAATAGCTGACTTGCTAATAGATTGTGTAATTTGTTATTGAAAAAAGGATACTTCACATCTATTAGAAGACTGGACAATATTATAACCAGCTAGAGAAAAATGGATTGTAAGTCATTCCAAAATAAATAAAGCTTGTGGTTCTTACTGTGATACTGAAAAGGGGATAAGTAAAATCTTTAGAAATATTTTAACATGCTGTTTTTCTAAGTGTAATTAATTAATGGTTCCTAATTTTTTTTTCCTGTGTAATTTGTATAAGTCAGTTATTACCAATGGGAAAAAAATCCAAACAAATCCAACAGATTTTCAGTTACTTTTTTCTACAATTCCACAGAAGATAAAGTCTGGGGACTTCACTATTCCATGCAATGGGCAAATTAAAGCAGGATTTTTAAGCATTTTTTAGAATAAGCCAGCTACTTACCCAGTTCTGAAAATTCCACTAGTCTCACTTAATTGAGGAAAAGGACAATGACAAATTGAGTTGACCATCATCTAGTCATACTTAACACCTAACACTACAGGCACAAGGAATCCTACTGTTTTTCAGATGCCTTTTTTGGCTATTTTAAATGACATGAAGGTAACATGCAGATTTTTCCTGTTCTAATTTTTTGAGTTTCTTGGTGGCCTCTCTGGAAGTGTGGGCTATTGCAGACAAAGGGAGCTTTTTACAAAAGTGGAGGAAGGGTGGGGTAGAAGCTTGGGAATGTCCCTTAATATCTCAAAGGCCAAATTTATCCTATTGAAACCAATCTCCCTAGGATTACTTCAGAGAGTAGCTAATTTGGTGTCAGGGGAAATCTCAATTGCCATTTCACCCTAGGATGAGAAGGTATTTGTAATCTGGCCATAAAAAAGCACAGCAGTGATCAGCATTAAGCAACAAATATTAAACCCCAAATATGTTTAATGTTTCAACCTGTTAAATGTTGCAGATATTTACTGAAGGAGATGATAGTTATTCATTCCAAGCTTATAAGGCAGTACTCCCTCACAGAAATAGGCAACTAAAGAGATGATAAGGTAAGATATCTTCCATTTTAATAGACACAGGATCTACTTTCAGTGTATAACTTCAAGGGTAACAAAATTCTTTTGCAATAAGGTACATGCTTTTAATCAAGTTTTTACTGTACTTTTGCTGATACGATCTGATTTTTTTTGAAACCTCACGTGAGTTCTTCGTTTTAAGCACATTTTAAGCTGTAATTGCACTCAGTGTTCTGGTGAGATGGAGGGGCCTGTATCCCTGAGTTTTTTGTTTGGTTGGTTTTGGTTTTAAGTATATGCTGAAACAGTTTTTTAAAAATCATTCTGGTGTTTGGATTCTTACAGTGCCTCAGCCTTTCAGGTATTCAGTTTAATGCACTGTCTCTGTTAAAACGCAAACATGTGTTCTGTCCTGGTTTTTTGTGTGCCTAGAAGTTGGGTATCTCAGAGGATTTTTAGAGTAATTTGTAAGCTTACTAATTTTTCATGGAACTCAGTCTTTTTCCATAAATTGTATTTAAGTGTCTCAGAAGTTGTAAATGGGCTCTTCAGTTCCTAGTGAAGTGTCCTCCTTGCTGCAGCATCCATTTGATGGTGTAGCAGGTAAAACCAGCACTAGAATAGTGGCCGCAGAGGGGTTGCTGTACGTTTGCTTATTTCTGTCAAGGAACCTGTAAACCAAAGTGGGGTCATGTTGATTTGTGTAATGCACCAACTGCCGTGTTCCCTTGCTTGGAAGTGGTAGAAACTTGAGTGTTGGGATTAAAACCTGATAATTAAGACATGATAAGTTAATAGATTTTTATCAAGCTTTCTCAAGCATCCTGATAGAGGAGTAGTTCCTCAGTGAAAAGGGAGAATGATGTGCAGCTGGTTTTGGACAACTCTTCGTAAGCAAAGTCAGCAGTGTTTGTGCTTTTTGTAAAAACATGTAGCTGAAAAAATGCCAAGAGGTGATGGGAAGTGTGGGAATAGCAAAATGGAAATGAACCTTTAGTATTGAAGGAGTATTTACATGCAGAAAATGGAAAGATGGACAAATGCATAAAAGTAGAGAGTTGTATTTACATTTGTTGTAATAAACAGCTTTTGCTTTCTCCTCTAGCTTTCTTTATTAGTGTACTAGAGCAGTTGAATAGGAGAACTATCTGTATTAGCTTTGGGAATTGATACAAAGAAATTATCAGTATACTGGTCAAAGCTAAAGGAAGGCCAATTATAATGATTTTTAAACAAGAAGATACCAAGAGACTGGATTGCTTCTTTGTTGCTTTGTGGATCCTGTACATTGGAATGGCTGTGTTTTAACTTGCAATTGACTTCTTCTAAGAATGTGTCCAGGAGACAACTTGAGAGGATCCCCGCATTTTGAAAGTAAGCAGTATATTTGGTGAGCTTTATGTATCAAAAACAGCGGATGTGTTTCAAGGTAGGATTTTCTACGCAAAGGTAAAGCTTGCTTGGATAGAAAGGAAAATGTGCTATAGGGAATGTCAGACTAATGAAGAAAGGCAGCTGGGAATATCAGAAGAAAATACACTGGCTAGTTTTTATAAGTTGTCCTACTCAGAGAGGAAGTTGAGAGGTGTTGCAAAATGGGTAAAAGGTGATTCAGTGGGTTGTACAGAGCCTGAGCTGGTGAAGCAGCATTCATTGAAGAGGAAGATGCCCAAGGGTGTCACTTGCCTAGAAGGAGTCTGGAGGTGTTAACTGGTGCTATGGGAACATGCTGTTGTGATCCAGTATGAAGGACCAAACTCAATGATTTGAGGGACTCAGTGGCCCCTTGCCGCGCCTTGCCGCGCCTTGCCGCGCCTTGCCGCGCCTTGCCGCGCCTTGCCGCGCCTTGCCGCGCCTTGCCGCGCCTTCCCTTCCCTTCCCTTCCCTTCCCTTCCCTTCCCTTCCCTTCCCTTCCCTTCCCTTCCCTTCCCTTCCCTTCCCTTCCCTTCCCTTCCCTTCCCTTCCCTTCCCTTCCCTTCCCTTCCCTTCCCTTCCCTTCCCTTCCCTTCCCTTCCCTTCCCTTCCCTTCCCTTCCCTTCCCGCGCCTTCCCTTCCCGCGCCTTCCCTTCCCGCGCCTTCCCGCGCCTTCCCGCGCCTTCCCGCGCCTTCCCGCGCCTTCCCGCGCCTTCCCTTCCCTTCCCTTCCCTTCCCTTCCCTTCCCTTCCCTTCCCTTCCCGCGCCTTCCCTTCCCTTCCCTTCCCTTCCCTTCCCTTCCCTTCCCTTCCCTTCCCTTCCCTTCCCTTCCCTTCCCTTCCCTTCCCTTCCCTTCCCTTCCCTTCCCTTCCCTTCCCTTCCCTTCCCTTCCCTTCCCTTCCCTTCCCTTCCCTTCCCTTCCCTTCCCTTCCCTTCCCTTCCCTTCCCGCGCCTTCCCTTCCCTTCCCTTCCCTTCCCTTCCCTTCCCTTCCCGCGCCTTCCCTTCCCTTCCCTTCCCGCGCCTTCCCTTCCCTTCCCTTCCCGCGCCTTCCCTTCCCTTCCCTTCCCGCGCCTTCCCTTCCCTTCCCTTCCCTTCCCTTCCCTTCCCTTCCCTTCCCTTCCCTTCCCTTCCCTTCCCTTCCCTTCCCTTCCCTTCCCTTCCCTCCCTTCCCTTCCCTTCCCTTCCCTTCCCTTCCCTTCCCTTCCCTTCCCTTCCCTTCCCTTCCCGCGCCTTCCCTTCCCTTCCCTTCCCTTCCCGCGCCTTCCCTTCCCTTCCCGCGCCTTCCCTTCCCTTCCCTTCCCTTCCCGCCCCTTCCCTTCCCTTCCCGCCCCTTCCCTTCCCTTCCCTCCCCTTCCCTTCCCTTCCCTTCCCTTCCCGCCCCTTCCCTTCCCGTCCCCTTCCCTTCCCTCCCCTTCCCTTCCCGCCCCTTCCCTTCCCTTCCCATCCCTACCCTTCCCTCCCCTTCCCTTCCCTTCCCTTCCCTTCGCTGCCAGTCCCTCCCCTTCCCTTCCCTTCCCTTCCCTTCCCTGCCCTTCCCTTCCCTTCCCTTCCCTTCCCTTCCCTTCCCTTCCCTTCCCTTCCCTTCCCTTCCCTTCCCTTCCCTTCCCTTCCCTTCCCTTCCCTTCCCTTCCCTTCCCTTCCCTTCCCTCGCCTTCCCTTCCCTTCCCTTCCCTTCCCTTCCCTTCCCTTCCCTTCCCTTCCCTTCCCTTCCCTTCCCTTCCCTTCCCTTCCCTTCCCTTCCCTTCCCTTCCCTTCCCTTCCCTTCCCTTCCCTTCCCGCGCCTTCCCTCGCCTTCCCTCGCCTTCCCGCGCCTTCCCGCGCCTTGCCTTCCCTTCCCGCGCCTTCCCTTCCCGCGCCTTCCCTTCCCGCGCCTTCCCTTCCCTCGCCTTCCCTTCCCGCGCCTTCCCTTCCCGCGCCTTCCCTTCCCTTCCCTTCCCTTCCCTTGCCCTTCCCTTCCTTCCCTTCCCTCCCTTCCCTTCCTTCCCTTCCCTTCCCTTCCTTCCCTTCCCTTCCCTTCCCTTCCCTTCCCGCGCCTTCCCTTCCCGCGCCTTCCCTTCCCTTCCCTTCCCTTCCCTTCCCTTCCCTTCCCTTCCCTTCCCTTCCCTTCCCGCGCCTTCCCTTCCCTTCCCTTCCCTTCCCTTCCCTTCCCGCGCCTTCCCTTCCCTTCCCTTCCCGCGCCTTCCCTTCCCGCGCCTTCCCGCGCCTTCCCTTCCCGCGCCTTCCCGCGCCTTCCCTTCCCGCGCCTTCCCGCGCCTTCCCTTCCCGCGCCTTCCCGCGCCTTCCCTTCCCTTCCCTTCCCTTCCCTTCCCTTCCCTTCCCTTCCCTTCCCTTCCCTTCCCTTCCCTTCCCTTCCCTTCCCTTCCCTTCCCTTCCCTTCCCTTCCCTTCCCTTCCCTTCCCGCGCCTTCCCTTCCCTTCCCTTCCCTTCCCGCGCCTTCCCTTCCCTTCCCGCGCCTTCCCGCGCCTTCCCGCGCCTTCCCGCGCCTTCCCTTCCCTTCCCGCGCCTTCCCTTCCCTTCCCGCGCCTTCCCTTCCCTTCCCGTGCCTTCCCTTCCCTTCCCGCGCCTTCCCTTCCCTTCCCGCGCCTTCCCTTCCCTTCCCGCGCCTTCCCTTCCCGCGCCTTCCCTTCCCGCGCCTTCCCTTCCCGCGCCTTCCCTTCCCGCGCCTTCCCGCGCCTTCCCGCGCCTTCCCTTCCCTTCCCTTCCCTTCCCTTCCCTTCCCTTCCCTTCCCTTCCCTTCCCTTCCCTTCCCTTCCCTTCCCTTCCCTTCCCTTCCCTTCCCTTCCCTTCCCTTCCCTTCCCTTCCCTTCCCTTCCCTTCCCTTCCCTTCCCTTCCCTTCCCTTCCCTTCCCGCGCCTTCCCTTCCCTTCCCGCGCCTTCCCTTCCCTTCCCGCGCCTTCCCTTCCCTTCCCGCGCCTTCCCTTCCCGCGCCTTCCCGCGCCTTCCCTTCCCTTCCCTTCCCGCGCCTTCCCGCGCCTTCCCGCGCCTTCCCGCGCCTTCCCTTCCCGCGCCTTCCCTTCCCGCGCCTTCCCGCGCCTTCCCGCGCCTTCCCGCGCCTTGCCTTCCCGCGCCTTCCCTTTGCAATTCACTGTTAGAATTGGAATAATATTTTTTGTGATTCATCTTGTCTGCATTATATTATACAGAGAGGAAGACAGTTTCTTTGAAGGTTTCTGTCTTATTTCATGTAGTTGTTAATTCGTCATATATTGTAATAGGATATATACCATTATTTCCTCTGCATAACCTGCTCTTACTCCTGCTTGCCAAGAGCAGCACAGATCTGTGTGTATGGGTGAGGATAGTGATTTGCATGCACTGCAGGATAGAGAGAAGACTGTAGAATGACTTAAAGCAAGATACGTCAGTGTTTTTGAGTCCTGCGACTCTGCTTGGTGATAGAACTTTTCAGAAACTATTTCCTAATTTAATTTTATGTAAAAATACTCAAATCGGTAATTCCAGCACCAGCAGCCTGAAGACCTTGACTATTAATGCACTCTTCTATTGCATGTTTTTCTGTTTCAAACTTGTTTGGATCTTTAGTCATTAGAATACTTTTTGTATTGATACATGGTGCCCCCTCAAATGCCTATTTTAGGTGACAAAGCAAATGCTTACTCTTTAGACAGCTTTCCACACAGAAGTGAGGGGGTTTGTGGTTGGGTTTGTTTGCTTATTTGTTTTTTTGCTAAGAGAAGATTTGTATTTTGGAATTCTGATGCTTCTTTTTAATCATTTGCTGTATAAATCCTCTGTCAGTATGTAAGGCACTCTGACTATGTATTTATCCTTCACACTGTAAATTCAGTGAATTAAAATTTCCAGTTAATGACACAGGGCCCTTGCTTTTAGTTTTGCAACATTTTTTTCAGTTTCTCAAACATAAGAAACAAAGTAAGACTGCACCTATGTTTTATTTGATCAATTCTGTAAGTTCTGGATGACTTTAAATGATTTAAATGTTATTTAAGTGTCTTGCTTGTGTTTTTCCTAATCTGTTACAGCTCTTGTTAGGGCATTCATTGCTGGGAGCAGACCATTTCATTGCTCTGCCATTTCTGAAGCAAATGATCATTGCTATAGGAAGACCTTTGTAGATAGAGTTTAATTTAAATATGTTAATATTGTTCTTGGCCCTGGCATAGCAAATCTTAGCTAACCAAGGCATTTATGTTGTGGCCTGAAAGCAAGTGTATTGATTAAGTTGGGTGGCTTTAAGAGTGGTAAATTAACTGTAACGTGTAATTTATCCCTTCTTTGATAATTTTTAGGACAGGTTTTTTGAATGATGAATAACAAAACAAAAAAAAAAATTGATTGGGTATTTCTAGTTACAGCGCTGTTCATTCTAGAAGGAGTAATTTGTTCTCTGCAGTTTGAACTTTTATAATACATGTGATTTAATCTATCAGCCTAGGGATGGGAGCGGTCCCAACTGTTCCTCTGTGCATTTCCTGCCTCCTGCCTATACAGGATCTAGGGCTTGCATTGCCACAGGGCAAGTCAGATCAGCTTGTTGATCGGCTGGATCCACCAACAACTTGAATCCAACAACTTGAAGCTCATGTAGCTGGAGGAAGAGGAGGATTTGGTATGGACCACCCATTTCAGCAGCAGTTGTGGGTAAAGGACTGAGTTTGACATGAAACAGTCTGATTTTTGTTCCCAGCTTATTTACTTTGTTGTCTCTTAACACAGCAGAGAGTTTATTTTATCATAAAATTACCAAGAGCTGTAAACATTATTGTAGTGACTTGTTTTACTCTTAGCTAAATACACAGATAATGTCAGATACAATAGTTCTGAAATAAGCCTGAGCAAAATATTACCTGTGTCACAGCCGTAGACTTGTCAAATTCTGTAAAAAAGGTAAGCAGCTGCCATGACTCTCATTAGGGGACGAACTAAATTTGAGCTCAGAAAGACAGACATTTAGATGATGCTTGAGATTCATCCAAACTGCTCTACTATGTACATGGCAGTGTAAATAGGTAATGATTTCTAGACCCTAGCATGGATGCTTCATAGGGCTTTCAGCATCAGATTAACATTTTGGTTGTTTGTGTTGGTTTGCTTTTTGGGGGGATATGGGATGGGTTTTTTTCCCCTACAGCTGCTTTGAGTTCTGAAAAACTTTTGCATCACACTTTCTTCAGGGTATTCCAAAGTTACATTGCAAGGTGATTATTTGTAACAATTATTTGGAACAGGAGCTTGCTTGTTTTTTCTTAAATCAGAACAAATGCAAGTGCCCTCTCCACGCCTTGGTTCTCCTTGTGTCAGAAGCAGTCATTCTTTGTCCATTCTTTTCCTGCAACCTTTCATCCCTTTTCTGCACAGTGTCAAGGAGCAGGATGCAGGTAACACCTAATAATTTGGGACGCTTGGTATTGCAATTCTATTTCTGCATGATAGATTCTTGGTATTGTGCTTGATTTATATCATGACACTACTGGCCTGATCACATTTTCTGTGGCCAGTCCTTCATTTCTGTTCCCTAGGTGATCACATTATATTTATCATTTCCTTGTTCTTCTCCCATGTCTTGCATTAAATATATATAAAACTTTTTTGATTATTATAATGAATGCATTTTTGCAAATTTAAGTGGGAGAAGTGCCCTGTATTGAGGGAGTTTTCTGCAGCACAGTTTGTGTTACCATGTAAGCTAAATCTGTTTTTTGAAAAAGATTCCATGTTCCTCTGATTAAATATCTTAATCACTTTCAGTTCCACTATGAAATTTTTATCCAAGAAAAATAAGTTTGGATGAGGATATCACTTCTTCATCTTCTGACTAACCAGATGCTCACTTGGATATTTATGCGTTTTTGTCCCAGGTTTGATGTTAGAATTGTTTAGTGACCGATTTTGTTGGTCATCAAACATTGTTTAGTGATCAGTTCTGTTTCCACTGCCTGTAATGTTCCTACCATTTATAACTCTTTCGTCAGTACTAATGGAAGTGAATGATAGTATGAGGTGATGGAAACATTTTATTTCCTAAACACTTCCCAGTTTGCCGTTGATTTCGGTTTCTCTGGAGGACTGATCTTTCACAGCTGTTGCAAAATGTAAATGCATTTTTTCCCTGCTGTGCAGATATCTGCCTCTTTTTAAAGTCTCTATGGCACAAAAGAGTCTTTTTAAAATGTCACAAATACAAAGCAATTTATGTTGGCATTAAATGTAAACATTTTGCTGTCATTGTTTATGGAAAAAATTGAAAGTTTAGGAGTGAAAGGGTAAAAATAAGATAAATATTGAACAATCTCCTTATAGAAAGAGGAATGTGAGTTACACGTAGTTTGTTCCTTAGGAAATATCTTTCATTCAGTTTTATCAGTTACTGCTTGAAAATACTTAGGCTTCACTTCTGTATAATTGCAGTAACTATTCCTTCTACTGTCTACTCTTTGTTATTTTGTCAATAAGTTTTGTTAAATGTAATGACATACGAATGAATTAATTGTTGTAAGTTTACTTGCACTCTAAAACTGGTGGAACTACATATGTATATATATATATATACACACACATGCACATAACCAGTTTTAACTATACATATTTATGTATATAAATATGCCTAGATAAATGGTTGCATATGTTTAAAACTGCCTAAAACCCCTTATAAAATAATAGGATAGGTTTTAAATGAGATAACTTTACTTTCAGAAATTATTTTCCACTGAGGGTTAGCACTGGGCATTAATGCATACATATGGAAGCATAATGTTGATTCAGATGGAAGAGGAAATATCAATTTAGATTGAGGAATGTGTTCCCTGTAATCCTCCCTGTTCTCAGTTATTCTTGTAGAGCTTTGCATAGAGCTTGTAGCTATGGTGCGGGAATACTAACTTCAGTAGCAGATGTGAGCCTGAAGCTTATTACATGTTTCACCAGATGTTTCATTTATCTTTAGGGCAACCTTCTGGTTTGTTTTTTTATATCAAACACTGAGAGAAATAAAATTCAGAATATATTTTAAACATGTTATGAATATTTGGAGATAAAAAGAAACCTTTTATAACTTGAAGAAGCATTGTGATGTCTTATATTAAATATATTTTTCTTTTAGATTGTATTTCAGCAAGGTATTTTATAATTTCCTATAATGATCCAATCTGATTTAGACTAAGCTTGCTTGTAAAGATAATGTAACCCTAAACAGAAAGGATTTTGTATGTTTATTTAAGTTTATTGTCTGCTTCTATATTTATTAATAGTTCAAGTGATTTGATTTCATACGTATTTACTGCTAGAATTGGTTCTCAGCATAAAGTAGTTTTTTGGATGAGGAAGCCTCAGCAGTTTCAGTAATAATTGTGAATCTTAAGAAGAGATCGCTTAGGCTGATGCACTTGATATTTCTTGAAGGAAATTGATCTTTGGGCCACTTGTGTGGCTCACTGATCTTGTCTTTGCATAATGACCTTCACCTCTGTGCAGAATAGGGCAGGAGAATGTCAGCTTCTGTGCACCCACAGCTGCTCCTGTGCTCAAACCATGTGCCACCCTTGCCATATCTGAGTTACAGTATTGCCCAAAAACTGATGTGTGTTTGGTATCTGTGGACAAAAAATAAGCGTAGCAAATGTTTGGGAAAGTTTTACCAGGGAAGGTTGTAGAGGACAGCAAGTGAAATGTTTATGCGTGTTCAGTGAATTTTGTTCATCAAGCACGTTTAATAGTGTGAGGACATGTCAGGGACTGTCTCTGCCTCCTCTGTTTCCTTTCATCACTGTATCAGTTCCATGAAAAAGAAATACGCCATTTGCACACTTAACAAAGAACAGAGTGGATTGTTAGTCAGCTTCAACTAGTAGGTAAGTAGGAACCAAGTATACTTGTAAACCTGACTGTTCAATAGGTCTGAATATTACAGTGGAATCCTGGAGCAAAAATGTTAGATGTCAAGAAATGAGGCAAGGATCAAGTGCAATTCTTGCACTTCAAATGCAGCATTGGAAAACAAGTTCTTTATTGTTCTTGTCCTTGAAAGGAGTAAAAGAGAGAGTAATTTTAAAAACACTTGGATCAAGAGTTTTTGAATTCCTGTGTAATATGGAGCAGGTCTTAACAAAGACTGTTCTGTGTACATATTCTTTGTTTGTGGATGTCTCCTTTGTGGATGTGCAAATGTCTTTTCCCTTTGGGACTTAATTACATAGCCTCCTTCTAACAGCTACAAGTGCTTACACAGAAGAGTTGCATTGGGAGAGTATTGTTTGTATTTATAATCTTTTAAAACAGCAGTTGGCTACCAGGACCACTGTGTTGTGACCAGCAGTGGCTCTTCAAAACAGAATTTGGAGGTCTGTTTTAAAAGCTAATTAGCAAGTTGTGGTTTCACGTTTGCTAAATTCTAGTTGCCAAATTTAGTGTAGAAGTCTTAGTGTTTATTCTCTTTTTGTGGGAGAAGATCAGGAGAAAACAAAGCAGGCCTAAGCCTAAAAACAAACAGTTTTATTAACACACACTAAAAGAATGGAAAAGTTGAAAAAACAAAACAAAATGAAACTTCAAAACACTCTTCCCTCCCCCTACAAACTCTTAACTTTCCTACAACACAACATAGAGAGACATAACCTGTGATTTTCAGTCCATTTCACCGTTTAAGCATAATCTTTCATTACTTTGGGAGAGGAGTCTCTCTGGAGTCTTAACGGAGACATTTGCCACAAGATACAACAGCCTACTACAACGTCACAAATCTGCAACTGCTCGGAGTTTTTGCAGATTGTGCTGTTCCACCTATTAGCAGCCTTTCCCCTGGCTACTCATGGGCCTCTCAGTGTATCTGGGGTTCTGTTCCTCTAGTATAAAACAAGGATTCTCTTCTTCTATCTCTAAAATCGTCCCTATCTCAAAAAACATAGAGACCTCCTTTTAACCCAGGAGCTGAGGGCTTCAAATCACTTTCTCTCTAAAATCATCTTTGTCTCAAATGTTGAGACCTCCTTTTAACCCAGAAGCAAGGGGCTTTGAGATTCTCACTTAAATCTCAATCATATAAATCCCTAATTTTATTAGAACTAGCATTCCCCCAAACAACATTAAGATGTTACAAGAAACAGTCCATTTCTCCATAGTTTACCCCAGAGAAGTCTGGTTAAAAATGTCCACATCTTCAGTCCCTCTTCTAATAATCTTTATCAGTTCTTTCACTCTTGATCCACTGACTTCATGCGGTGCCTTTTCTACATCCACACTGTCTTCTTCTTCCTCTCCCAGGGAAGGGTTAGACCTTGGAAGCTTCATGTTGCTGGGAAAGGGTGAAATCTGCCCAGGCCTGCAGTGGCTGTGTGCTCTCTGCTGGGCAGCCGTTTCTCTCCCCCAACTCACCTCAGATCTGCCCAGGTTTCTTCCCTTTACTCTTTTCTTTCTCAGTCTGGAAATCACTGGAGGAGGGGAGGGGGAGAGCTCTGCCCACCCCTCGGTGACACTCGAGGAGGCTTTGGCCTAAAACATGCCCATTGCTGTTATCAGGGGCCCGACAGAGATCCCTCCCTGCTCTGGAGGCTCTTGAGGAAGTCGAAAAAAGTAGTTGGTGTTAAACTGCAACTTCTCCTCCCCCGCCAGGAGCCAATGGAGCCCGGCCAGGCCTCGGGGCCAGCTCCCCTCACAAAGGTGGCAGGGGAGGGGGGGAAGCAGCAGGCCCAACTTGATGTTACCTGTTCAGCTGACCAGGAGGAAAACAAAAAGGCCCAACCTGCACACAATCAGGGTTTATATGGGTACTTCCCAAAGTCGCATTTGATGTTCTCAGTGGTCAAAGCAGATGCCAATATCCCAACTAGCCTTCTGATAGGTCCCTCTCCTTTCTAAAACAATTCCAGGGTCCTGACAGGGAAAAACACTCCACATTCCTCCCTAACTAAAAACCAAACTGTGCCAACCCATGGCACATGTCTTTAAGTCCAGGGTAGTATTCCTGATCCTCCTTAGGCTTCCAAAGTAATACCTAAGAAAGGAGGCTGTAAGAATAGACTTGGATTGCCATGTGGCCTTTCGGCGAGAGAGGAGAGAGAAGACCCTGGCCTCCTTTTCCTTTAAAGGACAACAGTGGACTGGGAAAAGTTGCAGTTAGGTTGGAGTGATCACATAACTCATTTAGCCAGTTGCCTGGAAATCTCTCTGGAGGAGTGGTTGTCCATTGCAGAAATGGGGTAGTTCACTGTGGACTGGGTTATGCTGAGTCCCAGGTGGAGATCTGGATTTCTGAAACCATTGTGAATTCAGCTCTCCCACAGAGAAGTTTCAGTAGTGCCATTGTCAGTTTGTCGAGTGTTCCTAGCTCTCAGGACTTTGACAAGGACAATTTTTTTGTGTGGAATCTTCTCTTCCACTTGCTCAAGGAGGGGGACATGGTTTCAAGACTCCTGAACTCCTTAAATGCAAGAATTGAAGAAAGATTATTTGTAAAAAAAGTGTATTAGACTCTTAGCTGTTCGGTAACTGAATGTATTGGGCAGTAAAAAAGACTTGGTATTATGCTACCAATCAACATGATTTGGTTGGTCTTTTATGGCTAAGGCTTTGTGCATATACACCACAAGCTCTGTGTCTGTGTGGATACATTAAGGCTCTCTAATAAGCATCGCTGACTCAGTCTTCCCACAGAAAGGATTTTTCCCCAGTCCCCTTGAATATATTCCAATTATAAAATATAGAGGAGGTGTTTAAAACACAAATTGCAGGTTTTTACATAGTTGTTTAGAGACGATTGAGAATGATGTAAACATCTTTCTTGTAAGGCAGAGTAAACTTCTTACAAAGTTTGCGGATTTCCTGCTGGGACCTGATACTGTGGTTGTTATACATAAAAATAAAATACATTGGGAAATTTAAAATAATTAACTAAGCATAAATTGGGGTTATTCTTACTGAATTGTCACCTTAACAGATACCTCAAAGTTGCCACTGTTCCAGTCATTAAACTTGTATTATTTTGAACTGTTTTCTGGTATAAATGCGTAACTGTGGCGAATGGAAGTTTTTAGTTTTTTCAGTGAAATACTTAAGGAAATAGCATTCTTTGTAATATCTTGCAGAGAATGAGTCTTCAGCAGTCCATCTAGATGTAATTCTGGTTATATTGATATTAAAGACAATTTACTGAGTTTGCTCTTGGCTGCAACATTATTTTTTCATTATGATTTAAATGCAACTTTAAAAATAGGACATCATGGTCAATGTACTAAGATGCTTTTTAATTTGCATTTCTTTCTACCGTGTTTCTCTGTTGAACAAAATTAATTCTCTAGGCCTCTATTTTCAAGTCCTCTTGACATTGCAGTTCAGTGTTATTCAGTCCTTGGCTTTGTTTCCTTTTTGTCCTTTGACAGTTCTGCATTTTTATATTTGCTTACCATATTGAACTGCAGATGCAAATCTAAGCACAGTTTGTGTAACAAAATATTTTCAGACTGGCTTACCCATATTAATTTTTTTGAAACAACTTGTTACATTTTTGACATTCAGTGAGAGTGTCTAAAATAAATAGTCTGTGGCTGTCAAGCAAAGATTTTGTACCTATTGTGACTCGTCTTGTTTGCATTTGAAAAAGTATTTATGCTGAATCCTTTGAGAATTATATAGTGCTCTGTATAATTGCTTTTAACATTTTTAATAACTAACAAAAAGATGAATGCAGAATGAAAATAAATGCTTTTGAAGCACAAAAAATCTCCTTCAGTGCGATTTCACGCTATGGCTGTTTTTTTCTAGAAACCTATATTTTACTCAAGCCAAACGTATTTTACTTAGATTGTGATATTTTTACTTTAGCAATTAACAGAACTTTGTGATCTTGGCCCCTTACAAAAACAACCCCAAAACAAACAAACAAAAAAACCCAAACAAAAAAGCCAAAAATCCCAATAATGTTTTATGTGACTGAAATTAGTGTTTGGCATTTCTTCTTGTTATTTTCTTTACTGTATTCTAACTTATTAAGACATCTTTTCCAGTCATAGAATCATTGAACTGCTGAGCTTGGAAGGAATGTCTAGAGGTCTCTGGTTCAATCCTCCTGCTCAAAGCAGCGCAGCTAGAACAAGTTGTACACGAGTTTTAATTGTCTCCAAGGTTGAAGGTTCTATGGCTTCTCTTGACAGCCTGTTGTGAAGTTTGCCCTTCCTCAGGGTTTGAGAGCAAACAAATAAGCTGTTTTGTAATATACTTAAGTAGAATTTCCAAAGTCTTCATGTGCGTGATAAGATCCCTCCGAGTCTTCTCCAGCTCTCTCAGCCTTTCTTTGAATGACAGATGCCCCAGTCATCTCTGTGGTCTGCCCCTGAACTCTCTGCAGTAGGTCCATGTCTCATACTGAGGAGCCCAGAACTGAACACAGCATCCCAGATGTGTCTTGCCAGGGCTGAGCAGAGGGGAAGGATCACCTCCCTCAATCTGCTGGGAATGCTTTGCCTAGTGGCCAAGAGCTACTGCTGCAAGGGTCCATTGATAGCTCAACTGAACATCAATCCAGGACCCCCAGTACCTCTTCTGCTGAGTTTCTTTCCAGCCAGTCTACCCCAGCATGTGCTGGGCTTCTTCCTCCCCAGGAGCAGGACATTGCATTTGCCTTTGCTGAACTTTTTTCCAGCCTGTTTAAGTCACTCTGGAAGTCAGCACAAACCTCCTTCTGTTTTTTATCATGGCAATCTAGCTGAGGGTGAACTCTGTCCCATCATCCAGGTCATTAATGAAGACGACAGAAGAGTATTGGGCCTAGTATTGATCCCTTGGGCACACAAAAAGGGACTGGCATCCATATGGACTTTGTGTTGCTGATCACAGCCCTGCATGGCTCATAATCTTTGTGGCTTTTTTCTGAAGTCTGTTTGAATAGTATTAATCTTGTTCTATTTTTTTTTTTCCCCTCCAACTATAATTTGGGTTTGTAAGCATAATGTCGTTAGAAAGGCATTTTGGCAGTCAGTGAAAAATAGGTACCACCAAGTGATTTAATGATTCATCTCTTCCTCAAATGAAACTATTTTGCTTTGAGGCTTTGTTCAGAATAAATGGCAAGTGGCTCTCCCAAGGGTTTATAGTCTCCAGAGAACAAGCAGGAGTGGAAAGAATTGACATGTCCAGTCCCCATCAGGGAGTCCTTCAGCTGAGCAAGCAGTGGAACCACAGCCTGCTTACTGCCTCCAGCTCTGATGCACTGTGCTTTTTCTCTTACTCATTAAAAAATTGATTTTAGTGAATCTGCTCCTCTGCTTCCCAACTTGCTTCCCATGTAAAAAACCTTTAAGTTCATAACTTCCTTCTTGGCACAGAGCACTTTTTCTGCCTGTTCAAACAGGGTGTGAGTTCAGTTCTTGGCTACTTTAAAAGAGCCAGCCACATTTAGATACAAAAGTTGCAAGTGCTATGTTGCTGAAATATTAGCTTTGGCTTGCAAAATCGTGCCATATGATGTTACAAGCCCTAGAAAGAGGAGGGATTTATCCTGACTCAGTCTTGCGTAGCTTTATCTAAAAGCCATTAGCTTTATTTTCAAAATTAAATATTCTTAAAGTATTGTGGGTTTTAGTTTTGTTTAAATTATTTATTTGATAATTATAATTTATATTGATATCTTTGCATTTGAAGTAGTGCATAATCTCAAGTTGTTATATGCCAAAGGCTGTTCCTGCCAAGGCATGACTGTCTTTTACCTCAGATATCTAACCACTCCTGTTTTTATTGTTCCTCTTGCTCAGCTATGGAGAAGACTTCCTGAATCTACCCTGATTTCTTTGTTTCTTTGAGGACGCATTGGAGAAGTGATACTGATGCAGGCATTACTAGTGTTAGCTTGGGCTTTAGAAACACAACTGAGTAATACCAACGATGATGCCATTCGGTAGATGCTGTGCAGTGTTGTAGTTCCTTACTGCAGCACTAATGCTCAGTAAAATGGGGATTGAGTTATCTTGGCCTGATTTTCCCTAACCATCATGATGTTATCTGGGCAGTGGTGAGAAATTGTAAGCTGAAAATTTGGGGGCCGGGGGAGGGAGTTGCATTAAGGATTGAGATAAACTTTGTAATACTGGAAACACTGTCAGCTTTCTGAGTCTTGTTTGTTGTTGAGAAGCTGCTTTTACCTTGCTTTTTTATGTATATAAAAGCATGGTCATGTGCATGAACATTTACCATGGAAAATTCACTTTGATGCATGGTTAAATGCATATTTACATATGGGATGTGTGTGTGTATGTATGTGTTCTTTCTTTCTCCCTCTTCTTTCACCCCTCTCAAATCTGTATGTGCATATGTGTACATATATATGTACACATAACTGAAAATAAAGGAGGCAGTATGTGATGATGATGCATCTGATTTCCTTGGGAAGAAAATGTAGCATGTAGTAGCTAACACTATTCAGGTTGTCCAAGACAAGGTTGGAAGTCTGGTATAGAAATAGTTTGGGAATTTGGAGAATGTTAATGCACAGATAGTCTGGATCTGTCTTGACCAGTTGAAGTGCCATTCAGGTGTAGCAGGTTTTACTTACTTTACATCCATGTAGAAAGCCTCTGAAAACTCAATCCTTGTTGTTCAGGTACTGCAGTAGATTCCTGTGTGTTAAAACAAGATCACAGGTGTGTGTCACCCTAACTTTGGTGGTTCTTGTGTTGTGGCTGTGCCTTTCCGTGCCAGGCGGACGTGGGCCCCTGGCTGGCTCAGATCTGCACAGTGGCCAAAGCGTTTTTGGTCCGGGTATGCAAGCAGGTTATCTTTACCTGCTGGACTCGGCTTCTCAGCAGCGGCTGGTCCAGATTGTGTTGTGACTGCGGCGGTAGATAAAAAGATGGCTCTTGGCTAAGCAGGTTTAAAGATGGTTTATTCAAACTGAGCTGCGGGAGCTCCGCAGCTCATCCAAACTGCCGGCCAGAGAGACCTTTGAATTTCCCTCCCTGATCTTATAAGCAGGGGAGGGCTTAGGGGAGGTCACAACAGGATAGCAGATCAGGGAATACGGGGGGTAACAGGGGGTGTCTACTTCTAAGCCTCTGACTACTGACAAAAAGAGAAAAGGGAATTTCCCCAGGGCCAACCTATCACTCGACGCCCCTCAGGGAATTTCCCAAGCTGGGGAGGGGTCCTGAAGTGACAGACAGGATGCTCCGGGGGGGGGGGGCAGGGGGAGGAGGGAGAGGGAATTGACAATGAGAGGTGGGGGGTGGGATGATTGACATGAAACAACTCAAAGGGGATGGACTGTTACAGAACTGGGGGCACAGTGAAATGAACCATAACATAAAACTTCTTATAAAAACTTGATAAAGCAATTCTTGCACTGCCGCATTGTGTCAAAGTGGCATGGTAGCTGCCACCGAGCCTTTCAAAACTGTATCTGCTGGCTTTCCATGGCACCTGTGTTGTAAGTTGCTAAACCCTGTGTTAAAGCATTGTATTGGAATTATTTAGAAGTCTGTGCTGTTATGCCTGAAACTGCACTGTTTTAAAACCTTAAGTACTTTAATACTTTTTAACTAATTAAATGTTGCACATAATAATTAGTCAATAGCTGCTGTGGTAGCAGTCACATCAGGAAACAATACAGTGATGTATCAATGATGTTCTTGAACATTGCTGTTTTGGAATTGGCATAAGAACAAGGCTTCACCTAATGAAGCATGACATACTTCCTCAATTGATTAGCTCCCGAATTCTTAACACACTAGCTTTTTTCTAATATCGTTGCTTAGCAGTTTGGGATAAGGTGTGTTGAAAATTTGGATGCCATCGGTTCTGGATGATGAATTTCTGATCAGAATGTTGTCTCTCACTGTAAGCTCTTGCTGCCTGCTAGCATATGTGGCCATTGTATAACTTCTTGCATCTTCAATACCCTGCTAATGCTATCACCTGTCATGTTGAAATGCACATAATATTATATGCAATATTTAGGGAGCAAAGGAGGCTGATTTTCACATGCAGGAAGGGACTACCTCTATCAGAATTTGTTTTAATCTGTTGTTTCTTGGTGCAGCCAACAGCTTCCAAAATAACTGTGCTGTGACTGTTGGTTGGCAGGGAAGACTTAATAAAAAAAGCTGAAAATGTCTTGTGATCTAATTGCAGTAATTTAGGAATCTTTTGGGCAAACACTTTCACAAGGTTTGAACCACTAGTCTTTCTCTTTATCCAAAATTGAATATTATTCCTCAAACTCCCTAGAAAATGCTGATCAGTGTCTTCTACTTTTGAGCACATCTAAAATCAGTTTCCTTCATATTATTTCACAAACTTAAAACTATCCTGAAGAGAATTGCAAACAACTCTTGGTAGTCAATATGCTACAATAAAATATTAGTGTAATGTGTACCCCTCAAGAGATGGAGTTGTTTGATATACTCAGTTGTGGCTCTCATTAGGCATCGTCTTTGTGTGGGTCCATGGCCTCCACATGTGCAATGCAAACCTTTCACTTCATCGAGAGATATCTTTAGGTAGAGGGGTTGTTTACTTACCCTTTTGTAAGCCTGCATGTTAAGAACCTTCTGTGTTAGGGTTTGGATAATAAAAGCTGGATTTTCCCTCTCTTTTGGAGGGTTGCCTTTTGATAATAAGTGGTGTTGAATATGTGTGTCTGCTGTGTAGTGGCAATCATTAGCTCAGGAACTGAACCAGAAGGGAGCCTGTCGTTCTAATCTGCCTGCAAGCTAAAGAAGGGCAAAGATTTCTGCTGTGGCAGGGATTGCAAGCAACAGGACTTGACTCATTTGGAAGACAGTGCTTGGCAAAGCAAATGTCCAACCCTGGATCTTGTAGTGAAGATCATCTGTCTTCTGGGTAGGGCTTGGCTTAAATTCTGACTTATTCGTACCTCATGTGAATTAAAGTTGCGTTGCTCATGGCTTGAAGACCTGGCTGGCAGCCATGAGGAATGCTTGTAGATGGTCCTAGAGCAGAGATCCAAGTGAAGCTGCCCTTGGTTAGGGCTTTCAGTTTAGTCATTGCTCTCTGAGCTGGTCAGATGGGATGTCTCAGTCTGTCTTCGTGTTGTGGACTGTGGGGATGTGTTATTTGGAGATGTAAAGTGGGATTTTAAGAGTATTGTAAGAGGTGTGCTGAAATATCCTTGTGACATTGTGTTCATCTAGGTATTAGACAAAGCTCCTAGTTGCTGTGTTAAATGAGTGGTGATAGTTGAGTGCTATTTGTACTGAAAAGAAAGAAGTTAATGTGGCATTTCATAGCTGTTTGCTTGGCAAGTAACAGCACCTGGACTAGGCAAAACTGTAGACTTTGCAAAACTAGTGTGACTTGGGGATTGTATGGGGTCTTCCTTCCTGAAAGGAGCCATAGATGCTGACTGCTTTTAGCGTTCCTAGTACATGGGGAGGTCTTGTCCTGCCTGGTAGGACCTCAGTGGAAGAAGCAGTAGGTGCAATGCTAAAGATAGAGTCATCTTTTTATTTTTTAATAACATAGTTGTGTAATTTTGATTCAAAGGATGCGTTCATGGGGGTGGCTACGATGTTCTTCTGTTTTTCCAAAAATTAGAACTTCCCTGTTTCTCTCTGCTAAATGTTTAGTAGTGATCCCTACATGATGGGCTGCTGGAGGTCACAGAAAAATAGCAGGTGTCACTTTCAGCTGAAGAAATAGGGAGCAGCAATGAATTGCTATAAAGCCAATTCAGGAAAATTGCGGTATGAGGGCTGCGTGTGCTTCAGTGTTCAGACCATGTTTTGTGAGTTTGAAACTTAAGAACAGCGTGAGAAATTCTTGAAAACAGACTTGTGGATATTTATTACCAAGCCATCAGAAAACCACTTGCTTTGCTGTATCTGGAAACACAAGATGGGTGTTTTGACTTAAAATAAGCTTGTGGAAGATGTCCCTCCACTTCTCACTGCCCTTTGAATTTCAGCAATGCAAACAGTGATTGATAGAAAATACCCAAACTTTGAAGCTTTACAAAGAAGAAAAATGGTTTTTTGTGCTTCCGGGGAGAAGGAATTTAAAAGCCCCCAAACCCCTTATGTGAAGTCATAGTTTTTCTTCTCTTACTGAAAAGTTGTTAACAAAATGAGACTTTCGTGTGATGCATGCTGTATGAAATTACTGATTTTCAAAATGCAGGGATTTTTTGTATTGTTTCCAATTCAGTCTGTTCCTGTTCTGCTTTCAAATTTTTGAATATGAAAATCTGTGTTATATTAAAAAAGTAGAAGTGACTGTGTAATTCATTAATCTTTAAACATTTCCGAATTTTTCCAGGTAATTGAATAACCTCTCTGAGTATTTATGTAATACAAAATTTAATAAAAAATACATTAATGTGATTGACATTTATGTAGGAAAGGAATTAGTTTCATCACACATTTTTGTGTTATTGTGTGCTTAATTGCTTTGTAACTTAGGGCATTAAGGTAGATATGTTGTAAAGAATATGTTGATATTTTTTAAAGAAAGAGCTTTTACCTGTTAATGTAGCCTCACTAGAGTAAACAAGCAAAAATCATTGGCTGTTAAATGAAGTTAAGGATATCTTAGGAAACTTTTAAAAGCTATTTTTTAAAAGGATGTGCTTCATTGGAAATGAGGTTACTGTAACACAGAGTTGTTTTTTTAACGATGCTGATTCCTTTTCATGCCTTTAATCCTACTTTGTGGATTTGCTAATGTTAGCAGCTAGAATGATACTGGACGAAATCGGTGTAAGTAAAGGCTTCAGGGTGCTGAAGTTCATGGGAATACACTTCCTAATAGAAAACAGTTGATGCTTTCATTAGGCATGTGATGTTTACTAGGAAATGAGATATCATCTTCCTGCTTTCTTACAAGGAAAGTAAGATTTAGGCTGCACAGATGGCATTTCTAGTAGTACAATTTACTGCTGTCATGACAATGTAGGCTGACTGAGACTTTTTCTCTTGACAAAGATTTCGATCTCATATCAAATTTGTCTTCAATCAATGTAGAAATAGTAGTGTAGTAAGCCAAATGGATGCTTAAACAAGAATAATATTTGCCTGCCATACCGGAGGAGATGGAGGATTAATTCGCAAATGTTTGTAAGATACTGTGAAGATGGATCTTTCTAGATAAATGTAAAAAAAAAATAAATTGAAAGATACGGCAGAAAGCCTTCAAAAATGTTGTTTGTTTTTTTTTTTACCATTTCTTCTTGATAATCATTTCCAACAAAATAGTTGAATAATATTGCTTGATTGTAACTTTATTTCAAGATGCTAGTTTAAAGTGGATTTCTGAATTTAAAATGCTTTTTGAAATCTCAGTGTTTTAGTATTTCTGAAAGATAGTATTATAATGCTTTTATCTTTTGGAATAATGTTGCATGCATTAGAAGACAATTTCGCAAGTTACCTTGACAGTCCTACCCATGTTATTTAGAGTTGTCTTGAGCCTTGGATGTATTTATTTAAAAACAGAACAAGTTTTCATTATCTTGAATTGTGTAGAGAATTGTGTGGTCAGTGAGATTTAGCTTGTCCAAAGGCTTATCTGAGTGTTCGCTCATGTGTTGATAAAATGCTGTAATAGGTTGATGACTTTCATTGCTTCTAATTCAGTGGTTGTGCGCTTAGACCAGAGCCCCAAACTCGCTGTCAGAAAACCCGGGGTGAGTGCCAGCACATGTGCAGGAAGTGGTGTGCTTCCATTTGCTACTTTCCCGTTGTCCTGTCACGCACATCCCTGTGCTCTCCGTTCCCTTGTTGTACTCATTTCCTCTCAAATTTCTCTTCATCCTTTATTACCACTAGTGACAGAGCTGCCCTTTCCTACTTTGCCCTGCTCTGTCAGGAGCTTTGTCCTTGTGCTGGCCCATGGCTTGGAGCCACCTCCGTATAGCAAGGTAGTCATGGGCAGTCACTGCTAGCTGTGCTGGGGTGTTCCAGATCCAAGGACTGTTGTCCCTGTCCCTAATAACAGGGCTGTGGTCATCAGCTGTGATGGGGACTGTGCTCTGGCAACTGCTGGCTAAACTGGTAATAAATAACAGTCTGGTGATAAATGCTTACGCTTGGGTAAGTATCTCCTGACAGAAGCACTCCAAATGGTGTTTTTTATTTTTATTATGTTCTGTTACTTTTCACTGTTCACCTACTGATTGTGATATCTCCTCTGGGTGTCCTGTATTTTTTTTCTGTTGAACACAATTTATATCACACAGTGCTGTCATAAAACTAACATTGAGTTGTGATCAAGGTTAAAAATGAATGAGTTTACTGAGCATACATAATGACATAATGAATTGTTACTTAGGAATTTTTCCTCTTCTGTTTCTCTCTTTCTTTCTCATAAAATGAGACCTTTTGTTTTAGAAAAACATGAAGGCACTAGGAAAGCCTCAGTTGCTGTAATATACGTTTACTCAAAAGAGGTTGGGCTTGCTCTTACTAGAGCAGTAGTATTGGTAGTGTAGATGGAGGGGATTCCTAAAGATTTGTAGTGAATTTATCTCATAGCTTATACAGAAAATGCAGACGAGTGAACGTTCAGTTTTTCTACTGCAGTTGCTAACTCATTAGAACATAAAACTCTTTAAAAAAAACTTGGCCAGATATGCTCTGCCCCTTTTTTTCATCCTTCAGTTTAGCAATTAAAATGGGGTTGAATTAAGTCTTTTGACTTGCTTTTGGTTTTTTACTCTTACAACTATGACTCTTGGACTTTTGCCTGTTTTCACGTGATTTTTTTTTTCCCCATCCAGCTACCTACAGACCCTGGTCTGCTTAACTTCCAAGTTTAGAGAAGGTCAGGTGCTTTCAGCCCAGTATAGCAAAAGTGCATAAAATAGAGCACTGTTTTGTAACCCTGACTTGATATTTCAGAAGAGGAAATTAATATTATTGAGGAAGGCAATATTTACTTTTAATTTTTTTTTTGCTCTGTGAATAGGAGAATTGTTGAGTTACTGAGCTTGTGCATTTGTCTTGGGAGAAGTGTGTATGTGTGAGGTGGTTGGATATAGATAAATCTGTAAATATTTGTATGCATATGTGGTGCACACTTTAGACAGAGAAATATATTTCAACTATATATAAAGGCTTTTTCAAATGACACATTGCCTTTGCTGGAATTAATTCTGAATTGTATTTTCTCTTTGCTCATTCTTTTTAGTTGTATTTTTTAACCATAACAAGTTGGTTGTGGTATTCCTTTTATTTGTATCTTCACAATTGGAATTGTTATCAATAGATGCAGTTATTGTGATTCATAGTTTTTTAGACAATTAATTGAGATTGTATGTGTGGAGGGAAACAAATTAATCTGTTGTCTCCATAATTCTCTGTGCTAAATTAAATTAAATAAATCAGTTTTCCTTCTTTTCAAATGCATATGCTGGTTCCTTGAACTAGCATCTGCTAACTTGGTTTAGTCATTGAAGATACTGTCTGAAGCATACATGTGGTTTGGCAAAGTTAATATGTATAGAAAACCCCAAATTTTTTGTGCTGTGAAGTGTATAACACTTGTTCAGTACGCATGCTACCACATGGTAGCACTTCAAAACAGATAAATTATTGCATTAAAAATACTATCCACATTAATAACAGTGCTATAAAAGGAATCTTTTGGCTGTTTTTCAGTATATTTTGACCAGATTAACCAAAATTTACCATGTTCATGTTACCAGTTAAATTCAGAGAAGTGTTAGCACAGAAACTGGATTCTGTCTCTTCTGATGGACTTTTGTGTCCCTTGGACAGTGTGCCTAGTCTTGAGTAAATTTTAGGTAGTTTTAATTCATCTGTCTTCTGGGTGCTCAGCATTCTTCAAGGAAACAATATTCATCCTCATTCTCCGTGAGAGAGTCTTTGTGAGGAGGCTGTAGAAAGTGAGGGAGCAGTAAAGGTCCGCTTTTTTCTTGAACCAGTGACCTGCCCTCCTGAAAACACATGCAACTTCTGCTCTTTGAGTTAAAGGACAAATTTGGGAAACACAGGTTGTGAAGAGAAGAACCAAGGCCACACAGATATTAGGGGTTTGTAGCTGAGAGTTGGTTGTTACCTGTTTTGCAGAGTCGACTGCAGCAAGCTGGGTGAGGTGCAGCATAAAATCAGTCAGACTGTGGCACCTAACACTGGTACAAAGTCCTTCCACTTCCATGAAGCATGTAGATTGCTGCTCTTGAAATCAAATTTCTTAAGGTATATCAAATTATCTTTTGGAAATTAAGGCCTTGAGCAAGTGAAGTGTCATCAAATATATTGCCCCCAGGCCACCATTGATCAGGGTTTGACATGTCACAATATTTATTGATAGTCTGAATGTGGCCAGGCTGAAATGCATCTCCTCTGATGGTAATGATAATTATTTAAGGACTGAATTTCAGCAACATGCACATGCATATGTGATCCCCTGAGAGGTGAATTCTAATGAATTTTTCTTGGTAAAGAAACAATTCAGTAATAAGTAAACTTGCATTGTTTGCCAGTTGTTTTTGAACTCCAGGGTTTTAGATTTGTTTGCATTATAGACAAATGATGGACCTTTTTTCAGTGCTTCAGCTGATTTGACCTATTCTGAAATTAGGTTTTCAAATAGTGAAATTTTGACCAGATATTCTAAGGTATAGAAAACATGGCTGAATTGTCCCGATGTTGAATGGGCCATTACATCAGGGTTCAATTCTTGGTCTTGTATGTGATATATTATGTCTGTTTGTTTGTGTTGTTGTTTGTTTGTTTTTTTCCTTTTTTGTCGTCGTTTTGGGTTTTTTGTTGGTAAGGTAAGGTATATATCTCCTAGGTTCAAGCCCAGATAAAGTTTCTGATATTGGCAGTACTTTCTAGAAAAGGAAAATGTCTTTATGTTCTAGTATTTTTAAAAATCTTTTACAGTAGTTATTAAAGCAAATAAACTACTGTAATAGGGTTTACTGTCAAGATTTTTCAGTCAAGGTATTTTGGTAATACAAATTCACACAAGTCAGTCATTTTCAAACAGAACACCCATATTGTATAGTTTTGTACTTTGCTTTAGATAAATTACAGTAATGCTTTCTAGCTTCTTTAATCCCCTCCTCCCCCATTTGTTTGCAAACTAATAAAAAAATCACCATTTTAGAGGAAGGAGGGGGTGGGTTTTTTTAATAATAGCTAAAGAGAGAGTATTTTTTTTTACAAAAATCTACCTCAGAAAGGTGCTCAGCTGAGGAGGCAGAGGTTGCATGTTCTCAGTGCAGGTGTGGCTGCTGGCTTTCCTCATCATAAGGACATCCCTGAACAAATAGTTTGTTTTAAAATGTAGGTATGCTGTCTAAATGTGCGGGAGAAGGAGGCAGCATCCTGGTCTGGTTGTTCCCCTGCGCTTTTCTTTGTTCATCTCAGTTCTGGGCACTCTTAGACTAAGTGACTCTTTCAGTGTCAGCTTTGCAGAGTGGCTTGGGAGGGACTGTGGCATGGAACAGTGAATTTGTCAGAAAAAGTGCACAACTGTCCCAAATGCTAGCAGATTGTGTAATAAATAGAAGGAGAGAGGGAGCTCTTGCCCAGTCTATGCTAAGCTTCTAGGTAAAGAGATGATGTTCTGTAGATTGGGCAAACAATGTAAAGAAACAGTGTTAACGGTATCAACAAAAGCAACTTGGAAGCTGTTACCCATTTGTGCAAGTTGGCAGCTTGTTGGAGCTATCTAGCTACTAATACATGTTATAAAATATATATGTTTGGTTAAAAGAGTTTCCATTTCTCCCTGGTGGGGACTGCATCATGTTTTAATTTCTGCAGTTGTTTTCCCAAGGCAAGGATGTTAGCTATTGATGCTTTATTGGTTCTTTGACATTTTTTCCACTATTGCCTTCATTATCATCTAACTGCTAACAGTCATGAGAGGATGAATTGCTGACATGAAATCTGGATGATTTTCAGTGAGTCCTTTTTCTTCTGGACAGTATCTCTTACATTGTGTTACATCTCTTACATGTTGCTGGGTGTATTGTGTTTAAGAAAAGAACTTGTCCTAAAACTTGGTTACCAGTTTGCTCTTAAAAGAGCACTTTTGAGAGCATGATACGCTTTTATTCAAGTTTATAAAAGACGTGGATGTTTTCCTGCTCTTGAATATTACACTTCTCAATGGGGAAATTACCTGAATGTATCAGCCACATGATTTCATAGGAATCTATGTCTAAGTATGTTTTTCCCATTGTTACATGATCACCTCTACTTTGAGTGTCCACCATTACAAGAGAATTGCCACTGCAAGGAGCTGTCTAGCTCAGCTGTCTAAAAGTCCACATTTCATTTAATTTCATTTATCTTTTATAAATGATAAGCAGATAAAATCCTTTATCTGTTTCAGCTGCTTTTGAAAATACTTTCTGATTTTTTCTTTTAATGACTTCATTTGGCTACAAAGGATCTAACTTTAATTTCATTTTTTAGCATGTTGAAGCAAGTCATATGAGAAACAAGTCATTCTTGCCTTCCACACAGATAAACCTTTGAAAAGCTTATTTTCACCAAAAGAGTTTATTCTAGCTACATTTAATAACTGGATCATATACTTTTTCAATTCAAAATCATAGTAACAGCAGGAGTATTTTAGGGTTTTTTTTGGACGAGGTCTGTGTTCTTGTTTTAATTATAAAATTTAGAAACTTAGCATCTTCACCTCTAAAAAATCCCCAAAAACTTCTAAAGTCTAAGGACCGAGATGCTTTGACAAACTGGATCTTTGCATTTGAGCCAAACACTGGGATGCAAAAGCACTGGGCTCTGGGTAAGGAGCTTCAGCCTGGCCTCTGTTTCTGGAAGTGGTAAATGAGCTTGCCTTAGGTCTGGCAATGGGGAAGGTTTTTATTCTGACTTGGAAATAGCTGTTTGATAATTGTGCAGGCTGCTCTGAAGAGTGCAGAGGCATTTCCAGATTTGCCTTTGTTTAGAGACAGGCACATTGAGCAGGCCTCTCCTTTACTGGCTGTGTTAGGGCTGTTTCCGAACAAAGCCTGGGTGATTTTGCTGTATTAGTTTCAGGATGCTGTATTATCATGGTCCCCTGGATGAAACATAAATTTCAAGTAATTTCTGTTAAGATGCTCTGGTATAGAATGTAATCACCAGCATATACTGATAGAAGAAGTCTGTAAGGGTTTCTGTAAGTGTATGTAGGTTACTTCGAAAATACAGTCAGTCAGATATGGCAATTTAATGAGAGGGGCCAGAAGACTGCAGAATGTAGTCTGTGCTGCAAGGGTGAGTGATAAGTTGGAAAAATATTTGTCCAGTCTTGAAGAATGATTCCTCATATCTTTAAATAATATGTGTGCATTTTTTTTTTTCCCATTTTGAAGGGATATGAAGTGGGGTCTGAAAATGTAGCACATTCTGCAGCTATTTAATTTGTGTTTCTTTGTTTTATAATGAATATCATATTTGCATCTGTACAAGGAGAAGCCTTGAAAAAAATTAACAAAAATGAACTCACGGGGTTATGTGTGTGTGTGTTTGTAACTTTTGCAGCTGCAGATAAAGCTTAAGGATTGTGTAGTGTTGTTGCATTTGATTTCCTATGAGTTGATTCCGAATGCTGCTTCATCTGATAATCACACTGATTTCTCTTTCCTTAAATTTAACCAGCAGGCACAGTGTCTGTCTGTTTAAAAGGTCCAATAAATGGTAAAGTGTGTTGTTCTGTTTGATGGGATTATGTTAAATATTCTTGAATAGAACTCTTGTTCCATGAAGATGATCTGTTTGAATTGAAGCATTTAATAGAAATAGAATTTTTGTGTTGGTACAATGAAACATTACAGCTGTTGGTGTAAAAAGCCTTACAAAAAATATGTTCTCTACTGTTTGAAGTAACTTTCAGTATTTAGATATGTCTGTATTATTAACAATAATATCTTCATGCAGGCATCCTTTACATTTATATACACCTAAGAAAAAAACTGTGTTGAAAATTGGAAATAAAATGCCATCAAAACTATCTAACAGCTGTAGCTGGTTCCCCAAGCTTTGATACTGAAATTGTAGTTTTATGTTATGAAAAAGAACACTTTGTAATTTATTTCATGTATTCATTAAATAATTCTCCTTTTGATTCCAAAAGTTATCTAATTCTAGACAGTATTGCAACTTAAATCACAATAAGTCTTTGTTACTAAATGGTAAGATGCTTAATGAAACCCAGTATCTGATTTTTTTTTTTTATGAATGAGGAAGGTAATGCACCCTGTAAATGACGTGTAACAGTTTGTTGATCACTTTAGCAATTAACTGCAGCTGAAAAAAGTCTGCTTACTCAGCTGGTCTTACTCTCATTCTCTGAGGAAATTCTGGATTTTAATGAAGACGGTCCAGTGAGTAAACAAATTTCTAGGCAGTTGCAAAAATGAAAATAAAATACAATTTACTCATTTAATATCAGGCTTTCTCTTTAAATAGTACTGATTGTGTAAGTTTACTTTTTGAACATACTTTTTATTGAATCCAGTTCAATACCAGATGGAAATGATGCGAAGCCTACGCCACGTAAACATTGATCATCTTCACGTTGGCTGGTACCAGTCCACATACTATGGCTCTTTTGTCACCCGTGCCCTCCTGGACTCCCAGTTCAGTTACCAGCATGCAATTGAGGAGTCTGTAGTTCTCATTTACGGTTAGTATGAGGTTTCCTTTATTACTCTTTTCCCCTCTTAATATTATTACTACTATTTTTGTATTCTGTCTTTTGCCTGTAAGAGTAGCCTGGCAGGCCTTTTCGAGTAAATACCAACCCTGTGTCTACGGCAGCCTCAGCAGCAGCTAAGTCTAGACAGGGTTTCCTTCTTTCTGTTTATTTTTCTTGCTATCAGAGCCCTGATGTGTACGTTTTGGAATGCTGGAGTAGCTGCTTCATTTTTATTCCTTCATCTCCCCTCCCTCGTGGAAGGGGCTGGTGGAACCCGACCAGATGTCTAACAAACCCCGCTTGCTAGCGTGTCTGGCTCTGTACGTGACTGACCAATCATCACACGAATTGCCAAGTTTTTTTAATACCTCTGACAGAAGCATACAAAACCTGGACTGTTTCTTAGCACAAAGATTTTTTTCTTTTCTGCCTATTTAATGGTGTTTCCTCAAGCTCTCCAGACCAGATGTTCTGTGCTGTATCAGAACCGTAGGCAATTTAACAGCTTTATAGCCTCCCCCTCCCCAAACACTCACAGTTTGCCATATCTGGCAGACTTGCATATAGTTTCCAGCTGAGAAGTAAATGTAACGTCCTGAGTATCTGTCAGAAAAAATACTAATGAATACGATCAATCTTATGAGCTGCCCCAAAATTGTTTCAGTATGTTAACAATTGGATTACAGTAAAGAACAAGTTGTTAAAGTATACTTATATTGGCTGGAAACATTGCATCATCAGACCTTGATGAATTTTCCACTTGTTTCAGTCTATTTTGGTTTTCATTTTATCACCGATTGCTAAAAGTTTTACTGTGTTAAGTTTCAGACAACATGAATGTTAACACAGCTTTTATTCTTAAGTTGGCATGCTTCAGCTGTTATCATGCTGCAAGTGTTAAGCTTCTTTGTCCAAGGAATGTAACAGTTTGTTTAGAAAATTTCCCCCTAAATTCAGCAGAGTATGTCAAGGCAAAACTAATCTTTGTATACACGAGTAACATTGTCATGCAGAAAGCAGCATGGCAGCTTGATCTGAATTAGCTTATTGCTACTTTAAAATTACTCTTTTTTTTCATATAAAATATTTTGTAATGAAGATTTTCATTTTCTGCAGAATGACTGGAAGGAAGAATCTTTTTTTAAATGAGGTCACTCTTATAGAAGTTCTGTGGATAATTACAAGAAAAGGAAATGTGAATTGGACTTCTAATAGGGAAATAAATTAGTAGAATGGATCAAGATTCCCCCCCAAGTTCTCCAAGTTAAGTTTCCTAATTGGCATCACTGTATATTATTGATTGTATTTTACACAGCAGTGCAATAGGACTGCCTCTGCTATAGTGTCTTTTCTCTGTTAGTTTTCTTGATATTTTTTTCGTTAAGACTACTTAGTTTTCCTCCTGTTTATGTCATTCAGATATTTAAAAAGAAAAAGGCAGTCTGGGTTTGGTAATAATAGGCTTCCTTCCATTTTTAATAATAGATCCCATTAAGACTGCCCAAGGGTCTTTGTCACTGAAGGCATATAGGCTGACTCCCAAACTGATGGAAGTTTGCAAAGAAAAAGACTTCTCTCCAGAAGCGTAAGTAACTTCAAAGAATGTTTTTTCATAGGGTTTGGTGAATTTTTGGGATGTAGAACAGTATCTAGGGTTATGAAATGCTGTATTTTAAAATCTCATGTAACTGTGTTTGCTGGGGAAGATGGACCTGTATGAGCAGTGATAGTTGTGCAGTGGCACAGTGGGCTGAGAAGGTGTGAAAGGCTGTCTGGGCATTTCCATGAGTGGGGGATTCTGAACTGGGTTTGGGGCTAATCAGTGGATGTGCCGGAAGGACCATGGGAACATGGGAAGCTGCACATGGGAACAGAGCCTAAACCAGAAAAAAATAAAAAAAGAGGTAGGGAAATAGCCGATTTGTCTTCAAGCTCTTTTTTTCCCCTCTAGAATTAAGATAGAACAGGTATTCTGGAATAGCTGTCCCAGTGTATTTATTCCAAATTAACTCCTCCGTGTGGACACCATCTTCTGGAGTAAAGTAGGATAATTATTCTGTTTCAAAAGATTAGCTCCTTGTTACAGATACAGGCCTTTGCATCCTTTGCCTCCAACTGCTTGGTGTTCAGTAGCAAAAGCACAAACACTTGTTAAAATCACTTCGTTGAGGAAAAATGTATTCATTTCATTGCTTGGTGCCTAAAACTCTAATGATGAACAAACAAATCCATGTTTCAGTCCAGAAACAGCAGAGGCAAAAAGCAAAAGTTTTTGTTCCAAAATCCAGTATGAATATAAAGAAGTTAAGGCTCTATTTCCTTAGAAACTTCTAAATCATTCTTTTATATCCAGATTTTATGAAAGGTATTACTGTCTAATTTATTTACTTTATTATAAAGCAATAGCAATAGTTTTTATGTGTATATGGTAAAAAAATACACACTGAAAATTTATGTTTTAATATTCACTACAGAATTTAATTATTCTAAACCATACAATATTTTGTGAATCTAATTTTTTGGTCAGTAAAATTTTTAATTATTCAGCTATTAGGAAAATTGTTTGTCGTTGTAGTAGTTAGAATATTTTAAGGTTTTTTAGCATCACGTGGTAGCTAACCGTTCAGTTCTGTGTAAGAAACGCTGATGGCAGGAAAATCAATAAAGTATTTTGGAAGGGGCAGAGTTAATCCTGTCAATGCAGTCTCCTGCTGGAGGCTTTTTCACATAGATAATCTATTAACAAGCAAGGCAGCTGCTTGTCTTCCAAGAGTTTTTCATAGAGCAGCTTTTCCTAGTCTTTGTAAACGTGAGGTTTTGCCATGCAAATGCTTTATTAACAAAACTTGACTCTTGTTTAATTGTGGAACTATGAAAATCAAGAATTTTTACAAAATTGTTGTTTGTTGGAGCAACAATTCAACAAAGAGAATAAGAGAGTTACTGTTTATATTAGTAAATATTCTGTAACTTTTTTCACAGCTTGAAAAAAGCAAATATTGCATATGAAAACATGTTTGAAGAAGTGCCTATAGTAATTAAGAATTCATACCTGATCAATGTGATGTTGTGGGAACTGGAAAAGAAATCTGCAGTAGCCGATAGACATGAGTTGCTCAGTCTGGCTAGCAGGTAAGTACTTGTTACAATAATGGATGTACTTTTATTCGCTTTCCCAAACCACAGTTTAACACCTTGGGTGAAATCCCAGTCTCATTACAGTCCATGGAAGTTTTGCCTTGACTTTTAATGGGGTTAGCACTTTACCCTTCATGTTGTTTTGCTGAAGGAAAAACTGCATGGTAAAACTGTAGCATTAGATTCAAGGACTAAATTTGGTCTGTAATCCTCGTATGCTTGCACTGCTTGAAATGTATAAATTTTTCAGAGGACTGTGTTTCTTCAGGAAAATGTGGACACTCAGAAATTCAGGCAAATAAATGTATAAAAAAATAGTTTTGTTAAATATTCCTTAAGTAATTACATGAATTATTTTAATAAAAAAGAAATTGCATTTCTTTTACTTTGGTAGCAGGATGAATTTGAAACTAAAACAATAAAGGCTCAGAGAAACTGGCAGAAATGCCACTGATTTTCATGACAGCCAGCATTCATGATGTCAGAAATCGTTTTAAGAGTTTCTAAAATTATCTTCTCATAACTTTGTCTAATAATAACTTTTTATCCTTGTAGGCTTTAAATTACACTTTTGATTGCAATGTAGGCATGACTTCTAGCAGTATGATAAAAAAATTGGTGGTATCTTAAGCAACACAATACAGTTGGATTATTATTGGTCTGACCAAAACACTGAGATACACAAAATAATGCAGAATCTTGTTGCATATAGAAGCTCGGTTGTATTCGTTAACAAGTTTTTGGGGCAAAACGTTTTACTTTGTCATCAAGGTATTGTCTGCCAAGATTCTGATGCTAGTAGCCTTTTTCTTTTTTCTCCTGCTCCCCCTCCCTCCCCCCATCATGTAAGGCTGAAGTTGATAGATCGGTATTTCTAGTGGTCCCTATGTTGCCTAAGTTAGCAGAAATTTTCCACTTTCTCTGTTTGAGGTTGTGTGGATGTTCTGAGGGATCTGATAGCTTTTAGAGAAAATGATCAAGGGAGAACAGGTATAGGCTTGAACTCTGATGGAGTATTTACAAATGCCACAAATTATGCTTAGTCAATAATTCTGTCCAATAAAGTTGCACATTGGAATTAATGAAGTGAAGAATTCTTGCCAAGATAACTCAGTCTGCTTAACTCTGCAGGTGTTCTGTAGGTCATTTTCTTTCCATGGTCAAAGATCACAAAGTTTTTCCTATTTGAGGAGGGATCGAGCACTGGATGTAGGAGATTACAATGATTTGATTCCTTGTGAGTTTTGTCACTTTATGGTGAAAAGGAGGACCATGTTGAGGATACAGAAGGTTTCCACGTGACTTGACAGCATTGCCTTCGGTTGTTTCTTTGGGTTTCCTCCTGTATAAAGGGCTGGGACTACCTGGCACCCTGGATCTAGTAAGGGCTGCTGCTAGTGACACAGTGCACTTCTGGAAATGGAAAGTAATTTGAACAGATCACAAATCGCAGCTTTATGTCTTATGCAGTAACTGTGCTGTACCACTGTCCTGACTCAAGATAAACAATAAGAACTGTACAAATTACTTTAATGTGTGTTAAATGTCTGGTGCAAGACAGGCTTTCGTGTTGGTCTTCATATCAGAAAGGGAGTGAGAGGTGAACGTGAGAAGTACTAGCCCAAAACTAAAACCAGATTTTCCTGGGAGATTTTTCAAGCTCACCTGGTCTCTTTGAGAAGCTTGAGATGCTTAGTTTGGTTTGAAGGAGAGAAACTTTTGGAAATTACTCCAGTGGGTTGTTGGGAAGTTTTTGTATGTGTCCTTTTTTTTAATATTTGATAGCTGCTTTTACTTACCAGGCAGGTTACATTCATTAGTATCTTATATTGGTATAACTGGCAAAGCAGGTGGCAAATTAAAGCATTTCAGTGCTTGTTTATTCAAGGTTCGGTGACTTGTACTGCCTGCTGAAATACTTCGCTAGTTTTTACTTGAATTCAGCTATGAAGGATACTCTGTCAAAGCATATATTACCTGAAGTAGGGAGTTTAAACCTCCACTATTACGGAGTTTTATTTTCAGGTTTCCTTACTTTTCTCTTTCAGCAGTTTAGGCTGAAACATTTCAGATGACTTAAATTTGGTGCATATCTTCCTCACTTAACTTTGTTGTTGTTGACAGTAACTTCAAAGCTACTTTTTGGGTTTGACCTTATTTTTTGGTTTTTCTCTTAGTTTTGTTTGATTGTGTGGGGGTTTGTTACTTGGTTGGTTGGTTGGTTTGGTTTGGTTTTTTGGTTGATTCTCTTTTTTTTTTGTTATGTTTTTTCCTTTGTTTTTGTTTCAGGTTGGTTGTTACTGTTTTATTTCTTTGGAGTCTCGGATTTGTTGGGCTTTGGGGAGGCTTTTTTTGCTCCTTGGGAGCATCCCTGAACTTATATACTCTCTGAAGCAATGATTTTGACAATAAAATTATTTACTCATAGTTCTTCTTTTCTGGAGAGTTAGCTTCATCAAGATTTTCACCAGTTTAGCCACCCACCTTGTCTGAGTGTAAAGCTCTACCTATTTGAGGTATTTTGCTTGTACCTTAGTATCTCTCTCCATTTGAAGTATATTTGTGATAATTGTATATAGTAATTTACTTTTTTGGACATGAAGTTGTGTTTCTCTTGTGAAATGTGGATTGACTCAAGTACTCTAGGCAAAGAAGTTGAAGGCAGACTAACACAAGGCTAGCAAGTAATAGCAAGTAAAGGCCTTTTACTCAAACAGTTATCCTGCTACCCTTAAGGACCAAAATGTCTTGAAGACCTTGGAGTACTGCCAGTCTTTTGATAGAGACTCAAGAATTAAAATCCTGTCAGATAATGTTCCAGATCTTCAGAGAAATAATTACAACCAACTTTCTCGTTCTCATCCATCTCTTCCTTATTCTATTGATGATCTAGTTTAAATTAAAAAAAGCTTTTTTGTGGTCTAGCTTCATAATAGGGTTGTTCTATAATATCTCAATTTGTCTCAAGCAATTTTTCTAATAGTGTGCGTCAGTAGAAGCAAACATGTGCTGAACATTTACTGCACTAACATCTACTTGGCAGTTATATTTTTCAAACATCAGATGCAGTATTTTTGCAGAAGTAACATAAGAAGGGTTGCTTTGGCTTTTAAATATAATATTAACCTTTATACATTGCACTGCTTATTCAAAACTCTCGATGTGCTTAATGGATTATTAAGATAATTATGAAAGTCTCTAATTTGCAGATGGGCGGACCTGACACAGAGAGTAAATGCATTGCCCAAAGGCACACATCAAAGTCAGAACAGAAAACGGAATGGAACTCAAGACTCTTGACTTACATATCTCATTCAAACAAAATCCTCTTAAACAGCACAGGTTGAACTCAGCTGAAATGCTGAGATGTAAACAAGTTCTGCTAAGTGGTGGGAACATACCTTACAAGTTTTTAATCAAAAAGATGTGTTTTGCCCAGCAGTACTTCTCTAATCCACCCAAAGCTGTTCCCACCAGGAGGAAAATTTTGTACAGGATGGTACCTCTCCCAAAACAGTGGCTGAGAGGGGCCTTCACGGAGCTAATGGAAAATGGAAAAAATGAGCAGCAGATACGGCATTTTCTAATGCTTCCTCATGCTGTTCCTTGTTCTCATCCTCCTTAGCCATGGTACAAGCAAAATAAAATTGAATAAGTAAGGGGGTCCAATTATGGCAATTGTAGGCAAGTTTAGGGGGCTGGTTTTTTTGCACATCTCCAGCTTCAGAAGTGTTATAGCCCAAGCTTTGGTGCCTGGCTGCAGCACTGTGACTTGGGCCTCAGAGGAGCAGAGATGCGGCCTCCCGGGCTAGTGCGGGCCCACGGGCTGTGCCTAGAGACAGGCACAACCAGCGAGCAGGACACAGGCACCCGGGAGCCACGGGAATTGCTGCTTCTCTTTGAACCTTGGGTGTCTGACTTGAAGCTCCATTTTGGGTGTTTCAGAACTTCAGCAAGTGTGCCTGGAGTCCTATTCTGATTAAAGATGCTGAAGTAATATGGGCTTCATGTGTAGTTCCCCATTATGAGTGCTACAGAAGCAGAGCCAGTTTGGGGTTCCAGTCCCAGCTGCTTGCCTTGTTTCTCCCCATTATCCCATTTCGTCTCTACATCCCTCCCACCCTCAAAGATTTTTATTGCTTCATCTGTTTCAGAATATGGCTGTACAAATAGCTTCTGTGGAATAGTCTGATGGAAAAAGTCAGACTCCCACTCCTCCCAACCTTTCCCTCTGCATCCCTAAAAAAAAAAAAAAAGATAGAAACCCCAACAGGGGGTGTTTTTACATTTACAGTAGACTGTTTCACTGAAAGAGTTTGAAGTGTGCCCACGCAAACAGCTGAATCTTTACAGCTCAGAATGCTGTAATCTTTGGGCAAAGAAGGAGAGGCAGGGAGATGGTGATGCTGTAACCTCTTAAACTGCCTTTCCTGGCAGCAGTGGACTGGACCTTTACTCTCCTTAAAATATATCTGCAAAGGGAGCCTCTGGTATGAGCACTCCCTTGGGAAGAGGAAGGCTTGCATTCAGGTCTCTTAGCCAGATCTCTGTCATAAGAGGATGCCCTTGTGCAGTGAGTGATCTGTGAGTTCAGTTAATGTATAGTTGCTGCTTTCTCCTTCTGTGGATGCTGGACTGCATCACTGCCAAATTCAGGGCTCACCAGCAGGAAGAACAAGACAGGGAAGACCGTCAGTGTTATCTGTAGATTAGGCTACTCTGCTCACAGGTTTCTACTTCTCACCCTCAGAATTAATTGACCCTTGTATTTGATAATTGTTAAACAAGGATTCAGAAGTAAACCATGTGCCAAGGACCTGATCTTATATCTGCCCTTGAGGGTAAACAATTATACCCCATCACATTTCTGCTATTACAGCAAAAATGCATAGCTCAAGAAACTGCTTTCCAGTTTCTGATGTGTTTTATGATGTAAAGAGGCTTTGACAGTTTCCCTTTGGCCGTTTGTATGTGTTTGTCATTTTGGGACATTTTTGATTATGCTATCTAAGCTACACAAGTAAGTCTCAAATGATAAATTTCTAGTTCTATGGGTCATTCCTTACAGGTCCATGAATTCTGGTAGCAGTTGTGGTGAAAGAGTGCTCTCACATTAGATTATTCTTCATTAGATGTATAAGAATCCACATGGCAGGTATTTCTTCTGATTTTAATCCCCCCCACCCCCCTTTTATTATCTGTATTTCTTCACAAAAAAGAATACAGTCCCCATGTGAGAGAGGGGACTTTGTGATGCTTAGTATGAAAGCTGATAGTTTTCTGCCACAAAGATTCACTGTACCAGAGGAGTGGTGGTCTCCTGGTGCTATCTTAAGGTGGAGCTATCTTCTAGTTCAATTCAAGAGTGCTCTCAGATCATCACCACTGTGTGATCTCAGACCTGATTTGTTTCAGATGAAACTAAACTGAAAAGAGGCTTTGGGAGAATAATTACTGGGCCTCAGCCACTTTCAGATCACTGGACCATGTCAGAAGTAGTGATAAGAACCCCCCCAAACACATGTAGCATGGCCAATGGTTTCTCAGCACCAGCTGTTTTGCTTTATAGATCTGTTCCTGTTGGTCTGCACTACTTGCTAATTTGAATGTAAACTCAATTTAATTGACTCTTCTGCTGAATCTGCTGACTGAAATGCAGCCATTGAAATTGCAGTTTCTTTATTACTGATCCCCCCAGAACAACTACAAATGCAAGTGCTGAGCTCCACATTGTCTACACTTGACAGTCACAGATCCCTGTAAGGAAGTGAGTCTAGATAAGGATGCAAGCGGCACTTACTGGCATTACTTTTAAAAAAATATATATCCACTTTTAAACTTTTGTTTGTTTGTTTGTTATATTGATGCATAGGGGGCACTTAGGTACCTGACAGTGTGATCTTTGAGATCTGCTGTAGGGAATGCACAATGTATGGAGGCGTCTAAAGCACCCTTTGGGCAAATTAAGTGTATGATGAGTGTTACGGGCTGGAGCAATGTGGTCAAACTTTCTAAGTATTGGCAGAATAAACTTCAGCGGGATAAAACTTGCTTGGAGATCGTACATAGACATTTTTACAAACCGCTTCCTATTTGTCTTTCTGTTTTTTTAAGAGATGGAGCAAAAAAGGGGATCAGCCACATGAGAACTGAGCAAAAAGCTGGTCCTGTATTGGCAGCATACTTATCACTTCATGTCTCAGTTCACATCTGTTTAAGTTATCTGTTTTTTGTTGCCCTGGCAATGAGAGCAAACACTGTTACTGCAACTTCTGACAATAACTCTCTGTTTCTGTACTCTGTTGTACTAAGCTGGTCCCAAAGAGATTCATATAAAATTATTCTTTGTAACCAGCTATATTTCACATGGACACTATCTGTAAAATAATTATGTATTTGTTGTGCACATACCTTACAAGGCTATTAATGTGTACCTACACATGCAATTTTGATAATATCCAGTTGTAACACTAACTCCATACAATATAAACTCTGTAAAAGACTGAAAGCATGCACAGCCTGGCCATGGCAATATTCCACAGTTCTAAATATCATGTGCTTGAAACATTCAACCAAAAAAAAATCCCAAGAAGTTTAAAAATAATTATTATAGTGGCGCCTTTCTTGCTGCTGTGGAGTTGAAATCCTCACCATCTGCCTCTGTACGCAAGTGAGATTTAACACTCTAGCTTGTAAATAAATTGTGGTCTGAAGTTCCTGGTGCAAACCTTTGTTCAGTGAGCAGCTCAGTGAGTGAAACAGCTGTCCTTGCACTAGGAGATAAGAGTGTCTCCAGTTCTGTTGTATTCCTAAGTGCATGACCAGCTTCTGTCTCCAGCTATGAATTCTATGGATTTGGGGAATAATTGACACTTAGAGAGGGATGTGCATAGTATTATGTGTGTGGTTCTCTTTTGACTTTATGCCCATGTCTTCCAGTTAAAGTTTCTCCAGTCCCCATAGGCTGTGGGATGATAGAAAAGCATTGTGAAAGAAGAGAGAATCTCAGATAACATGGTGAAACAGGGATTGAAGGATGTAATTCTGACATTGAAGTACACCAAACTTTTAATTGGAAAGAAATTCTCATGAATATTAGTGGATTTCAGTTGAGGAAGAGAAAGGTGGAATTTAGCTTTTTAATTGCCGGTCTTCAGCCAAGAAGGACAGCAGAGCCAACAAATCAGCTTCTGATCAAAGGGATCAATAGAGAGCAGAAAGTGTCCTTCTTTCACTGCTCTGCCCTGTAATCACAATTTAGGAGGATGTCTCCATGGGCACCAACCTAAAAGCTTCCAAAACTTTGACTTGGTATACCTTAAGTTGAACATTTCCTGTAAAATACTGAGTCCATTGCTAAAAATGGTAACAATAAAAGTTGTTTAACAGACTGCATTTGTCTGGCCAAGGCAGTAGATCGCATAACTGAACTGGACGCGCCCAGCCTGCTGCTTCCATATTGCCTATGGTATGGAATGTGGAGCTGGCTGGACACGACACAGCACTCCGTCTTGACAGCTAGGATCAAACCATGTCTGCTGAACTTCCAGGCGTGGTTTGATAGACTAGTTAATGAGATGGAATTCTGAAGAATATTTAACTATTCTTATTCACAATAATATTTATCAGAGGGCTAATTAAAAATTTGTGACAAACCAAATTCAGGTAGTGGATTTTGAAAAGTACTTTGAAGCCAAACACTTTGAGCACATCTCCTGGAACGCTGCTTGGGTTGCATGTCACAAAAGTGTCAGACTTTTTCTTTTAGATATATGACCTGCATCTCTAATAACTGTAAATTCATGCAAGGCATTGTTTTTTCATTACTGGCAGGTTTCTGGAAAGACCAAAACACTTTAACTTGGTATTTGCAGTGAGAAAAAGATGCTAAAGGAGGGGGTGCCATATAAAGTATCAAATAAAATAAAATTATAAATAAATAAATTATCAAATAAATATGTGAACAAACATAATCAGGAATGTAAAAATTTGCAAATGGTTCCATTAGTGCAGAAATACTGGTCAAGAGACAGAATGATTTTTTAATTTTAAGTTATATTTTTAGTAGTAAATTTAATCTTTCATGAATGTTTCTCCTATTTCAGTAATCACCTTGGAAAGAGTCTGCAGCTGCTGATGGACAGAGTGGATGAGATGAGCCAAGACATTGTTAAATACAATACCTACCTGAGGAACGTAAGCAAGCAGCAGCAGCAGAAGCATCAGGTTAGTGATATGGAGAAACCTAAACGAGAGCATTTTTTTTCCCACAAAATACAGTTTGGGTTGCGTTATCCAAGACAGAGGAACTGAGATCTAAGCAAGATCTTGCAAAATACACCTATTAAGTGGTGTGGTGAGTTGACCCTGGGGGTGCCAAATGCCCCAGAAAGCCAGTTTATCACTCCTCTCTTTAGCTGGACATGGGAGGAAAAATGCCGAAGTCTCATGGGTTGATCTAAGGGCAGGGAGAGATCACTCCCCAGTTACCATCTTGGGCAAAACAGGCTTGACTTAGGGCAATTAGTTTTCATTTATTACCAATCAAATCAGAGTAGGGTGATGAGAAATGAAATCTTAAAACACCTTCCCCTTCACTCACCCCTACTTTTTGGGTTCAGCTTCAGTCCCAATGTTCTCTCCTTCTTCCCCTCAGTAGTGCAGGGGGACAGGGAATAGGGGCTGTGGTCAGTTCATCATACATCTCTGCTGCTCCTTCCTCCTTGGGGATAGGAGGATCCCCCTCACATTCCTCCTCTGCTGCAGGGGCACGGCTGCATCACCGTGTTCTGCACCACAGGCTGCAGGAAATCTCCTTCCTCACTGACCTTGATGCATGCAGGGCTGTTTCCCTCATCTACTCTCATTCCTCTCTTGGCAGGCATTTTTTCCCCTTTTTTCCCCCATCTGAAATGTTTTATCCCAGAGGTGCTGTCACTGTTGCTGTTGGGCTTGGCCAGTGGTGGGTTGGTCTCAGAGCCAGCTGCTGTTGGCCATATTGGACATGGGGGCAGCTTCTGGCAGCTTTTCAGAGAATCCACCCCTATAGCCCCCCTGCTACTAAAATCTTGCCACTATGAGAAGATTTATAAAATCGGTTAGTCAGTGGGCAATTACCAAATGAATTCACTTCTAGTGGCATGTGGTATGGATTTAGATTTCTTTGCTATTTTACATGTTTATTAGTGATTTATGATAAACCAAAATAATTTTTAAATATACCCATGGACACAGGAATAAAGGATTCAGTAAATGAAAGAGGTGAAATGACAAGTTTTACTCCAAACCAAACTGTGTCTTAGTACCATCACATGTAGTCATGCATCTAGAAATAAAGAAACATAGTCCAGTGGACTGTGAAGAAGTTGGACTGTTCTCTGATTGCAAAGGACATTTTAGTCATGTTTAGTATCAATAAATAGTAATGCTGATTGGGTGATGCTGACTTTCAATTCCTGGTGTCAAAGGGCCTCTTTAAAATCCAAAGCATTAGAGAATTAAAGTCCATTGATTAGAGAATCTTGAGTATGAAGAGCAGCACTAGGTGACCCTGCTGGAACAGAAGGGTGGCCTCCAGAGGTCCCTTCCTCTGGAGCTGTAACTATCGTGGTATTTAGAGACAGGATTACTTTCTTTGCTCTTGCTGTACAGACAAAGCAATGCTCTGTCTGACTGTAGGAGGATGATGGTAAATTGGAAAAAAGCACTATGAGAATTATTTGAAAGCCTGGAGAGATTTTGGTGAACAGAATTCACATGTGATAGGTTAACAAATTACTTGCTTACTCAAAGGATACCTGCATGAGGAATAAATCTGAACTCTTTTATCTAGCAGACAGAGATATGACAAGATTCAAAACTGGCCAACTGAAAATGGGCCAGATCACTTTTAAGATAAAATCTTGCAGGTATTGCCACACAAAGTGATTATTAAAAAGAGCACCTGTTGTTCATGTAAAAGACTTCATCACTGAATGTTTTAAAATCAAAATTGCTTTTTTTCATGTAAGGAAGTGTAGCTTGGACAGGGAATATTTTAGGGAAGTAGCACATGATCAGAGGTCTGTCCTGGCTGCAGAATTCCCAAGGACATAGAAGCTTCTTGTGTGTTATCTTCAGATTTTTTTCTTTATTGCCTAATTTGAATGGAAAGATGGCATCTACCTCAAAGGTTTTTGTTAGCAACAAAGGGATCTATTTATTTTGAAAGGCAGAGCATAGTAGGTTCCATGGTGTCTCACTTAATTTCTTTACTAACTATAGCTGCTTTAGTAGTGGCTCATTGCAGCATACTTAGTGGTCGTAACTTCATTTCTAAAATGGAGCAATTGTGATTAAGAGCAAGCCATTTCAATAAAGAATAATAGGCAGACTGCTGAGAAGTCAATGGGGTAATGCAAAGAAAGAAGAAACTACATGCAGTTCACATACAAATATGGGCATTTCAGATTTTATTTTTAACATTGTCCAAAAACATGTATTTGTCACTACTACTGGAAAAAAATTTACTTCATTTGATTGTGCCACTAAGTAAGAACTGTTTTCAAACTCATTGGATCAGAGATACATTTAAGTGAGTGAGAGAAAACACTCTGTACTTTTTGTCTCCTTATTTTAAAGACTTCTTTGTTGTGTTGAATATGAGGAATTTGAAGACAAACTTTATAACTAAATCCTTACTGCCACATACAGTATGAAAGCTCACATAGTTTTTGAATTTATGAGCTTTGCAAGAACATACGTTTATCTGATAGCTGGAGAAATGTTTGTCTCAATTTTTATAAAGTTTGAGTAATCTCTGTGGCAAAGAGAAGTACGGAAAACAAATGGTTTTTATATATATACATATATATATATAAAAGAAAAACTTTTACAAGCTGCTATTCTAGCATATTAATGGAGAAATGAATCGTTGTGCTTGGTTTCAGCCACTGCTTTGTTCGCAGTTTGGAGTTCATATTTTTTGGTGTATAATACCTTATTTAATCAAGTTCTCTTCCCCTTTCACATTAATATTGTTTTGACCTTTATCTTGCATAAAATAGAGAATTTCTGGTTTGTGCAACTATCTGAGGTGGTGGCTTCTCATACCTACATATTCCAACCTTGCTTTTCTCTATTGTGTGGGGCAATGGAGACCTTTATGAACCATGCTCTATTCTTTCCATCAGATACAGTATTTATCTCAGAAAAATTTTAGAAGCTAACCCCACTACCTCAGTATTAAATGATTCTCCATTATCTCATTTATTTAAGGTGCCAGTGTGTGGGATGGGGAATGCCTTGTTGCCAGTGAATTGAAATAAACTGTGAATTGCATTATATTGTTTGTAGTAACCTGAATTGCATTAAATAATGTAATTTTCAAAACATACTTGCTGGTATGTTGAAAATATCTGAAAAGAATTTTCTTTTTTGCAGCTTTGTAAGTCCTGCTGCATTTTGATGCTGTTGTTTTATTTCCAGTATCAGCAGAGACGTCAGCAAGAAAATATTCAGCGTCAAAGCCGAGGAGAGCCCCCTCTTCCTGAGGAGGACATCAATAAGCTTTTTAAACCACCACAGCCACCTCCAAGAATGGAGTCACTCCTTATTGCAGGTAATGTTTAGCAGTGTTTTATACTTTTAACATAAGAATGTGTGCTTGGGAAAAAGTGCAGTTGTATCCTTTGAAAGCATTTTAAGTTTTCATTACCTTTGCCATTATGGTTTGATATTTTGGCTTGGTAGCATTCCAAATATTATCCTTGATATTTTAAATTTGAGATTTTAGAGGAGAGATGGAGAAATGCTCCACAGGGGAGGCTTTCTGCCTGAATGGGTGTAACTGCTCCCTTCACTCATGCCCCAGCCCCTCCCTCAGCTCCAGAAGTTCGGGAGCTGTACAGACAAGACTCAGGAATAGCTGTTTGGGCTGGAACTTCTGATTCAGTGCAGTTGACGTTTCTAGGTTTGAACTGGTGGTTGCAGCAGCTGAGAAGGTTTTGCATTTAATTTCAAATAGAGTGGGGATCATTTCTTTGTTTTATATGGTCAGAAATTTAGGGAAATTATCCCCATATTCTTGCACTGCCAGGCGAGGGAAAGTATAAATGGGAGCAACACATAGATAGGTAGAGATACCACCACCCAATTTCTTCAGTAAACTGGTGGGCTGCAGGCATTGCCACTGTCAGTGCCTGTCCTCTGCCTCCTAGAAGGGTAAAAATACTTGGGACCTCATAGTGTCAACAGAGAGCAGACAGCCTAGGTGGCCTGCTAAGTAAAATGAGTTTGGAAAATATCATGAGGAAGCAGATTGTTTAACTGTAGCAGGCTTTTTGGATCAGATAGTTATCACTTTGTTTTGTACTGAGAGAAAATTCAAAATCCTGGTAATGTACTGTACATCAAAGAGTACTTTGACGTTAAAAAAAGAAAAGTGGATTTGAATTACCTGAATTTTGAAGTGACCAAAGGATTATTATTTTAATATTTAATAGTTTCACACTGATAATAAGTGCTGTTTTTAGAAGAAATAATGTTCTTGATTTATTACTCCTTACAGAGTCCTTTAGAAAACCCTATTGTTTTTATAGCTTTTAGCAGTTACTGAATCCTAGAAGCATTAAAGTATTTAAATATTCAGCTGTAGAAGAGCTTATAAATGCAACGGAAGAGTGTATGTGTGTAGACGTGTGTTTTATGAAAGTGAAAGCATAGGATGAATCATCCCTTATGAGAGAAGGAATTGAAAACTATTATACTTAAAGGAAAAGACAATTTTCAGCCAAAGCACTTTCTTTGTTTGTTCTTTTACCATAGTCAGGGGAAGAATTGAAAGCATCCACTTCAACTTAGATGAAGTAAAGTTTGTGGATAAAAAATAAAACTTAGCTCTTTGTCTCTGAGGCATTTAAAAACTTTTCAAATAGAGCATTAAATCGAGAGTTTATTGGCCTTCTAAACAGCCTTAATTTTGATTAAACTGGCTTCATGTTTTGCTATTCCTAGCTAACAAGGGAAATAACTGGTAGCTGTAAGAGTATAAAAATGTTTTGATGGGCATGTTTGATTTGTAAAGCACTGACAAATCTTCATACCCTGATGATTCTTGAAACAGCAAATAAAATGAAATGTTAGGTAGAAAAAGACGCTAGCAGAGTCAGAGAGGAATGGCACAATTTTCAATGTGCTGCTGAAAAATATTTCTTACAACTGTTTTAATAGAGAAAGAATATGCATTAGAACAGAACTGAAATTCAGTCTTGAAGAATTTTTAGATCAGCTAAATCGAAGAATTAATGTGATTGAGCTTTCAGTTCAGCATAAAGAATTGCTTTTTCTTTTTATTGTCATATGTATTGTCAGAAATTGTATGTAGTACTGCTGGAAAATTAAAGGCTTTTTTGAGCATACCAGTTTACCTGTTCTCCTGATTTAGTTTCTTCTTCCCAAACATATTTGGGCATCCTGAAAATGTAAAACTCCCAAGTGTGGAGTAGTTCAGCAGAGTTAGTGGCTTCTCTATAAATCCTCGGTGGTTCACACACGTTTGGCTTTTGAAAAATTATGTTCTGAGGTGTCTTTCTTAATTTCAAAACTGACAAGGATTTACTCTTTCCTTTTGACAGGTCAAATTAATACTTACTGCCAGAATATTAAGGAGTTCAATGCACAGAACCTGGGCAAGCTTTTCATGGCTCAGGCTCTCCAGGATTACAACAACTGAAGAAACTTTGCTGTAGCCCTCAAAAAGAAGAGTTATTCACAGCTTTACACTGTTTATGGTCATCTTGAAAATTTATTATATTGGGAAGAAAGTCTTGTAAAACAGAGTCAGCTTGGTTCATGTAGAATTCTCTTATAATAGAAAAATAAAGTTACATTTTAATGATATTTCAGTATTTTCTTACTTACTGGCCCTATTGAACTGGAATTTTCTGTAGTCACTCAGGTTTTATAAATGTTTGGCAGTTATTCATGTTTAGTCATAGCAAATAATACAGGTTTTATTTAACTTTGAATTGGAAATAAAAACAAATATTACAAATGCTCAGTATAACTGACTTAGAGAAGATTTAAGATTTCCCAGTTTTGGTTGAGAAGGTACAACTGCAATGTGCTAGACACTTGGGGCAGTTGCTCATTTTTATTTTAATCTGTTTGGATGGTCTGGTGCAATGGTCCTTCTCTATCACAAATGTTTCTTAGACTTCACATTCAGAACATACAAAACCATTGGGACATGCAGACTGATCCCCACCATATTTTGCTGTGTTCCCATTTCCTCTTGCTGCTACCAGCTGGGTTGAAATCAGAATCTGGAATAAAGAACTGGAATGAAAACCAGTTAATGGTGGGACTTGGAGATCTTAAAGGTCTTTTTCAACCTAAGCAATCCTATGCAATCTAGTGATACTACTGACTTCATGACAGAAAGTCCAGAGGTAGCTGGAGCAGCCAGTGCGGTGTGCAAGAGTAGCGTCCCTCTCTTCAGGAACTTTGTCATGTGGATGGTTATTCCTAAACTTGGTCTACTTATCTTTTTAACAAGAAAGCTAAAGTTTCAGTATGTGGCAACTCACACATGTTGCTGTCGTGATTTAGTCTTTTTTTTTCCTTGAGTTCTTGCATGTCATTGTGTCTTGAATTCCAAGAGCCTAAAGTGGTGGAAGGAGTGACTTGGTCTTCTAAAATAACATCCTCTAAATATGGGCCTAGCATGGAATATTTCAGCCTCTAAGGTGAATATTTTGGAAAGTCTTGAGTGTGTGAAACCTGGGGTTTAGACTAAGTACTTACTCTTTTCCAGTCTAAACTATAATGATTTCAATATTTATGTAGATATGCATGCAAATTTTGTTCAGCCCTCACATAACCTGTCAAATTGGCAGGCTGATCTTTTACTTCAGAAACCTTGGTCACTTTTTGTTGTTAATTTTCATACAGTAAACTCCTGAAATCAAAGATCACTGAAGATTCTCACTGCAGTGCCATATGATTGAGTTTAATTTCCTAGACAAAAAATATTCGAACTGTTAATTTTTCTAGTTTTCTGTAGCACCAAAATAACAGCCAGGGAACAGAACTAGGAGCAGATAATTAGGCTGAGACATTTGAGAGAGAAAAAAAATTATCTTCTGCATAACTGGGAATAGAAGACTGACTCTGTAGCTTCCTGTGTATGGAAGGAAGCAGTTGTAACATTATACATACTAGGAGGTCTGCAAAGTTAGCAAAACAAATACTTGGAACAGGTTAAAAACAACCTGTGTGTTTTGAATTAGTTCTTTAAGATTGAGGATGTAAATGGAGGAAGAAGGCAGTAATATTCTGCACGGATGTGTACAAGCTCAGTGGATTTTATTTAGCCGGATTGAATGTACTCAATGTCAAAGTTCATTAAGAAATAAGGAAGACTTCAGTAGAGATTTTTGGCTTCTAAAGGCATAGACCTCTGTCAGGGAAACAAGATACAAAAGTAGGTGAGATGTAAATAGATTCTGGAGATAATTTAACTGTTCTGTTCTGAATTACACTTTGGTCTTCTGTCATGGTGGAAGTAAACAGAGGAAGCTTCTCTGGGAAGAGAGGTGGAGTGACTTGAAGGTGATGATCAATAAAAGAGAATTGATATCTGTGGAGATTAGAGATTAATAGGCTGTGTCTTCATACTGGATTCAGTGTGGATTTCCCCCAGTATCTCTGTATCTCTAGAATTTGTTCTTTACCTAATGTAAGTGAGCTGGCAGCTCATTCACCATGGGATACGGCCTTTCTGTTTCTGATTATTGTAGTGCTACCTGTTTTTTCTGCTTTGTTGTCTGTGAAAGACTTTTCTGTATACTAGTGAATATGTAGTGACATAGTGTCTTTGAGAAATGCATATAAAGGACTTAGAAGTTCTTTTTGGTCAGCAAGCCACTGGCAGAGGCTTCTGCCCTATGGTCTCTGCCCCATGGTTACCTCTCCATTACGTGTCCACAGATAACACATACACACACACAAGAGACCAAATATGCATGCAAGGAAAAATGTGCCCTGTGGTTACTAGTTACACACCCAGTCTGCATCAAGCTGTCATGTCTCCTGTCAGGCTCCTAACTGTGCAGATTTGTGTTGGAATAACTGGCTTGTAATTGGTTCTTTTTTTGTTTCTGCAGCACTGTAATCCTTGTAAGAAAAAGTGTTACTATGGTATCCATCTCTAATTGGTGTGAATCTTACAGGTTCTCCAAGCTAGATGTGCAAGTCTTCCAGAAGTGACATTTGAATGGGGGAAAAAGGAACAATTATCTTAGTTTTGATGTTGTAGAAGAACAGCACTTCTTCTAGTTGTTTAATACATAGGATCTTCACCAGTATAGCTGGTGAGATTTTCTTGTGAGACTTACTGCCTCTGTTCTGCTGGTACTTGTGAAATGTCTAATTGTACTGATAATTTGAGCCAATGTGGATGTGAAGCGCCATCTCCCTTAACCACAGCACTAGCTCAGGTTCCAGTGCCATGACTGGCACTTAGAGGGGCTGTGCCCCTCTCTTAATGCCCTTGTTATGTGTAGACAAAAAGGCTTTGAAGGATGGGTAGATGCAGCTTGGTATTGCATAAAGGGTCAGAAAGGCTGTGCCCTAGTCGTTTGAGGTAGTCACAGCAGTGGATGGTGCAGGCTCCCACTCTGTCTCAAGGCAAAGTGGAACAGGTTAATCTCAGCATTTCCAACAGTCTGAAATGTGTCTGGTTGGACCAGCACCCCAGTTATCCTCAGGAAAAAGTGCTAAATTTTGAACCATCTGTTGGTTTAACTAAAAAAAGTAAATAATTCTTTAGATATGGTTAACTGCCACAGCTGTTGTCAGACTCTAGTCCTTGACATTAATATTTAAGGAAAATGAAAGTCAGTGGGAGAGCTTTTCTGTAATCCGAATGTACTTGGTGTGAACTTGCTTTGACATCACAGTGATGTGCTGTTTGCATTCTCCGTTTGGTGTTCTCAAAGTTGGACCTCCTAAACTGTAAAGCATTCTGCTGCTGACGGCCCATATGGGGTGCTCCCCCATTTCTACACCAGTTACCACGGTGTGGTTTTTTTCAGCTTCACATGATATTTTCCCAAATACTTTAACATTTAGGAGGCATAATTTCTACTCCCGTGTGTCCTGTCAAAGTCTGGACATGTGTGCAGAGCTGACCATTATGGGTATAAGGAACTGCCATGTAAGGATGTTTGTGCAGATCTAAACACATGCACAGAGGGGCAGAGTAGAGAAGGTCTGAGTGAGGTTGCAGATAGCCTTTTTGGTGCTAGCAAGGATACTCAAAGGGATTGGCATTTGCAACCAATAACACTTGTAAAGAACATTTGACATCTTTGTGTTTATGCTCTTTATACTTTGCAAATTTGAGCCCATGCATTCATCTTTTTGATCTATATTGCTTTTTTTTGCCTTCTGACAAATCTGTGATATGACAAATCACTGGTGACAATCTGAGGCATCTTTAAGAAGAAAGCACTATTTAATGGTTCTCACTTGGCAGCCAAAGGACTCCGAGTGCTCTGTTAAGATGTCGTTAGGAGCTGGTGATGCAAATAATATCTCAGTCAAAATACGTGCAGTGTGTGCAACGAGAGGAATTGAATTTCTCTCTGTAGAACTGCTTCTCATCCGGTTTGACAGCCCTGGGGTGAGAGATACGTCCCTCATGATTCTCCATGCCTATGCATTTCTTCCCTTGAATTTTATGTTGCCTTTTAATTTTCTTCAGATTTTGCCCACAGCTTGTTGATTTTTAAGCAAAACCAGCATGCTGCTCTAAAACCCATGCCTTCTGTCATTATATTTACTTTTCCGTGAATTCTTCTAGAAAGCTTTGTCTGCAGTTGGAATGATGCTTTAAATTTGTGATCTGAACATTCCATTTATGGTGGAGGTTTGAGTTGCTCAGGTGTCAGGTGTGGTCCCAAAGTCAACTTTCTCATGCCCCTGCCCTTCAGCCACAGAGACCTTAAAGCTTTGGTGCTGCTCAGGTGCTGCTCTTTGGTCTCGTCCAGAGGGACTCATTCAGAAGCTTTTCATGTCGACTGTTCTACTGGAAGGAGGTTTATACAAAGTTGAGCTTGTGTTTTATTTTTGATCTTTTATTGACAGAACAGATTGCTGTTGACGCAACTCATCATATGCTGAGCAGTAGTGAACTCTGCAGAACTGTGGAGGATGTCCCTAAAAACAACAGCTTTGCAAAAGGCTCCTTGCTGAGAGAAAAGCAAAAGGCTCCTTAATAAAAGAAAAGTTAATGTCTTATTCAATTAAAGCAAACATTTATATGTGAAGAAAAAAGCAAACATTTATATGTGAGGAAAAATGGCCAGATCCATTTTACGGTGATATTAAAAGGCATTACAGTGTCAGTTGAACCAACAAGGAAGAGTAGCAATTTATTCATCCATCAGAAACACAGCTGAAGCTTTCCAAACTTTATAAGATGAAACGAATATGTTGAACAAGGATTGCCATTCTGGTTTGAATGATCAATTTATTCAGTCTCTCTCCATTACTGAGGGTGATCTTGCTTAAATGTCTTATTGATACATCAATCTCTTGATTTTTTTTTTCCCCCCCTTCTGGATTTGACCACTACAAATGTAGTTTTAAATTTAAAAAATGTATCATGTTTTCATTATTCAGTGTGTGATTTCATCCCTTGTCTCTCAGTAAAACTGATGGAAGAGCCACATCCCTCAGGTTAGACAGTTGAAATCTGGTTGAAAGATTCAGGGGTCTCATAACACATGCAGTGTTTGCTTACTTGTGTATCCTGATGTTTGAAAACAAAGCACTTAAATAGGTTTTCTCTGCCACAGAACTGGTAAGTTGGGTTTTTTTGTTCCCAAATCTTTCATTTTGCTTCTTTAACATTAGCAAATTCAAGGGTTAACTCGCAGATTGTATCTAAGGCAGAAAAACATTATATAACTAGAACTCACCATTTGTTATAGACTTGCCTTTTTCAAGATGTGGTAATAAATGTGCTTGAAAGGGAGTCTTGACTAATAATGACCAATTTATATATATTAGAAGTACGTAGATCAAGGCTAGCCTGTCTTTCAAGAATTTTAACACATGAACAGTTTCTGTATTGGACCAAATGTGTGATTTCTGTGATCGGGATACGCAAAGCAATCACACGGAGACGAGAGATTTCGCAGAGCAGAGAGTTCTTCCGAGAGAGCCCAAGGCTGAGCCAAGGCCGAGAGCCCCTCTGCCTGTTTATTTCTTACTTTCTATACATTTGTGGGTCTGGCTGTGGATTGGCTTCTGGAGTTTTCACCTCCCAGCCGAATGGCCAGACCAACTGTCAGTTACAATTGTTTTCAGGTTAGAAATATGCAAACAAAGGACAGAGAATGAAAAACAAAGGATTTGTTTATGTTACATGTGTGAGAAAGGCAGAAACTGCTCCTAATATTGTACAGTAACTAAAAAGTCTGACTCCATTTTATGAACAATCAAAAGGCTTTAAAAAACTCAGAAAAACCAGGGTGACAGATTTCCACACAGATAGTTAGGTTTTTTTAATTGGGGGGGAGGAAAAAAAACCAAACCAAACAAAAACCCAAACCAAACAAAAAACCAAACCAAACCAAAAACAAAAAACCAAACAAACAAAACCACAACCAACTCAAAAACAAACAAAAAAAACACACTCCAAAACCAAATAAGCAAGCAAACAAACAAAAACAAAAAACACCCCAAAAAATACAATTGCAAAAAGTGAAAAAGTATGATCATATTAATTGCTGTACAGAAGTCTGGCAAATCCGTTGTTATTGGCTATGAAGAAAATAGTTTCCAAAATGATTAGCAATTACAAATTTCAGCGATGTTAACAACTTCTTTACATGGACTTCAGGGTCATATTAAAGATAATGTTTAATGTGACTCCTGAAGTCATGCTCTAAGACATCTAAGTTTCTAGTACTGTTAGAGGGGGAAAAACCCTTTCAGTTCATAGAATAGCATTTTCTACAGTTAAATATGTGAGCATAAGCAGTCATGGGCTTGGTTTCTTGTGGCTTTTTGGTGTTCTTAGTTCAACCACAAATAGCAGTTCACAATGACTCCTACGCACAACTGCCGCAGTGGATGTTCAGTTCTCTCTCCAGGAGTTTCTCACTTCGGAGCGAGTGCCGGTCCAGTGCTCTGCTGCAGCCACCCGGCTCCTGTGGCCGCGGCTCCCAGCGCTCGGGGCCGTGCGTCCTGCGGGTCTGCTCAGGACCTTGGCAGCTCAGCCCGCTGCTCTCTTCTCACTGCACTTGGCCATAGAGCTTAGAAGGTATCAGATGAGCTAAGAGACTGCATGACTGCATTAGCTCTGCCTCGTTAGACCAGCTCAACATCACCCTTCATTAATGCTGACACCACCAGCTGCGCATAGTACAGAGTGTGTGTGAAGGGGAGGCTGTGCAGGTCTGTGTTCACAGGGACCACCAGCATCCATCCTGGGCTGGCTGATACAGAGTGCAGTCAAACAAGCTGTTTGCAAGTGAAGAGCTCCCAGTTACAAATTCATTTTTTTGTTAAGACTTCCATGAGTATTTAATTAATTTCCACTCTCCAAGGAAAAATTCTGTCTAGGGGGGATACCCAGACATTTTAATTTTACGTATTTGTAGACAGGAAATCAGGTAATTTATGAGAGGCTTCTGAATCAAGCACCAAACCACTTCCATGGTTGTAAAGTGACTGGTTTTTGTTTGTGTACACATTACATATGCTGGCAGAAAAATGAGCATTTTTGGGTGTGAATATTTCTTAAATCATAAGAATTTTCATTAGATCATAGCATTATTAGAAGAGACCCCTTTTGTATATATGTGGTATTTTTCATATATCTTAAATAAGTGGTACAAATCAGGCATCTATCTGAAATTTCTTATCCCCTTCATAGGCAGCGGCTGCTTCTTCCTCTCTTGGGACAACCAAACTTTGTTTTTCTCCTGCAAAATACAGAAGTGCATTCCTCACTGAAAGAGGTGAAAGAGGACCTGAGCCATGGGCTTAGCCGTCCCAAAGGAGAAAACCCCCATTCCTGGAGAGAAGCTTGTCCATGTCTTGTGGCTCACCAGCCACCAGGCCATAGCTGAGAATCTGCCAGTCTGCATACTGAAGTGTTGGTAGTGCTGTTGATATAGAGGGCAGCTCTTCTTGATTTGAAACATATGAGCTGCTGCTTTATTCACAACTGCCTGGCAGTATAGACGTGAGCCCAACAGATATCCTGTCTAAACCCGGATACAGGAGATCCAGATAACCACCCTGAGAAGGTCCTTGAATCCCAGTGCTTCATTCCTCCAGTACAATTAAGTAGCAATTCTCTCTTTTGTATTTTCTGAATGTAAGCTCCTTAAGACAGATGCTGCGGTCTGTCGTATGCATTTAAAGTACTTCATGTGCTCAATCCAGCCCATGCTCAGCAGGCCCTTGATATCATTTGGAGAATCTAAGTATAATTGCCTGATTATTACATGTTATGGAGAAAATAGTACATGATTAGGCTATTAAAAGGTTGTATACTGAGTAACAGGATGAAGATTGCACTGACAATTGAGGTTTTTTCTGTCTCTTGAGGGCTTAGATTCCCAAAGTCTAGTAAAGCAGAAATTATCATATGAATTTGTGTAGACTGCCATGCCAGCTGTATTTGAGGCTGTATTGGAGACACAGTTACTCTCCCTGAGAGCCGAGAGAGTGGAAGGCAGCAGCACAATGCAATGACCTGCTATGTGTACGTGACAGCAGAGAGGTGTTAATGAGCTGCTTTGCTACCTGCCGAACAGCAAAGCTGTGTTGAGGCCAAAATGCATAGATGTGATGAACCCTTCTGGTCTTGTAATGCTACCAGCCAGACAAGGTTGTTCTGCCTCCCCTCTCCTTAGCACCTGATTTTAATTTCTTATGTTTCTTAACTCTGTAATCAGATGTTACTTATTTTCAAGCCATACTCTGTGCTCTTTGTCAGCCTTCATCCTTGGTCATTCTTTGAATTTTAAGATCAAAACTCTTATTTTCCCTTACAGAAGTGCCAGAGCTTTTCGTATGAAACTTGGGTTTGCCTCTCTCTCTCTCCCTCTCTCTCTTTTTTTTTTTTTTTTTTTTTTTTTTTTTTTTTTTTTTTTGGTTGGTTTGTTTGTTTTGTTTTGTTTGTTTGTTTTGTTTTGTTTATTTGTTTTTCCCTTTTCTGTAACCTCAGCCTTGGAAATAGCTGAATCCCTTGAGCCAAATCTTCCCAAAAAATGATCCTATTAGTCAGACAGCTAACATCAGGAATGTTTAGCCTGAATTGTTCAAAGTTATCCTGAAGCAGAGTATTACAATGGAAAATGTTAAGTAGCTTCCTCTAAGTGTGGCCAGTTGTGCTGCCAGTAATATCCTTGGCCTTGCAGAGAATGTTCTTGTGCTAGTTAAATTAGATTAACCCGGAAATTTGCTCATACTTTAATGTCTATCAAATCTGAGACTTCCAGGCTTAAGCCTGCTGCCACTAAAGCTGATGGTGAAGCTGTTGGATTCTGTGTGAACGTGGACTTTGCAGGGATGATGTCAAAATTTTGTACTGTTGAAATCTGTGAGTATTAATGTAAGAATATAGGCATTGCAGTGCAAAACTAAAGAAGATCTTTCAGACTGGACTTAAGTGTGAACAAGGATGTGTATGACAATTCCATCAGTTTTAATGTCGGCTTGTAAAAGTCTCTAAGTGTATTAAGAGCATAGGACTCCCTGTGGCTTCTGGTAAAATTACATTTTTAATATCCTAGAAAAAAAATCGTGTGATGAAGGGTTCAATTCAATTTTTCTGAATGCTTCATATATCGGAAGAGTTACAACTCTTGGGAGAGCATAATATAATATATAAAGTCATACTGGTATTTAATGTTTTGTCATTGTAGCTTCTGCTTTCGGCCTGTGCGCCTTATTCCATTACCCTCAGATATGCGGTGGCATTATTCAGATTTAAATAGCTTTTACCTCTCTCTGGCAAGAAAGCAATTCCAAGTGTATTATCTGCACTGTTTTTTTAAAAGAAACTGATAATATAAACTGCTGCCCTTTTCAGCTGGAGATGGCTGCCTGGTGGCACTATTTAATAGCAGATAAACAACTAGGGTCTCAGCTGGCATATTGTCACTTGGGTGTATAATATGTGCTCTGCTCCTGAGAACAGGTGAGACATTTGCAAATTTAAAATACTGAGCTACTTTGTCCTGTATTTCATATGTGTTAGGCAATTTTTTTTGTCCCCATGAAAATCTAGAGTATCTTGAATACTGTGTCACGTGGATTTTGAGTCCCCAGAGGCTTTTTTTTTCAGAGCTGAAAACCTGCTGTGCCAAGGCATGGGCCAGCCCAGAGCTGCCTTTGGGAGCAAGTAGTTTAGAGGGATGAATCATTGCTTGAGATTGTGGTACCCCAGCTACATGGAGTACTTTCTGTGTGCTGTGCTGTGCTGTGCTGTGTGTGGCACAGACAGCCCTCAGGCTGGGAGCCGCAGGGAGCGTGCTGTGTCTGTGACCTGAGCCACTCTGCCCAGCCCGTGGCCGTTCCAGAAACGTGCCAAGGAATCGAGAGGGAGGGAAGATTCAGGACATCCTCTGTGCCAACACCTCCCCTGTTTGAAAGCAAGAGTTGATGGTGACTGAAGCCAACACTTTTACTGACCATTCATGGAGAGTAGGAGCCTATTCCTGGCAGGGGAGATCTAAAATGTCCAGGGGCAGGAGTAGCATCCAACCCATTCATATCCATTCATATCCATCATACAGAGAATTCACAGTAAGTGCTCATGGTGTGAGCTGTGGTGGTCCCTGGGTCAGCCGCTGAGGAGCTCACCCTCCCTTGGAGGGTTGACCTGATACTGGAAGATCGCCTCCTGCTCCTTCTATCCTGCATCCCCTGAGAAGAGCTTCGGTGCTCAGCTGCTCCTGCAGCCCTCAGAGCTGAGCTGTATCACTGAGGTGTGCCTGTGTGCTGGGACCGTCAGCGTCTTCTAAAGACGCTTCACCCCGAAGGTCGCGGCACCCAGAAGAGCTCGCGGTCTGCGACACTTGACCACCTTGCAAAGTGATCAACTCAGCTACAAATGAGCTTCTCTCTTTCAGATCACTCTGCTGAGCTAAATGGGAGAACTTCTTTAAAGCTTGTTTATGGCTGATTTTAATAGCAGCAGTCTTAACTTGTTGTATGGGGCTTTAACTGTGCACATCCCATTAGTGCAAATGGAGTTACGCACCTGAAGTCCTGCACATTAAGATGTGACTATAAGTCCAGGGTTGCAACCTCATTAAAGTTGTTTATTTCACATGTAATAGCCCTTTTGCCACCAGGATACCTTAATTCATTGCTTTATTTGTCCCTTTGAATGAAGTCTTATCTCAAGATCATCACTGCCTCTTCTCTGCCGTGCCCTGAGATGACAACTTGTACTTTTCTCCATCCCTATTGCTCAACATGACAAAAAAAAAAAAAGCCAGACCCACCTCCTGTGATACCCTGATACAGAGAAACTATTTATTTAAAAAAAATCTTTTAGGCCTCACCAGTTCCTGTATTGTTTTTCATTATGAGTGCTGGGAGGTGCTGTTAAGCTATGCCATTTCTCAGAGCAGTTTCCCGTTGCTTTTGGTGATAAAGCTCTACTCAATACTTCCCTGCAGGTGGTGAGGGCGGGGCACAGTGAAAGTAGGGGCAGCAGTGCCGGGCTTGTGCTGGAGAAGGTGTATGTGTGCATCAAGGAATGAGATGGTCTGGCATCTGGGCTTGAGGTAAAGGCAGGGGAAAAGGACAAAGTGGGAAAGCCAGGAGAGAACTGGGGTTTGCAGAGCTGAAGAGGGCTAACTTTAGTGAAGAACAAGTGTCTACAATTAGTGGAACAAAAAGATGGAATTCCCCGAGTGACAAAAGTAGGCTCAGGTGTGACCATTTACAAAACCATGGTGGTTTGTGTGCAGATGGATTGTGCCGTTGGCACACAGCCTGTGCAGGCTGCTGGGCAGAGATGTTTGCCCTGGTCCCACAGGAGGAGACACTTCTGACAAGTACTTACCTTGGTCTTCTGCTTTCTTGTGGTCTCTTCATCCTGAATCCTGTTCATCGCTGAAGGATAATATATGCAGGAATAAAAAGGCCTTTTCTGATTCATCACAAATTGTGGATAGCAAAAAAAAAAATTACATTCTAATAGCCTTTGCTTTGAACGGCTTTGTTTGTTTGTTTGTTTGTTTTTTGTTGGGTTTTTGTTGTTGTTGTTGTTTGGTTTTTGTTTGTTTGTTTTTTTAAGAATGATTTTATTCAGAGTGTTCATGAAAAGCTTTGTCATCTCCAGGCCAAGACTTACTCTAGTAGTCATCTAGAGAAAGTCTAATTCATCAGTTGAGTGCCCATTACAGGTTGCCCTGGCATGACTGGTTTGCCAAAGACATGAACTGAAGTCTGAACTCTCCAAAGGGGATATAAAAAGAGTAATGGCTATTAAGAATATGCGTAATTTCAGACATGGAAGGGTTGAAAAACCTGCTCAAGGTCCATGTTTCTTGGTTTTGATTTCTATGAGTGTTGTGGTTTTGGCAGGAGGACACTTAGGTTACAGCAAGGACTGGGAAAATGAGTGCCTGTTCTTTGTCCAGCCTGGCATGTCAGAGGGCAGTGGATCTGGGGCTAGCTTTAAAACAGGATGTGTTTCAACAACAGAGGTAGGAAGGTGATCATTAAGAGGGTAAGCAAAGGGAGGATCATTTTGGAGTATCTTGGTGAGGGAGAGGAAAGGGGAGGAATTAGGAAGACACAGGGCTATTTACCTGCCTTAACAAATCTACTGACTTCAGGGAAATGCCCATATGTGAGGGAGACATTAAGGGCAGATGCAAATATGGGTTTTCATATTATTGAGTGGGAAGATTTCTGCCTGGAGGCAGCTCAGACTAGCTATAAATATGAATGAGAAAAAACTGAAACCAGTGATGAGTATTCTTCTGCAAGTGGTGGGACCGTGCTGGTGACCTAGGAAGAGAGATTAGGTATCTGTAGGGCAATGCTAAGTGGAAATGGACTTGGTGGAACAGGAAACTTTTTTCTCAGGTATTGGTCCACAGATGACACTATTCTGAAGACCTGGAATGTGTCCTCATCACTTGTGTCTGTAAACCAGAGCCCAGCTGCTTCACCAAGGCTCCCGAACATATCACATCCCCCAGCACCATCTTGCTGTTGTCCAGTGACTGCCATTTCTGTTTGTGTGTCTCTTTCAGAATAAGCTCTACCAGCATTGCAGAGCTTCCCTTTCACTGCTGCACACTTTTTGTGTGCAGTTTGCAATACTCAGCTTACGGAATCAATCTGCAAGTGTAGTTATCCTGGTTTGAAAGATCTCATTTGGAGATGGATCCAGATGAGACAGAAGCAGTATTGAACTCCGTGTTGTTGACTCAAAACAACCCAAAATGGAACTCCTTTACACATTTATTTCCATTTCCATTTTATTTTCTTACTCATTAAGTGAATAATTAGGATAGAAGTTGCTCCCAAGTATGTATTTCACCCAAGGTTGCATGGTACCCTGGGCAACTGAGTCCCCCTTAGGGATGTTTCAAATTAAGATTCTTAGAACTGAGGTGTACTGAATGCTTCTGTCTGCTCCACTGTGATAAAGGCATGCCTGCCCTTGGCACACTTTCAGGCTACAGCATTGCAAACGTGGCCAGTATCCAGGCACAGCTCTCCCTCTCCCCATCCATAACTGAGACCATAATTTCCCAACCATCCCTCAGTGCCCTGCTGGCAAGGCAAGAAGCTATGCCAGCAGTGCAGTCATTCAATTTGTGCAAGCCTAGGGAGACCATGAGGACCCTTCAATCAAGGACTCTTCAGTGAAACTGCCGGCTCTACCCCTTTTGTGATAATCACAGACATTTATCTATTAAAAGAAACAAATTCAGACACTATCAGTTTGTACCAACTTTTTGTTCTTCTGCTTAGTTCTATTTCTTTTGTTCCAGAAGCTGTGCAGTTTTTTGTAATTTTAAAGAGGTTTTATTTTTGACCAAATCAGCACAACATAGTAGTGACAGTAAAAATGAGGCCATTTTGTTTTAACATCTGACTGTGAATCACGCTTGACATTGGCAGGGAAAAAATGAAGGCATTCTGTTTTTTCCCTGTGAAATGAGGGGGGGGTGGTTGTTTTTTTTTTGGGGGGGTGGGGGGAAGGAGTGTTTCTTGCTCTTTGGTTAGAGTTTTTTGGGTCATCTAAGTCTGTAGTGTGCTATGTAGAAAGTGCATCCCATGGTTCCTCACAAAACTCTCCTGATAGTGGGTCGGTAGGATAAATATTTAGCAATCAGCTTGGCAGGGGAAGCACTGCTGGGAGCCACCACCCAGGGAGCATCCCACTACCTGCTCCCAGAGCAGATCCAGCAATACTGGTACCACTGAGATCCTGGCTGCCATGCCGCCTGGATTGCTGGTTTCTGGCCTGTGCAAGCCCTTTGATGAGCCCACACAGGTTGGCTTTGATTTAGAGTCTACCACCTGCCAAGGACTCTTGTGTATCACTTTCTCCCAGAGTGGTTTATCTCAGCTGTCTTCTGCTCCTGTGTTGGACTTGGTCTTCTGGTGCCTCTCTGTGAAGAGTGTGATGGTCAGGGGACCAGATGAAGGCACCTACTTTTGGATGGGATGTTCATGTCCTGAGCTCCGCTGACTGCAGAGGAGGCACAGGGTTACCTGCTCAGGTGCACGCAGACTGTCAGTCAAATGCACATCCCCCTGGTACCTCCACTGAGATCACACTGGGTCCCACCTCGTTTTTCCCAGCTCATTCAATATCTTTTGCATATCGATGAGATCTGCCTCTTCATGCTGGACATGTGATACTCTGAAAACCCTGAATTTGCACCTGGAAATGAGAATAAAGCAAGTCTGAATGCAAGGAGTGTTTTTGCTGTGCTGTGCCACCCTTCTCTGTGTCTGCCAGCAGGTGTGTGTGTGTGTGCTCCCGTGTGCTCTGAAAGTGGAGTGAGTCCCCACTGATGACCAAACTCTGAAATCCAGAATGTGCCCATCCTAGTGAGACAATCGTGTTGGTTACATGAAGTGTATTGTGCCGTCGCTGATATTTTTTAATAGCTACAAATATTTTCTATCAAGTTTTATTAAGTGAGACCCACATACTTCTCCCAGCTGTGACTGCGGTCTGTTCCTACATAGTTGTTCACCCCGCCCTTGCTCAGCAACACTTCACAGTCATGCTGTGGTGCAGATGAAGAATTTGGGTTTGAAGCTGGCAATCTGATTCCCATTAAAGCTGTATGGAAATTTGCCACACACCTGCCTAGGAAGCTGGAATAAATAATTCAGTGCTGTACAGTGATACCTAATAGCAAGCAGATAACTTGAAAAACCTTGCACTTGGTTCAGGTCCTCCGTGCTCTGTCCTTTCATGGCAAAAGATGGACAAAAACACTAAGACAGACATGGAGATGCTAGAAAGGGCTGTGGACCTTCTGAGCATGAGCTTTTAGCCCTTCCAAAGGGAAGGGAAGGGACTGACATCTGGTACAGCTGAGGAATGCAGCGAGGAGAGCAAACTGTGAGACCCACTGACGCTTGCTCGGGAGAGAGGCACCAGCGGGAACGCGGCTGAGTTAATTGCTGCAAGTTAATAACCATACAAGGCAAAAAGAAGAGCACGTAAATCTTTGTGTCTGACTCCCATTTTCAGAAATACCTTCACATTTTAGGAGCAAGTGTCATAAATAGAATTTAAACTCTTCATTACATGCATTACTTTTGCAAGGAAGGCCACCTTTGTTAGAATCAGATTCAGAATCACAGAATATTCTGGGTTGGATGGGACCTAGAAGGATCACCACACAAATGTATTAACCATTGGAGACCCTCCTGCTGCAAGCATGACTGACTTGCCCTCACTAGGATGCAGCAACATAAAGTTGTGTTGAAAGCTGGCATGCAGGAGCTGTGGGCAGAAACTTCCAGGTTTAGGCCCTGTGCTGTTTACAAGTCAGTTGATCATATTGGTTTCCTAGTGCTTTCTCACAGTTTTTTGCTATCTTTTCTGCATGCCTATGGACACCTGGTGATTAGTATCTGCATTTAGAGCAAATGTCATCAAATCTAACTGTTGTTTCATTTTGTATCTTATGGCTCTAAAAGTCTTGGCATCTCACTTGAGAGATGAAGTAATTGTATTTTCCTTTAGGAGTTCACAAGCTATATTTAAGAAAATAATCTTAAAAAATATTGGTTTGCATTTAAAGAAATCTTGATTTGCATAAAATTTTGTTAGATTTTTTTTTTCTGCAACATCTTTTAATTACCATTCCTTCTTATTATTGAAAACTAAGTGATTCGTGCCTCCAGGCTGCTGGTGATCTGTGAGTTGCATTGGAGACAATATATCTAATTCAGCAAGAATGATGCACCGACTCCAAGACACAGTGCAGCCTGTTAAAAGAGATAGTCTAATCTAAATTATAAATATGAATAGATTAAGGATGTAGTAACTTTCAGAACTGCAGTTTGTGACTGGGCTCAAGGGCTTCAATGACACCTCCCTCCCTGTAGTCAAACCTACATCTGTACCTGAAGCACAGCAGAATTGTATCTGTTATTATCACGAAAACCTAAACCTTATCAACTGCATAGAGACACCTGTTAATCTTCTGCAACCTGTTTACACATAGGCTTGCATTTGCAGGCCTGGTCTTGAAAAGGGGGGAGAAAAATTACCTCTTGGATGGCATCAGATAAGCCAGCCTAAGCTGGAGAGCTGCCTCACTGCAGACCTGCTTTCCCTACCCTGCTGCCCAGGTGGGGAGGGACCCAGGGAGAAAGAATAATCTGTATCTCCAGACAGTCTTGCTGTCGCAGCAAGCAGGGAGGTAGCTGTGTTGCAGAGAGGAAGAAGATTTGCTGCACAAAAAGGTGTCGTTCCCTTAGTGTTGCTTCCCAGTGCTGTACACTCCTGGGGCCAATGTAAATAATAGATGTGAATTAAACAGAAGTGGTTTCTACTATTACATAGTTATTGTAACTATTTCCAAGTTGTATGTCAAAGAGATTTTTTCAGGCATGTCTGTGCTCAGAGGGAAACTGTAGGTAGATCTGTGTGCTCAATTTCAGCATTAATCTTGGGACAAGTAGGTAACAAGTAGTCTCTCAATGACATTACAGTATATTGTGTTTATGATGTCAGACTAAGGCCATTCTGATTTTTTGACTTCTATAAAACACCCCATATACTGTACTAGGAAATAGTCACTTTTTTACATATGATGTGCCAGGTTGGTATGGTTAGACAGTTTTGGTACATTTCCAAAGAAACTAGACTTCTGGGATTTTTTTTATTTCATTCCGCCCAATGCAATCTGATCTACTGCTGGTCCCATGTGAAGCCAGTTTATGTACCTTTGGCCACACAACTCCACATGATTACTAGCTGACTTTCTTGGCTCTTAGAAAAGTTGTCAGGAAATTTTTTGATGTTAGCTCCCAACAAGAGAAACAGGGTGCTTGCTGGTAATTCTTTAAATACAGGGTAATTTAAAAAAAGAAAATCCCTGAACTACATTTTTCTTATATCTGGGCAGTTATAAGATGCTGGTTTCTTTATTGGGAAGGAACAATGTTCTTTACTCTTAGCTGGAGACTGGAACAGACTTTGCAACAGAGAAATCTCTACTAATAAAATCTATCAATCAGCTAAACATGGATGCCCAATACCTCCTCCAGGGTCATGCAAATTGCTGACTGGAAAACTGCAGAATCTGTCATACCTGAAAATATTCCTAGATGTTATTATTTTTTAAGCTTTGTTGTCATTTGGTGATGTCAGGATGCCAAATTTATGAATAATGCCATCCTTTCACCTTTTATTTAGCTACTGGATGAGATGCATTTCTCAGTTGTATTATGGTTTAAATCCGTTGCCCTGTAGACTTTCCAGGGTCAGGCATTTCTTGTCATGCTCCTGGGCAGGGGATCATGAGTGAGGTGGTTCTGCAAGAGCAGATGAAACAACATCACTTCTGGGGTGGTAGCACTGCCCACCCGGCACCTTGGCACTGTGGGTGCAGTCCTGCCCCTGTAATGCTAATTACAGAGGGTTGGGAGCAGGGTAAGAGTACTCATTTTGAGTAAATTTGAGAGGCATATTTTGCATGTTACTAGCCAGGGAACATTCTGCTGGTAGTTTCTGTGGGATGGAGGAACAGTGGGGAGAAGATGGCATATTCCTGATTCAGTGGGAAAAGACTCAGGCTTTGGGAGCCCAAGTCAGAGCTGTGCCCTATTTCACAGAAGCTAAATGAGCGTTTCTCAATCTTTTAATATCAAAGGACCTACAAGGTTTTTTTGATCTGAGCACCAGCAGCCAGGGAGTGAGCAGTGCCTGTAGGCAGGCACTGACATAAGTGCCTGCCAACTGCGTGGGATGCTGTGTGTGTGTTTTGGTTTAGTTCCTTAATTATTTTTCTGCAATCAGTTCCCGGACCACCTTCTGGTGCCTTATGGATTGCGGATTGCCCATGGGCCCCACAGAGCAATGCTGAGCTGGATGACTGTTAAGAACTTGGCTGCACTAGAGGCACTGTGGATGAAGGATTTATGTGCTGTTACATATATTCCCTGAAATAATCACTTCTGTCTGAAGTACTTTGATATTGATAAGTGGCTGAGGTAGAATTTGTGTTCCTATCTAGTCCTACATTCCTTGTTTTGCAATTATCCACCTTCACTTGTTTTTCTCATATAAATTTAGCAATTATTTCTTTACAATGATCTACATTTATTCAAACATTGCATCCAAGGGTTTAATCCAATGTGTGCATTTCAGGTGAAACATTAGAAACCTCTCAGCATCTGTAATAATTTTTCTGTATTAAATGTAGGAATTTTTTAAATTTAACATTAAAAAAAATACACTTCAGTTGTATGGGCCAGCTTCAAAGTGGCTGCAGGCAGGAAATTGAAAGTTGGATCATCTCTTCTAGCCCAGTGGAAGAAAGTTTCACAGGAGCTGGACTTCAGCTCAATGTGGTCTTGGTTTGCTGAGCTTGCTGCTTCACGGGGAACCCAAGCTCCTTCCTAGGGATGGATGAAATGGTCAGGAGACTGGTCAGCATGACTTTGCCCTGCAGAGGACTGTGTGCTGCTGCTGCTGCCCTGTACCCCAGCAGTGGGGTCTTTCTAGGGATGTTTGTTTTCTGTTGTGTTAAGTCAGTGACAGCCCGTGGACACTGGGGTCGATAGTTGGTGGTCACAGCTTAAACTGACGATCCCAGCCTGCCCTGAGGAGGAGTTTGCAGATGCACTCCGTGTCTGACAGGAGAGTGCAGGCCTGGGACACAGCATGGGAAGTGACTGATTGACATCACTTCATTACTTCATTACCTTCCCTTAATTCCTGTAAACAAGGTTTTGGGCAAATGCTAAGAAAAAGCTGCTTTTGCCTCTAAAAGAGGTAATGTGCTAATATTTAGTGCACAGCTCATGGCTTCAGGCTGAGACCTGCTGGTCCTGTAGCAATGACATGTTCCTGCATCCACCTGCACAGTTCCCAGGGCAACAGAGCTGAAGGTGTCCACCTAGGAAAGGTGAGTGATGATATGATTATGATAAAGAAAAGGTAAATCAATCACTGTGTGTTAAAAGGGTAATTAGTGAGCAGGTTACCACTTAGCAGCTGGGCTTTTGATCTGTTTGGTCAAGCCAGTTTTGTCAGGAGTGGCTGATGGTCTGTAGTACTTGATCTCTCCAATGCATACATCCTGTTCTGTGGGCAACTGACTGAGTGATAAATCTGGCTATGCTGCAGTAGAGCTTAACCCTGCTTGTGAACAGCCACTGTAAAAACATCTGGGGCATGTGCTGCATTTTAAACATTGATGTCATGGCTGCTTTTGTTGCTGTTTCAAAACACTGGAAGAGACAAGGCAACAGGATTATATAGTTTGCTGGCTCTCTTTTGCTTGTTCCTAATCTTAAAGTGATTTTTCTTTTCAGTCATAAATAGCATTCTTTTCATTTTCTTTTAATTTTGCTGCCGCTTTGGATGTCAGATCTGGTTTATATACTCAGTCTACTCACACACATTCCTTAAAAGAGAGGGATCCTGCTGTTTTGCCTCAGGCACTTTGCAGCCCATTCCTCATAACAGCAACAGCAAATCTACTCAAAGGGCAAATCTTTCTGCCCTACCAAGTGCATGACTTGCAGCAGTGTTGGTGGAGACAGCACTGGACCTTTATACTCTCCTCATACCTTGCCTGTCTCATAGCTAAGGAAAACGAAATTGTCCCTCACAGATGAGCAGTTGGGATTTTTTTGGTCAAAGGAGAAGATGAGAGGGGAACCCTCCTCACCTGCCCTGTAGGAATGTGTTCTTGCCTATAGTCAATTGAAAAAATGATAGTTTAGCAATTTTCTTGTGCGCCCCTTGATGCTGATATTTTCTTTAAGTATCATTTTCTGTGAGCAGAGAAGAATCTTGGATTTCTTTTTTGTGTTAGAAGAAGGTAATTTTCTAAGTAATGCTCTAAGTTTATTGAAGAAAAGCTTGAGAGTTTTTCAACTTCAAGGCTAAAAACCCTAAAGGTGAGCAAGAAGAAACCCACAGAGTATTATTATCAAGACAAACATGCAAACCAACAAACTAACCAACCCAACAAATAATGGCTCAGTTTCTGGTGGGGGATGGCTGTGGTGTGGGCGTCTGTCTGTTGGACTGACTGATGTTGTCAATAACTCTGTTCCTCCTCCTCCTCCTTGTCTTCTAATTTTGTGAATGATATTTTTATAACTGTTTCTTCTTGGATGCGTTTGGTTCTGGTTATAGGGGAGACACCAGGAGAAACACCATCATCTGATTTGCTCTGGGCTTGGCTGTGTTTTTCTGCGCATGTTGCTTGGTTGCTGGCTGTGCTGCTGCCTCCCTGGTTGCCTCTGTTCTGGGTCAGTGGGTTCAGCAGCTTGGGAGGGCATCAGGTCCTTGTAAGGCTGATCTGCTTGGTCAGTACACTTTTACAAATGTGCATTACATTGATCTAATTGTCCTCTGCCCTGACAGATCTGACAGCCTGCAGACCTCCCAGGATGCGCCCTTCCCTGCTTTGTGGCTTTCCTTCCATCATTTTCCATACCATGTCTATCTTTTTCACTGCTAGAAGAGCTGAAGATAGAGCTGGGGATGGAATATTGTGGTTTTATTCAGAAGATCTGATATTGTTATTTACTTTCCCCATGATTCTTCTATTAATGACCATTGAAGCTCATGCCTTATTTCAATCTAATATTTAAGAATTTGTTTAAGAGTTATGGATGCTTAATTTCAAGCTTTGCCTGAAAATATCAACAAGACTTATATTACAAGTTGCCAAAACCATTAGCCCTGTAGAGAAGCTGCTGCAGCTCCACAGCCTCAGGCCCAGCCAGCAGTGGCACTAAGCACATGCTCCCAGTAAACACATGAGTGCACACACATACCTGTATGCACAGCCTGAAAATAACACTAAGTAAAGCAGACAGAAATACACAAACAGAGCATAAGTGACCTAATCCTGTCCTCTTCTCAGTCGTGTCCTATGCAGAACCCCAGAGATTTGCCCCAGTGGACTCCTGGTCCTGCGTCTTTCCTATCCTCCGGGGCTGATGCTCTCCTGGGACAGCCTTGGAGGAGCTGGGACAGGGTTTCATGTCTCTGACTGAGGCGCCACCGGTGTGTCTGTGCTCTTCTGTGTGGGTGTGAGCCTTTCATCATAGAACTGAACAGGTTATTTCTGGAAATAGAAATGGTACAGAAACACTAGAGATTACTCAAGACTTAGGCATGTTCAGAAATGTCTGAGTGACTTAGCAGCCCTGTATCCTTCCTTGGTACTTAAAAACATAAAACTCATCAAAAAATGGTTGCTGTTTGTGGTCCCAAGTTGCTTTTGAATTTACTCCTGTTTTGACTAGTATTGCACAAGCAATAGATTTTGTCCTATGAAAACTGCTCCCAACATAACAATTTATGGTGAAACTGCAGCATATATTTTAGAAAGATAGAGACTTTGATTCAGGACTGGATAAATAATGGAAAATTCATCACACCTTTTAGCAACTTGTACCAACAACAACTTTGGTCTAACAGACAGTGATTTGTCAAAATCCACCCTCTAAAACCTAATTGAAATGTTGTGCTGATTGACAGAGCTGTAGTCAACAACATTCAATGTAGAAGAGGATATTTTCTTCCCTGTGTGTTTGTTAGATTAAAGAGCTCTCAAGGATCAGAAGAAGTGCCTCTGTCTAAGGAACAGAGGCATCTGTGAATGGTAGGGGTGTAATTTCCTACCCACCTCCAGTTACACTCTCTTGTGATCCATCTGTCTGTGAAGCTATCAGGTATTGTGTTTTATAATTACTGCTTGTTAAAAATATAATCTTCGTTGTAAATTTAAAAAAGGAAATCTCAACAGACCCTCAAAAAAATGAAAGCAAAGCTACTTCTAGGAAAAAAACCCCCAACTTTTAATGAGAAATATATTAAAAATGGGAACACCTTACACAAGGATTTGTTTTAAAAAAACCCCAAACAGGCCACATAGAGCATTTCAATGATAAAAGAAATGTACATGCTTATGAAAATGTTCTATGTCAAGGAAGTGCACCAAAGTGTTTAGATGAAATGTCTCAATATAATTGCAGGATCACATCGAGAAGTGTCCTTTGCCTGTTCAGGTGCAAGACTGAACTCAGAGTTTGACCTTCAAGGTAATGGCTGTGTTCAGCTCCCTTCATCTGGGAACAAAGTGGTGCATCAAATCGACAGGAAAGATGGATGTACTTGTTAATGGGATCTGGGTCTCCTCAATAAATTCCTGATATCCCTGTAGAGCTGATTTTAGGCAGGAGGAGCAGGTGCCTCACAGCCTGGTTTTCCCTTCAGCCAGATGAGAGGGGACACTGCTCGTCCCCTTCCAACACACCCAGATTAGCTTCCCACAGAAAGAAAAGGCTGTGGCTGAGTTACATGTCTGGACCTAGGACTGGGAAGCTCTTTCTAGGCCCTCGTTAAGGATATAGCCAGGACTGACATTTTGGAAGTCTCTGAAGGCATGTCATTTCCATGATGAATATGTAAGGAATTAGAAGAACCATTGTATTGAGCATTAGAGGAGCCTTAATTAAGTGCATTGCTCCAACCTGGACCAGTTATCTCCTCAGCGACACTGAACTGTTAAAGTAAGAAAGAGCATTATCAGGTAGAGGGACTGAAAACTCATGCATAATCCTGGTTACTGTGATGGCAAGACTCAGTGTGCCTCTGATTTAGCAACAGAATTTGCGCTCTGTTGATGAATACAGATCCCATTCCTTATCCTTGTCCTGGTATCACCATTTGCTTCTACAGAGAGCTAGGTGTCCCCAGCCCAGCTGAACTATGTGTCTGAGAAAAAAAAAAAGACTCAGCTGATACTGTCTACTCTTTCCATTTTATTCCTAGTTGCTTCCTGCTTTATTTTCTTGGTTCCTGTTCACCCATATTAGGAATCAGTCATTCAGAAGCTGCAGAATTAAAACATTTGCTCACATGCCTTCTCTTAAAGGGGCTGATCCATCTATACCAGTAACACCCTGAGAGACCACCTAAATCCAGCTGGCCTTGTCCCTTCCCACAATGCTATATGCCAAGGTTGCTTGTAGGGGCAAGCAAGCTCACTCCTCACATCCAGGCATAGACAGACAGACAGTCTGGAAGATGTTGGGCAGACGTACATGCCAGTGATACAGGTTCTTGGATGTATGCCTGGGAGAAAAGAAAGTGAAATGACCAACTGTGGTTCACGGCCATGGACTCATTATTATTTTGGTACTAAACCATGAACTCTGGTGTTGCTTATCTCCAGCATGGCACCTTCAGTGAAACTGTACCAATTTCCACACACTGATGAGTTGCTACTGTGTCTTAGTAACTGTGTCCTTATTCCTTCCCCTGCAGGGGTCAACATGGGAGGGAAAAGATGGGGTAGATTTTCACACTGGAGTTCAAATTGACTAGCTGGCATTCAAAGAAATAACTCTAAGCTTGCAGAGGCAGGGCAAGAGTTAAAAACTAAAATTCCAGTTTGGACATCAAGGGCAATCATGACTTTTACTACATCCTTCTGCCCAGCAAGTATAGTAACAAACTGGGTGGATGACAATCTCTCTCTGTTTGTAGAGACTGAAAATTATGGTATTTGCATGGCAATAAACTGTTGTGGGAATAAAAACAGCTCTCAGATGTTTACTGCTGGCAAACAGGGGAACTCTGAAAAAAAGGGATCACGTAAGGATTTATGTTTTGTGGTGGAGAAACTGACAGTAAAATATATTTTTTAAAAAGCCAGTATTCTTACCTGGTACCATGGGCACGCTCTGCTTCTTCATGGCTTCACCCTACTGGACTGTATTTCACACTCTGCAGAGGAAGTACACTTTCTTTGCAGAATGGGAGCGTGACAACTTCTCTCTCATCCTCTGCCCTGGAGGCTTGTTAAAAGGAGGAAGAAAAACTGCATCTGGAAAGTGACTGGCTAAATTACCCAGGAGCCGAAGAACTGGGATAGTGTGAGGGGGGTTGACATACAGTTTGTGGGTTACTCTAGCTATTATCTCAAATGGCTCATCCCACGGAACTATGATGGGGTAACCAGAGGGTTACTCTACTTTTAGTCACAATTCAGGTGTTGCCTCTGGGGATCTCTATGCACTGAATGGACTGTTTTTCCTGAGGAAAGACTGTAATTAAAATATTCTTTAAGCTTTCCTGTATGTATATTCATTCCCTGAGGAGCCTCCAGAGGCAAGCGCCCAGACGTAAAACTTGTGGGATTTCATCCACAGGGACACACACAAATGTGTCTCCTAGGGCCATATGTGGGTTTTCCAATAAAAGTCGTCTGTGCCAGGGCTGTCAGGAGAATAGAATGAGGGGGATGGACATACTCCCCTGGAGAGACACTGGGCGTGGCATGGCCCATAGCCACCAAGTTTTCTGTTGGTAAGGGTGCCTGAGCTGGGGCTGCAAGACCTCCCCATGGCAGTGGCTGGAAGCTGAAGGGGAATATCTGCATCCAGAAGGGAGCCAGCTTTTCATAAGGAAATAATCTCATACGACAGTGTGATGAATTTGTGTGCATGTATATCCTTGGCTGCTGGAGCCAGTCCAAGCTACGTGTCTGTGTGCCATAGGCCCTCTGCAGCTCAGAGCAAACAGAGGATCCCTTTCAGCCTACGTGGTGGGGAACCGTCCTTCTGGCATGAGGCGTCCTGCGGTCATGGGTCATTTCCCAGGCTGGGCGTTTTGGCTTAACAATGCTCAGGAAAAAGACTTTGATTTTTGCTGGTTTATACTAGTGAAATCTTTAGAGAAACAATGGCAGATTTTGTACAGTTATGCTTAATTAATTTAATTTGGTAATGGCAGAGTTTTATTGGTGGAAGCCCTCTTTCTCTGGTGTAACCCAAAGAACCTGCCAGCACTGCTCTACTCTAGCAAGTCACTCCCCACACAGGTAAGATCTGATGCAAAGTGTGCTCAGGATCTGGCTGGTGCCTTTTGCTCTTGCATGGGAGGGTCTGCCAAAAAATATTCCTCCGCTTCATCCCAGGAATGCTCCTCAAAGACAAACAGCCACAGCGTGTGCTGGTGACTGTGCTGGCAGCCATTCCGTGGGGTGAAGCCTTCTGCTCCAAGTGGGCAGGAGGAGAACGGCTCCCTGCCAGCAGAGCTGGTGTGGGCCAGTGGGGTGGACTGAGCCATCTCTGTTCCCCACTCTGTGGCCACCCTGGCCTCCCTCTTTCCCAGTAGTTACGTCAGAGCCTGTGCACTTTGCCAGTAGGTTTGATACGACTGACTAAAAGCACCATTTTCCTGGTAAAACAAACACAGACTCCTTTTTAAAAACACCTTTTGATACTTTATGAGCAGCGCTGGTATATGTAACCTATCAAGCCCAACATATGGCTTATTATGACATTTAGCTGATTAAAATAGTCTAGACATAAACTTGAGATTTCAAAAATGTTTAAGCTAAGTCCGAAATACATTTTAATGTACAGTAGATGTATACTGCAATTTAGGCCACCTGTGTCCCTGTAGGAATTATGGAGCAGGAAGTACTTTTGACTCAAGAAGTGTGTCTGAAAATTGAGGCTGTAAATTAACAACAGCTTGTCTATTAGATTATTTCACCCATAAAGGAGTCTGTATATTTCTAAATGCCTCGTGATTTTCAATACCTTGCTGTTGTTACTTTTATTAAAGAAGGAGGTTGGCAACAGTCTGGACATCTAGGTCGAGCACATTTTTAGAAAATCATGGAATAAATAGCAGCAGCCAGCCAGACTGTGGTGAAGCATACCTGTGGCCACAAGAGGAGGAAACCCCAGGTTGGCCTGTTGGTGGGCACGGTGGTGCCGGTGTTCCCTGGCATCCAGGAGATTCTGCCCAGTTTGTTTCAGACCCTGGGCTGCTGCCTGTTGGCTGTTCCAAAGCCAAAGGCAGGGCACTGTGTACACACCACCATGGACCATCTCTGTAAAAGGCCAGATAATTTACCTCTTTGTCAGCTTCCCGGAGTCACTGCATAACTTCACATCATCATCTTGCCTGCCCCTCTCTTTTATTTTTCCTTCCTTCCAAGAGTTTGGACTATTTATGGTTGTTCAGCTGTCTTTGGAAAGGCCAGAATAGGAAAATAAAATAAAAAAAAATTCTGCTCCACAATCTGTCCCAAGCTTCCTAGGAGTGGCTTTCAAGGAGGAGAGCAATGAATCCTAAACACTTCAGAGTGGGAGCCATCGCCACAGACTCCTAGCAAGGGGCATCACGTAAGGCTGGGTAACGGTCAAGGCATCTTGAGCAGGGGGACGGGGCTGGGGAGAAATACCTACAGAGAAATTTCCATGAGGAGGAAGTTATGGCATAGAATATGCATTCTATCCTCCATAAATTGTTATGTAATTCCTATTTTGCTGAGCAGTTCTGCCACTTACATTAGACCTAATGACTTGCACAGCACATGAGAGTGGACTACATGGGGTGATTATTTTGGCAGAGAGCTGCACTATGTTCAGTCTGGTCATTATGCAGGGGTCTAGATACATTAACCCTCTGTGGTTCATCCTCAGGAGTAGTCTGTACCTCCGTCCTGGACACTGGTGTCCTGCTGAACAGAATAACACATTGACTGGGGTATGGGATATTGTTTCAAGGACAAGAAAAATGAAACCACCGGGACAACTCATGGAAACTTCTTTCACTTGAAGAACACTGGGCTGTGGTTTGGTAGCTACTATTCGCACAGTCTTGCAACACCCCATCTGCAGGGTGGGTCAGTAGGCAACTGGCAATTGAAGGTGATGGAGGATGTGTCCCTGCTCTGGGTCTGGGCTAAGATACAGGTGTCATGGTCCAGCCAAAGCCACTTGATGGTGAAAGGCTCTTGTTCTGCCCGCAGAGAGGTCTTCCTGTGACATTAGAGCTTGTGGCAAGTGTTTAGTCTGCCTGCAGCATGGATGCTCTGTCTAGCAGCCTGTCTGATAGGCAAGAGCTAAGTGCAGAGCCCAGGTTATTCGAGGTGCTTCAGAGAAAACCGTCTGCAGCCAAGTCGAGGCAAATACACAGGCACAAAACCTCAAATGCTTCTGAATCTCCCTCCTCTTCCCTGGTTTCTCCCTTTTGTGCTCCCTCTGCCTTTTTGGCTTGTCATTGCCCCATCCCTGTTCTTCCAGGCTCGGTCCATCTGGCACGTTGGTTGCTAAATCACGTCTGGGCAGTCCTGCCAGGATGCCGGGTTCCATCTGACCGCCCAAAGGCCTCTCTCTCACCTTTTAATCCATGAATGAAAGTGAGCCAGGTGGAGGGGATTATTCTGGCTTTGCTGCAGGGTGCTTAGTGTCACTGTGTCAAACACGTAACAGGGCTGCTTCTCTGCACATGCGGAGCTGGGCCAAATGGTCCCGTGCGGGCTGCAGCCAGAGCCTGTTTGCACCACAGCTTGGTGGGCAGTGGGCAGTGAGGGGGGATGAGGGACACCAGCGGGGAGCGGGGCTGCAGCAATTCTGGGGCACAAAGGAGCAGTTGTCACTCTGGATCAGCTTCTCCCATCCCAGAATGTGGCATATTAAAGCAATTAAGAAAAGCTCTGCTCAACATAGGGATTTTAAGGGGAAATATGAATGTAAGGATACAACATTCCTCGATCAGAGGGGAGAAATAGCAGAGGGTAAATTAAGCACAGCTGGAATGAGCATAAGAAATAGATTAATTCCACGAGAATTTTTTTTTTCTTTCCGTTCTTTAAAAATTATGGGAGCTAGGAAAACTAGCACATCTTAATTCCACTTGGTATGCAGCCCTTTAGTCCTCTAGCCTGTCAGCCAGCATGCACCGAATTCTAGTGCAAACCATTCACCCTACAAACCCTTGGTAGGGGACCCCTCTCCCAACACCCAACCCTGCACAAATCATCTCCTCTTTTTGTGCTGCAGTGAGGACAAATACTGTGGACAAAGGAACTCTGGAAAATAGATCAGGAAATTATTTGCTTGTATGTTGTGACACTGGTTCAGAGAAATGAACAGAGCTCCTCTGCAAGAACAATGTCAGGTTCTCTTTCCAATATGCTTGTCAGAGAGGGGATCATCCCTCAGTTCTGAGGCTGCACAGAACTTGATCTGATGGCGTCTTGTTCTGTGGCTCAGGTGTTTAGTCTAATGCAACCTGTGCAGTAAATAATAGTGGAGTTTGTGGACTGAGGCTCACCAGCTACTTCTTCTGTGCCTGATACTCAGCTCTTCTTGGTTCTAGGCACCTTATCACAAGGTTGGACAGGACCTGTGAAATCTGAGCTTTGCCTGGGTGCTCTGGAATTATGTGGGATATATTGCTCTCTCTCCTGCTGGATCCTAAGTATGGGCAAGCTCATCTGACCATTGCTCAGGGCAGGGATCAGCTTCACACTCGTGCCTGTAGGGTCTGGAGTGCAGTCTGAGCATGTAGATGAGTCCAGGGACCTGAGTCCAGGGAGGCTGGGTGGAGGCAGCTCATGTTCCCCTGCCTGTGGTGTGTGGCTACAGGCTGATGCAGGGCTCAGGAGCTCAAGGCACTCCCAGGACCAGGACGTAAGTACTAGACCCCATCCTAACTCTCTATCCCTCAGGCCTCTGGGATTTTGCCTCTCCCAGGAAGGTCTGTCCTTGGGTTAGGGGCCAGGCTGTCAAGTACTGCCCCCACCACCGAAGGGCTTGAGAGGGCCAAGCCCCACAACTCTGCAAGGGCAGCCTCTCAGGGATGGCTGGGCTGCAGCAGTTCTGGCTTAAAAAAAGATGGAAGATAAAAGAGTCAGGAAGAGGATAATTCTGGATGCTTATTGTAGGCACTGCAAAAGCAGGAAAGGATTTGAAAGAACAGATGAAGCCTGTTGCCATAACATACAAATTGGTACATCAACCAGTGCTGGACAAGAAATGCAAGTTATGGCTGGCACTCCACTCTTACCTCATATAGCTGCTGGGTAAAAGCATAAAGGATAGCCTTGGTTTTGAATATCTTGGCTTCACTTAACTTGTACTGCAGCCATAATATTAAGTAAATACCTGTTTTCTGGGAAGATATTTTCTTTTTCTCTTTGGCAATGACAATTTTTGTTGTTTTCTATTTAATAAATAACATATGGTCATAAATTGAGCATCATTTGCTCAATGATATAGATGACTTTGTTGGAATTTGTCCAGTCTTCAGTAAAAGATATATTTAACAGGTTTCAAATACAGTATGTATTTAGAATGAGGTGAATAATCCTTAAGGCATTTTGAAAATGGTGTTTAAGTAAAGTCTGTTCACAGTATATTTTGCTAACTTCCCCCATACTGCACAGCTAAGTGTGATGTCTTCAGTGATGCACTCAGGCCATCACAAATGTTAAACTCAGCAGGTATGTATGGAGTCCCAGCCAAGGGCATGGTATGGATAAAATGCCCTCTGTGAGGCCGGGAGGCAGGGCTGCATTTCTGAGGGTTTCAGGACACCTCTTGGACTCTGTGTCATGTTTTGACACTGGACAAATGGCAGACACTCACGAAAATCATTTGTTCACCCCTTTCTTGCTCTCAGCAGGGCACAGGAGAGGAAAAGAGAAAAAAAAAAATTAACGAAGGGCCCATGAGTTGAGATGAGGATAGGGAGAAAACACTCTAAGGGCAAAATAGGTTCAAATTTAAAGGTATACAGTAAATTTATTATTAACAGAGTAAGAACAGGTTAATGAGAACTATAATAAACCTTTTAAAACACCTTTTTTTTTTCTCCTCAGGCCCTCCCTCCCTCCTACTGACAGCGCAGGGAGACAGGGCATGGGGGTTTTGGTCAGTTTGTCACTCAAGATCTTCTGTTTGCTCAGGGAGAGGAGTCTTTTCTCTGCTGTGCCATGGGGTCCCTCCCACAGGCAAAATGTTTTCCTGAAACTGCTGTGGCGTGGGTCACTCCATAGGGTTCAGTCCTCTAAGGATAGGCTGCTCTAGTTTGGAAGCAAGGGCTCTCTCTCTCTCTATCTCTGGAAGCAGGGGCCCTCTCTATTTGAGTCTCCCACCAGATCACAGCTCTCTCTGGCATCCACCTGCTCAGGTGTATTTTTCCCACAGGCTGTGAGTGCGTTACTGCATCCCCCAGGGATTTCATGCATTACAGGGGGACAGTTTGTTTTACCATAGTCCTCACTATGGCTTGCAGAGGCATTTTGGCTCCAACGCCTGCAGCACCTCTTCCCCCTCTTTCTTTTCCACTGACCTGGCTGCCGCTATGTTGTTTTTCCTCTCATGTCCTCACTTCCTCCTCTTCTCTCACTAGAAGAAAAACTGCTGCTCGAAGGTACCATTGCCGACAAGTTCCACTAATTTAAAGATTCCTGCGGGATCCTGCAGCTCCGAGAGGTTGATCTCATTTAGGTTCCACACTGGGGAGTTGCTCGCCATGTTTTCACTGCTGGCAGCAGAGGCTGCCGCAGCGTCGGCATAAGTTCACGCCTCTCTTCATGGGGGGCACTGGGAAGGGGAAGCGGCGTGCCTGGATAGCGGTGGCCAGGCAGGCGAGGGTCGCCGTGGGCCACGCCGAGATGGCGGCAGTCACGGCGCATTACCGCGGGCTGCCCCCGGAAAAAAACCCTGTGTTTGTGCTGTTTTGATTTTCTTCTTGATTATGCCATCACAGAGGCATTACCAGCCTCTCTACTTGGCCCAGTAGCATGTCTGTCTTCAGAACCATCAGCGACTGGATCTGTTCAACATGGTGGAAGATTCTAGCAGCTTCTCACAGAAGCCACTTCTGTGGCCCTCCCTTGCTGTCAAAAGCCAGTCTGTGCCAAATCAGCACACTGTGATGGATGCCCTGGAGCAGCACCCCCTGAGCTGCACCAGGGCATCCTCATGCTCTGCATGCTGCCTCTCCATGCATGCCTTTCCCCTTCCCTGTCCTTGCTCTGTCCTTCCCATTGCTCTCCCTTCTTCCCTCCAGGGCCGATGGCTTGAGAGGGCCAGAGTCATTACACCATTCCCAAGCCAGCAGGCAAAGTGTCTTATAATGATGATATTTTCTAGCAGAAGGGCTCTGATGCCATAAAATATTTCTTTTTGTATCCCCTGAGCAGCATAAAGAAACTTTAAAGGAGGAAAAGAATTGAAACTACTTCTGGAGTGAAAAGATATATAAATATATTATAATATACTCACGACATACCGTTGCTGAATTTTAGCACATTAGACTCTGTCTCTTGCACTTACCTGAAGACACTGCCTTTGTTGGTTCCTGCTCAGTATGGTGGCTCCTCGAGAAACCTTCCAGAGCAATCAGAGAAAGATTTTGCAAGATCGGCAGGAAGTTTAAGGGATGTTCAAAGCAGACATTGTAGACTTCAAACAAAGCTGTGCAGATAATTTAGACTTCAGTACTGTAATTAGAAGAAAGTGTATGCTGTGATAAACCCAGCTGCTGTTCTCATAGCATGTGACTGATATCATGGGCACACGGCCAGGACCGAAAAGGGTCACAGCCATGGTTAAAGTGCTGCCTTCTAAAATTCATCAGATTTTATGTGCGTGTTCAGGACGATGAAATTCTGGTTCAGATACTCCTCTCACCTCATTTGAGTAGGCCAGGCTAGAGCTGCCCCTTACAAATTCATTGTTCCCTCTACAAAACCTAGTCAGAGACTTTTCACAACCATGTCTGACTACAAGCTGTGCAAAATATGGGCAAGCAAAAGAGATCCTGATGAGGCGACCCATTTGCAGCAGCATAAATTCTACTTTTATCCCAAGGAACCTTCCGTCATGGCTAACATCATTGCATGGACTTTGGTCAATGACACTTCTAAAGCTTGGATCTTGCAACAACTTCATGACCTTTGTAATAAAACAGAGAGGTATCCAAAAAGATGGGTATGTCCAATGATTAAGACATTGTATAATCTACACTGTTGCCAAGAACAAACAAAAACTGCATCCATGGCAGAATTTTGGTGTAAAAAAAGTAAGAGTCACAGTGAGATCACTGAGAGACATTCAATTTGAAGATCTTATTTCTCCAGTCAGACTTAAAATTGTTGCCAGGTTGAAGTAAGATAGATTAAAAAAAAAAGCATGGCATTTAGCATCAGAACAGAAAATGAAGCAGTCATACTCTCACTTTATCTCTGACATAAGCTTGCTTTGGCAAACTTGATATGTCATCCAGTGTGTTGATGTCTTAATTTTGCCATGTGTAAAATGGTGATACCTGTTATGTTTCCTGAAGGGGCATGGGTGATGTATGTTTAGCAGCTGATAAAAGTAAAATCCATATTTGGAAAAATACACCTTAATTGTATAAAATTTCAGTGATAAATCAGTGAATTAAAAAGTCTGATTGCCATGAAGGCAAGGGCTGAGTGGGACCTGTAGACCTCTAAGTCAGTGCTGAGATGTGATGGTAGGACTGTACTTCTGGTATTAAATGTCTTTCTTTTCTCTCTTCTCTGATTTTTTTTTTTTTTTTTTTTAAGAAAAAAAAGGAAAAAAAGGAAAAAAAAAAAAAAAAAAAAAAAAAAGCAACCCTAAATTATATCTTAGGGTTTTGAAATAGCATCAAAGGCTTAGTTGGAATGCTTATAAATAGCTGTATCTTTTCTTGAAGGTGTGGTGTCCCAGTTTATTTGAGGACTGATGTAGGGAGTCATTGTGGGCCTAGGGCTGTGGATACTTCATGGGGCTGGCTCCTGGCAATGCGCTCATCCTCCTTGCTCACTCACGTACCCAGACCCGTCTCCTCCTTGGCCATTTGTTCTGCCCTGCTGGCAGCCTGTGCACCCACCCTGGGGGATGTTTATGTATGTGCAGGTTTGTCCCAGTGCCTTCCTCTCTTCCCTTCCAGTGTTTGTCTCCCCACGCCCCCCCTCCTTCCTCTCCAACTTACCACTCCTTTTGGGCCCCCCCTTTCCCCTGGCTTCAGACACAGGGGGAGAGTGCAATTCCTTCCTGCATGCCTCCCTAGGAAAGATCTAATAACAAGTCCTCTCACTCTGCGGGGGTCTGGAGGCTCCACAGCCACATCCCTTGGAGCCACCCTTGTGGCTGGCACACTGTCCCAGTGCCACACGCAAGGAGCTGGCAGCGAGCTGTGAGCGCAGGGAAGACGTGTCAGACAGCAGGGCAAAGGCTCTTCCTTGAGGAAAAGTGCTGAAGGGCCATGGATGTTGTTCTGCAGAAGGATCTGTGCTCCACAGCCCGGGGGAAGGCAGCTCCCCGGGGCTGGATCAGGAAGAGCCATGGGATGGCATCTCGTGGCATGGCAGCTGGAAGAAAAACCCAGCGTCTCTTGGCTCAGAGTCCATGAAATGAACTGTAACCACCAGACTATAAATGAGAACATCCAAACAAACAAACAGAAATAAGACCAAATGCAAAAAAAAGAAAAAGGAAAGAAAAAAAAAAAAAGGAAAAAAAAAAAAAAGCCATCCAGGATGGTGAGCCCTGACTCTGGGCCCTGTCGTCTTCTAGGACTGATGAAGCGACTGGGTGGTTCTTCAGATTCCTGTGGTCTGAACACACACCCTAGTCATCACTGAGATGAGCATGGAAAAAAACAGTAATGAAAGAGGGCTCTGATTTATTTCCTGATAAAATAACCTTTGCTCTCAAAGGCTAACATTTCAGCTCCAGCTTGCAGAGAATGATCTTTTATTTCCATCCATCAAAGCCTACATCGTGCTGGATATCCAGAGTATTCTTCACAGAGTCATGCATTTGCCAATGAAGGAAAATTACTACCTATAACATTTTTTTCTGAAGGAGGAGAAAAAGGAGGGGGGCTGAAGTCTGTATTAAGGACTGAAATAGTTACTATCCATTGCAACCCTGTGACTATAGGAAAATTGCTTAAAAGTACTAAACAAGCCAAAAAGGTTTTTTTACAGTGTAAATAATCTCTGTGCTTTTTGGAGCTTTTGATTCGAACCATCATCCAAATAATCCTTTTTTTATTTTTGCTCAGGTCGACATCTTGAATGAGTATTCAGGGCCTTCCTGCTCTGCTGCTGTAGTAGATAAATACCAGTTCATCATGTTTTTGTCCATTACTGGTGTCACTCGGTGTGAGGTAAGAGCCTGCAGTGTTGACTGAGAGCGACAAGAGTGACAATTAGGATTTCCAGTTCACATGGATGATTTCACACCACGTTGTGCTGCAAATGGCTACAGGGAACTGTCAGTGTGAGTGAGTTAAAAGCAAGGCAGATGTTTATTTGCAATCATAACATTAACTGAGCTTGATACACCATGAGGCACAGGCACCTGCTCTGCAAAGGAACTGTTTGAAATAATGAGTTGTTTTTATAAAAGAGAGCCTGCTCCCAATATATTTTTCTGAAAATATAGCTTTTTTTATGTCTGTGGTCTGCACTTGGGCAGAACAAAGTAGAGGGTCTTGCAGTGTTCATATGATCACCCGAATCAGCAAAGTGAGCAGCGAGCCCCAATGCACGACGGATCACAGCTCACATGGCCAATGCCTCTGTACTCCCTCTGGCTGGGAGTGCCAGCTCAATATCAGCCCTGGGTAATGCCAGGGTTTCCCCTGGGCTCTGATGGTAGATTTGTGGATGTTTTGGAGTGCTCTGAGAAGGCACATTTTACAGGGCTCCATTCTGTTAGCCCTGAGCCTTTGGTGGGTTGGCAGAGCCCCTCTACCACGTGGGGTTGCTGGGGTTGCTCTGTGAAGAGGCTCTGTAGCTAGAAGCTTGTGTGGGTGTAGAAAGCAGCAAGGGATTGTTTTTCCATGAAGGTGGATAGAGGGTGTTCATGGGTGCATGTACTGAAAGTCATCCAGCATGTGGGAACAAATATTTTTATCTACAGAGATGAGCACACAGAACTAAAGGCAAGAGGAATGCAGAGACCATGACTCTAAGTCTCTTGAAATCATCAGAGATTTCCTTTTTTTTGCTAGGAGCTGAGCTTTGCTTTCTTCCTTGGAGAGTTCATTCTACGACAAGGAGGAGGTCCAGAAAGCATGGAATGAGGAAGGAGGAGTAGGAAGATTTCTGTGCAGATGGGTGGAGTGATGCTGCCACAGGTCATCAGCAGGCACTGACAGCCCCAAAACCTCCCCAGATCCCCTGCAGAAAGCATAAATTTATTTCCTTTGAATAAAAAAAAAAAAAAAAAAAAAAAGAAGAAAATCTCATAGCTAGCAAATATTACAGAGGTAATTCCCATGAGAGCAAGCCACTGCAAAGCTCAGTGAACTGAGTTACCTTGAAACAGTGCAACAGAATTAAAGGTCAGGCTCCTCTGTGGTGCCTTCAGCAATAGTCAGTGGGAGTTTTAAAGGCTGAATATCTTCACTGCTGTCAGTTAAGGCTTTGAGAAGGCAAGTTAATGTTGGTTTTATTATGAGACAATATAATAATGGTATGGGCCATCCAGCTATTAGCATATCTACCTTGGCTATAGGGAAACATTCATGGTCCGAAACAGAAGCTGGGAAAGAAGTTGCAGAATAACAGAAAAGAGTTGTAATTCCCTCATTTTTGAGTTCTGGTGTTAAGGACCTACAGTTCTCAGCTAGTTCTCAGCTAACCATTCCTTCCAGCTCTTGTTGTAAGCAGTTTTTACATAGCCTGACTTCCCTCAAAGTGTACCCTTCATCCACAAGGACCCCATAAAAAGAATTAGGCAAAGATTAAACATTATAAACATATAACCAGCTCATAAAATGAGTTTAAATGCTAAACATGAAAGGGTGAATTTGCCTAAGGGGGCTGCTCTGAACTCCATTGACTCAGAGAAACTTGTTCCTTGAGAGATATATTTGTCACTATAGTTTATTTGTGCTACAAGAGGAACCACTGGAGACTGGGGGCTTCATTGTGTGGAGTGCAGCTCAGACATTCAGTGAGAATAAATTCCTCCTGAATATTTTATACCAAAAACTGATAGGAGAGGCTTAGGCTAATAATAATAGAAGATCTTCTATTCACATTTCACATCTGGAAAACTGAGGATCTTCAGGATGAAGGACTTGGCCGCGTCCATGCTGGTAGTCCTGTAAAAGCAAAGGGGCTCAGGTCAATCCTACAACATGTCCCACTGCAGATCTTTAGCAGGATCTGTCCCTGGACTGCCTTTTCAGGTGATTAGTACAAGGCCTGAGCCCTCTGCACTGGTCCCACTTCATGTCTTCCTATGACAGATTGCTTTTCAAATTGAGATTCCAATGCAGACAAGATAGAATAAAGCTCCTAGGATATCACCCTCTTTCACAAGGGCAGACAAGGATCTAGGCATTGGCTGCAGAAGCAAAACTGCTGCATTGTGTGACTTAAACAGCCAGAAGAGAAATGCAGCCAACAAAGACTGCAGGCGGAAGATACACTTTTGTATGGATGATTTGAGCACAAGGATAGTGGGGAAAAAAAATCCAGAATGGAGACAGACCTATGTTTATAGTCCTTAATAGCTGACCTGATTTTTTAGGCCTGCCAATGATGTGAGAGCTTCCCCAGAATGATTTATTTTACACCTAACTCCTCAACAAATAGCCTCTATGTCTGTAGAGTTTGTAATCAAAGAAGCATTGATAATTGCCTGTGTCAAAAGAAGAGTTAAATTTTGCATTAAATTCCAAGCCTTTCCATTCCTCTAGGCTAGCTAACATTTCCTATCGTCATCTGACTAGAGTTTGTTTTCAGGTTTCATTTTCTTTTCTATTGATGTATTAGTCTGGTAGACTGAGTTTTCTCAGAGGGTGAACTTTTGTGCAGGTTTCATTAAAAATATTTCACAAGACCTCTCTAAAATGTGATCTGTGCTTTTGTGCTGATTGAAAATGGTGCAGCAGCTTGTTAAAGCATATGCTTTTGTATTTCATCAAAACAGATATTTTTTTTAAATGGAAATCTCTACTATTGTGTTTCTCTGTGGAGATTAGAGTGAGCTTTTTCAAACTGTCAATAAAATTACTTTGAGTCTGATTCTTTTGTCAGATGTACCTCAGTAAATAAAGAGAAATTCTTCTGAAATCAGTGGAATTATTCTTATGAAAAACTTCAATGCATGATTTAGCAAGGGCCCTTGTTTTTATTATGTATCAGCCAAGCTGTCTAAACTGTCCCAGAGCTGCCTGTTAGTAGCATATATTTAACTAGAATATTAATGAAGGAAAAATCTAATTATTTGCATTTAATATATTTCTTTAAAACTTCACAATAGGAAACAACATGTTTCATATTACCACTTACCTCCTCTAAGGCATGAGTTGTTCCAGTGGTTAGACTGTGTGAGAAATTGTTACACACCACCACGGAGCCTCATGTATCTCTAAGCAATCTGAAATTCTTTAAATCTGCAGATCAAAATGCTGTTGTGTATTACAACAAGCTGTGCTGTACCATGCTGTCTCTAAAGTCAGAGAAAGAGATGAATAATTCACTAGGGTGCTTTTTAATTTCTAAAATAAATACTTCAGTGCTGCTCATTTTAATGGATATTGTAGAAGGCAACTTGCTGCAGAAGCTGAGTATTCTTATCACTGCATCAGAGTAAATATTTTGCACTTTTTGTCTCAATGATTTGTGTTCTTTGATTATAGTTTCTGAAGCTGTTCAGAATCTTGAGATTTGTTACATTTGTCTGCTGCCATGTCACTCAACTTTTTTCTTCTGTTGGATAAGCAGAAGAGCATTGTCCCTGCTCAATACAGATATTGAAAATCTAATAAAACATATGTGGTAGGAAACAGTGTCATATATTCACATCCTGACTCTTGTCTTCCTGGGTTAGCCTGGAACTGGAGGCCTCTTGCAGTGCTAGAGAAAATTTTCACTGCTGGACTTTTCTCAGGAGATGGATTGTTTATTTCAGCTTCTTGATTAACTCATAATTAGGGTGATTATGTTCTTCTTGTCCAAAATTCTCCTAAGTAACAGCTTAATTTGAAAACAGTTTGTTTTCTTCTCCTTCACTAGCATGAAAGAATTAGAACAGCCTGCAGGTGCAAACTTTTGCTAAACCAAACTCACAAGTAGGTGGGAAGTTAAAAGATGATGCAAAGGCTACTCTGTCCACTTCCCCTGGGTTACGTAAACAACAGAGAACAAAGACTTCAGGGTCATTATCTTTGTCCTGGTCTCCTAGCTGAGGAGATCTGGTTGGAGAACAGAATTTCTTTTCATGGGAAATTTGACTCCTCCGGATTTGTTTTTGTTGTCAATGAGAAAGTTCTTTGTTTTCTCACAGATCATTCATCAAGAGAAAAAAATAAAGGAATCATTAAGACATGTCACAGTATTTTATTTTCATTTTGGGAAATGTATTTTACTCTGCTAATATGCAAATCTCTTGTTTTGATATGCTGAAGATATTTAGTTTTTCAGGAAAAAAACCCCAAAAAACAAAAACAGAGACCAACTCCTTTCTTTCTGATTTCTTTGGAGATTGGTTTATTTGTCCAAATGAATTTTTTTGATTAAAACAAAGCCCAATTTTCCAAAGAAAACTGTTCTGTGAAAATATTTATTAATCCCAACTTGCTTTTGCTGTTGCTGAATGTTGCTCAGATTGTACCATGGCTCCAGTTTTCAGCCAGCAAGTGAACCCACCTCTACATCCCTACCCAAGTGTGTGTATATACACTGCACATGTGCACACGTGTATGCACAGGAACGACTTCTGCCCTCAGCTTCGTATGTTAATCCCAGTGGAGATTAGCATCGATGTTGTGCACATATGAATGGAAGTAGAATTTGGCTCAGGATTTGTAATCAATATATAAGGCTTACTGAGTGATTTGAGACGCTCGGAGAAAGCGGTTACATAAATGTTAGTCATTATTATTTGTAATAATTACCTACAGCTGTAACTATGGCAAGCCTCCATGTAAAAACAGCTAGCCCCTGACATATGGCTTCTGTGCTTCAGCTCCAGATTCCACCAAAGTGCACAATAAACTCTTTCTTTAAAAGCATGTGCCTGAAGGGAACATGTAACCTCTGGCACACGATTGCAGCCATAAAGACGAGGAGAGAATTATGCCATCCTTATTAGCAGCAGCAGTCTGACTTGCACAGAAAGGAATGGGTGTTGGATCGGACCCTATCATGTGAATAACATGCTCCTGAGATGCATTACAGCCATGGGCAATGTAGGCAGCAAATTAAATTCAGGTTGTAACTGGGTCAGGACTGAAGAACATTTTGTAACCATATTTTTCTAATGTGGCTGCAGATTAGCTGGATCCTTATTTTTGAGGATGTCTTAATTCTCTTTGGTTTTACTTTTAAACTAAATAAATAAAAATTACAAAAACAAATTTAACCCCCCCCCCCAAACCAAAAACAAACACACCCCCCCTCAACGCATCCCCAAAACAAAAACCAACCAAAAAATAAAAAAACCCAAACCAAAACAGCAAAACCCCCCCCCAAAACCCCAACCCTACAAAGATCCTCCCAAGACAAACAAAACCTTCCAAGTGTCCTCTTACTTTTTCTAGGTTTTCCCATTTCTGACATGGCCTGTACAGACATTTAAAAGATGAAACACAGAAACTGTTGAGCAGCACACAATGCTGCTACTCAATAGTCTCAGGAGGAAGCAAGGAATATGGCATCTGACTGAAACTGCTTGAGAATTTAGGCAAACAGCCTGTAATTGCCAAATTGATTTTGGCCAGAAGACCAGGGCTAACACCCACAATAAGTATAAAGTGCCATGGGATCTTTAATGACCCCACTGCTTTGGACACAGTTTTACCTTTATTTAATGCACATTTTATGTTTGTGAATAATATACTCCATAAAATATATACAGTCAGGAAATGCCAAACATTGCCAGTTTCCCAAAGGCAATTTCAGAGCTTGCAGAGAGCATTCTCCGTCCTCAATTCATGATCGTGTTAAACTTTGTTTATATGAGGTAATCCAATATTTTATTCATTAAAATGCACCATGCACCTAAGAGGAATTAAACAAATGCTTTACTATGCACTAAAATAGTTCTTCCCCCTTCAGTGAGGATTAAGCGAAATACTCTGTGGACCCCTGGACCTTGTGCGGTCAGGGAGGCTGCGGATGCTGCCTCTGCTGATTTCACTGCAACCCTCTGGATCTTCTGCCAGGTCCTTGCTGGCAAAGGCAGGGCAGAGAAGACTGGAGAGGGCTGAGGGAAATTTGTGTAATGAGTGCACAGTATACTAAGTGCCCTGGGGTCCTCTTCATCCTTGAGGAAAAGCTTTTATCCAAAGACAGCATGTGGAAATCCTGCCTTGCCTTAGGATGCTCTGAGAATGATGATAGCTGAAGGTAAAGAGATGGTGGGTGCCATACTGAGGAGGGGAGACTCTTAACAGTTACTCAACGCAACATGGCATTAGCTGATTAGTAATGGAATGGGTGAAACATCTGCATTTCTGAATTCAGAGTGGCATCTTCTACAGCTGCTCTACTTGGGGATTAAGTGCCTCTGAGTACCTATGATGAGAATTCAAGTTTTTCTCTGTGTTTAGTCCAGCTTTAAGAGCCCTTTGTGTTTTACTGTTGGTAATTTTGCTTGGGTGCAAACAGAACAAGATTTTCAAAAATAGATCACTAAACTTAGGCTCCAAGGACTTTATATGCACACACTTAACTCAGTGATCTGATTAAAAAAAAGTAATCTGTGTGCCCAAGGTCTCCCAAAGTTGTCAGATCTGTAGCCAGGCAAACACAGAAAGCTATAATCAAGACTATGCAATTATGTACATATTTGTCATTTTAAAGATTATGCTTCTATTCTGGTAACGACTGGGGTTTTATGCAGCCTTTTGTATTTACTTTTTTTTTAATAAGGAAAATGATGGTGATGGTTTCCTGAAATCCAGATCAGGTCTCTTTGGGAAAGACCACACTCTAGTTCACCCACTGCACCCCGATTTGTATCCTGCTGAGCACAATGTGCAGCAGCTGGAGTCACTGAAGTCAGTGTCAGAAGGAGATCTCCATTGGCCGCCAGAGGTCCAGCCTCCCACCAGCGCCAAGAGCGGCTCAGCTCGGCTGCACTCAGCAGAAGGATCAGGAATGACTGCAAACACCCCACATCCGAGAGTAAGGTTTTGTACCTCCACATCACTGATCAAGCATGAAATCCACCACTTATAGAAAAACAGTAGTGAGAAAATCTGTGCAATATTTTTGGGACATACGTTCTGAAAGCCAACCTGGCATAAGTACCTTGTTGTTCTCTCTTTAAGATTTATCTCCTAAAAACTTTTCTGAAGATTCATGAATGAAAATGTCATCTTGTAGCTTGGATTAACGTAGAGAAGGAGGGGTCTTCCCCTCAGTGGGGAGGAACCTAGGTTTTCTTGTCAGCCCCCATTTCTGGCACAGAACAACTCTGGACTTTGAGCACCATTTGTAGTTTTCAAGGGTCACAGATTTGCAGTACCTGAGGTGGACTTCTGACACGGACGTTCCATTTGGAAGACATCTGTCCCGTGGAGCCTCAGCCTCTGAAAACAACATCCAAACCAACCTGATCTTCACCAATATGTGTGTGTCATCCAGCTACACTCCTGCTTTGCTGTTGCTCTGCGCAGCCACTCCCTCTTCCTGCCCACCGAGCACTGCTGGAGGGCAGGGAGCACTGCCAGTGCCTCCATGGCCAGCCACTGGAGCAGCTCTCTCATGGAGGCTCACTGCTCCCGTTTCCTTTCTAAAGAGACCTTCTTGTGCTGGACTCAGCCTCTGCTTAGGAGTCTGTGGCATGCAGAACAGAGGAGGCCAGGGTAGGCAATCTCAATAATTTATTTGGCCTAAAAACCCATTACTCTCCTCTGTTTCATTAGTCACAGTCCCAGGAGCATTAAGGGGTGTTGCCATGATGATGTCTGGTGTTGGGAGACTCATACCAGGAAATGAAGGCTAAGGCTGTCAATTTCCAAATTTGATATAAAGCAAAAGGGTGTTTCTGTAAAAATGATCAAAGCAGGGACTGATCTGGAATAAGTATTTCAAAAAGCATACTTGGAGCAAACAGGCTGTGAGTACCCGTTGCATGGTAGTGATGCTTGAAACAGATCATTCTCCTTTTAAAATGTCAAGTCTTCCACATATCATTCAGCAGGAGATCCTCCTAATTAGTTTAGACTTTTCTCTCATGGGTCACACCCTTTATCACTTCCTACTCCGTATGACTTGACTTACGGAACACTTGGCTTCAGACACAGTCTCAGTCCTGCTCTTTGCATGCTATTTGCACACAAATCACTTACATCCCCGTATTAGTCACTCTTCTGTTTCAGTGATACATTTTTTTGTACGCTATGAGACTGAGAGTCTGAGGCAGGAGTATCATTTGGATATGTGAAATCACTCCCATTGTGGGAATAAGTCCTAGTGCTTGATTAAAAAGTAACACTTCAACACATGTAAAATAGTGTGGCTCAAGTTGGCTGGATAAGAACTGGTTTTGCTTCTCTATGCAGCCCAGGTCTTAATTCGAGAATGTTTATTAAAGCACTAAAAATACAGGGTGAAAAGGTAGATTTGGTATTTTTTGTGTCATCCACATAAAAGTATCTTGGGCTGGGGGATAATACCTGTGTCTCTCCAAGCCCAAGGGGATGCCTTAACCCCTCCAGTCAGGCACCAATTTCCAAACCCGGGAAATGTCAGGAAGCCTTCTTGTGACAACCAGTCTTTAATCTGCTGGGTGAGCTGTCTGCTGGGAAGAGGATAAGGTATGAGTTTGAAAAATTCTGGCTAGAGGACAGGATGTGAACCCAGGTAAGTGGACAAGGCAGCTTCTGAAAAAAAACCCCAACCCAATAAAAAACACAACCCCCCAAAAATATACTACCTCTTTCCTTTTCGCCTTCCCCTTTTTCTACTTTGTTTCAGCCAAAAACTACAGCACATGCTGCCAAATTCAGATATATGGCCAGAGCATTGCTAATTAAGTGGACATCAGAAGGGACAGGGCCCAGCTCACGAAAATATTAGTATCTTAGCTGGGGTTAGGAAAAAGAGAGACACACACAGAACCTGAGAAACCAGGAGATTTTCTGAACAAATAAAAGGTTTTTGATAGCCAGGGAGCTTTTTTTGCAGTGAAATTAATTACATCCAGGACAGGGAGTATCGTGTCAGTGGAAATTATACATCTTTATATAATATATATATATATTTAATATATATATATATTAAATACATATATTTATATATATAATATATAAATAATATATTATATATAATAATCAGGAACTGAGGGACAGCAGAGATGTGTCAACAAGCCCTCTGCTACGGTCCCAACATCTGGGCCTCTGCTCTTCTGGAGTCCTGCGGTACAGGGCTCATCCCAGCCCCTGCATGTGGAGAAAATCTTGGGAATGTGAACAGAAAGTACCACACTTGCAGTGCCATAAATCAACAGGCACATAAAAAGAATTAAAAGTGCAGGGCTTTTATATTGCGATTTTGGGGAGTCCTCACTGGAGAAGATTTTTAAGTACTCAGGCTGACAGTAACACTACGTAACAGAGACTGGAAAAGGGTCTTACAAAATCACTACTTTGAGATAGCTGTTCACCAGAAACAGCTGGAGATAATTCTTCATCTTTCACTTGAAACAGCTATTTCAGTTTAGAATCCGTGTGTGGAAGGGAAGGTGGCTCTGCAGCTCCTCCGACATTTTTGTTTTTCACAGCTCACTGTGATCAGTGGTGGGTTTTCCACTGGCATTCAGGTGAAATTATAGGGAAGTAACTATGTTCAAAATATCGTTGGATCTCTGGGCTGCCTGCAATGCCAAGGCTTGCCTGAGGCTCAGAGGTTTTGTCTCTGGGAAAAATTAGGAGGTCTTGACAAATAATTGTAACATGCTGTTAAAGAGAATCACAGGAAGGAATGACAAAATCCCCAAATGATTGGGTATTCTGTTCCTTTGTAACATTTTGCTCTTATTAATGCAAATTGTGCTCACATATGTTATTCAGTGGCCAGTTTACGGCATCCTGTGTTTCAGTCCCTCACAACATACATAAGAATTAATACATTGTGCCTGTTCTGTCTTCACCTGCAAAAAAAAAATATGAAAAGGAAGAGGGACATAGAACTATAGATAATCTGTATAGCAACACAGAATTTTTTCTTATATTTCAGCTGAGGAGGGTCTTTATCTCATGAGTTTACCTTCTGTTTTGGCTTCCAGTGAATCCCATGATGCAGAGTAAAACTTAGTAGGAAGAATGAAGTTTTCCACCCCAGATGGTGAATTGGTCCAGTTTCACTCAAAACTTGGCCCTTTTGCAAGTGCTGTTGCACTTGGCCTAGTAGATTATAATGAAATTTCAAACTAGGATTGTTTCACTATGTGGATTAAGTATTGGGCATATTCCATTCCTGGATGGAGGAGGACTTTCCAAGCAATTACTTCTCTTATCTCCAGGGGCTGCTGTGATATTCAGAGCTTAAAATGTGGTGATAGTGACCCTTGGGTGCTGACTCACTGCCACTGCTAGCACTGAGGTAATATGGGAGGGAAGGATTGAAAACAGCCACCCCCCAACACCATGAGGAGCACTGATGATCCTTGCGGACAGGAATGGGGACACTGGCTGAAGGGGCTGGTGTGAGGGCTGAGCTGGGAAGTGATGGGGTGCAGAAAGGAAGGTAGAGGTAAAAAATTTCTGGGAGTGGTGGGGGGAGAAGCAACTGGAATGTGGATGGAGGTAGGACAACTGAAATGAATGAAAGAGAAGGTGGCTGAGGACATAGTGGGGCAAGCAATTACGTGAAGGTAGAAGAGAAGGTCTGTGGCAGCAAAGAGTGATGACATTGTACCCTAGCCCCAGGAGATGGAAATGGAAATGACAAGCCAAGGTGGCAGGTCTGTGCACAGAGTGACCAAGCACTGCCACCAGGAACTGCCAGCTGCAGCCTCCAGGCCTGCACAGGAGCTCTCAGACTCCTCTGTTTGCACCCTTCCTGGTGCTGCCTTGGGTTACTCCATCTCAGCTGGGGACGCCCAGCACAGGGCTGAGCTGCTTAGGGCCAGTATGGATTGGCTCTGCATGTCAGAGGCCCCTGGACTTTGCAAGCAGACTGTAGTTTTTATATGTAATAATTTATACACAATAGTTACAGAGGAGCCTGGATGAAACTTTGATCTGGGCCACTCTGTACTTTGCTGACAGGAATTTCATCCCTGGCTTCAGTGCCAGACATGATAGTATTTTTTTCTTGACTTTTGCATCAGCAATTCTATGTCTTGGGATAGGAAATTGAGTCTTGTTCTTCTTGGACATTGAGGAGCCATAAGATGCCAAGATATTTCTAAGCCTCAGAAGTAGAGGCTATAGAAATTAATCAGAAGCCAAGCCAAAAGCTTCTCTTTTGGACAACTGCAGCTGCTGGTTTCCTCGAGCCCGAGCAGACACTTTCTGAATAGGCCGCCCTGAGCACTTTCTGTTTCATCTGGCATGCGGGGTTGAGATTTCATACCATAGTTGCACTGGTTTTGTCTAAAGTTTTATTTTTCCTTTGCCAAGATTAAGATCCACTCAGAGGTTCTTATCCAGCTAGCTCTCCTGCAGGTGCCAGGACATGACTGGATGCTTTAATGGCTCACTCCTTTTTATAAATGACATGCCGGCCAAACTCCATTACTGCTCCAGAGAGGTCCAGAGGAACTCACAGCATCTTAGGGAAAAAGGGCTGGAAGGGATGTGAGGTGACTCAGAGCATCTCCTGCCTTGAGACACTGTGGTTGTGCAGTCCACAAGGGGTAGTGTTTTCAGAAGCACCGAAGTCTCATTTTTAGTCACGAGTTGCCTTTGTTAAGTCAGAAGCAGAGACTTGAGCAGGCTACCTGTTGTGAAAAAATGTGTGTTCATCAGGTGTGGAGACTACTGACACCCCTGTTGTTTTGGGGGAACTTTTTTTGCAGCCATGAGCAGGACTCAAAATACATTTCTTTCAAATCAGAAATACACACTGCATCCTCTTTATTTAACTATAAGTCAGTTCTGTTTGGGTAAGATAAATCCACCCCAAATCTCCTGTAAATTTTCTCTATTAAAATGGTGAGTTATGACATTAAAATGATAGGATTGTAGTCTTATTTTCTGTTGTTTGTATTTCAAGTCATGGCTACATTCCATCAAAACATGCCTTGAGATTTGGTTGTTAGCTGCCTCCTTGCTATTTGAGGCTGTATTCATCCTGCTTCTTTCAAACGTAGAATGTTTTCAAGTACAAGGAATACACACAAAATGCGACAGAAAATTTCACATCCTATCTGACTAATACCAAAAGCCTTTGATTTGAAAGGTCACAGAAAAACAGTGTGGTGCAATGCATCTCTCACAGATTGTTCAGTGTTTGCCTGTGGTTTAACTTCCAGTCTCTCCATTGTGTTACTTTCTAAGCACTGTTTTCCTAGCGCCTCTGGAAGACAATCTCTTCATAGCCTTACCCCGTTCCTCCTGGCAGCCCTGCTCCCGTGATAGACTTCAGCTCAGGTTGAGGTGACAACATAATGGAGCTGCTGATGGTCAGGTTTCAGAAAACAATCATGTACCTTATGAGAAACAATCACTAAAGCACAAGCACTTAGAGGAGCTAGAGATAAAAGAGTCTCATTTTCTTGGCAGCCCATGTAGATGTTCTGCAATGACTGATGATATGCGTGTTATCTTGACACCATACTCTCCCATGTTGAAACTGTTTATGGGAAATAAACATCATGTGAAAAACAGATTGCCAGACACTAAGTAAATCACTCTGATGAGGAACGAGTCAAGTTCTGCCAGTTTTACCCACACTGTCATTGTTATGATGTAACACATTCCTTATGACTGATACTGTATCCAAATTAGGGCACAAAACCTTCTCTTGATCAGTTAACTGAAATTCCCTGCCTTGTAACAACTGCACACACACACACACACACACACACACACACACACACACACACGGGCACAACCTCGCTCACACACACACAGAACCTGAGTCAGTACAAAATCACACCCCATTGTTAGTGGAGGACTAAAAAGGTGGGCAAAATGATACAAATTGTAAATTTTATACTTTTCCCTCTTTAATAAGCTGTTGCAATTTTCAGAGTTCTGCTAGCAATGATTAATAAACATTTGGTGTGCTAAACATATGGAAAAATCATCCCATCTGGACCATTTAAATCTAGGACGTAGACTTTATCTTTGTTTATTTCATCCTTAGCTAAAAGGCTTATTATGAATTGCAATAATCCAGGGAGCCAACCATGGAAGACAGACAAGCTCTTTAGATAAAACCAAAAAGGCAAGTTTTCTAACCGAGGACCAGATGTATTTTTGGGTATTGCCCTTGTACATATTTAGCTGAGCTTTTCAAGTGGTGAAGATCTGCATGTTTGTTTTGCAATACTAATGAATATGTTTTAGATTTACATTTTAGAAAATGGAAACTTTTATCTTCTTGGGGCTTTGTAAGTTAATGATTTCCAGAAGATAGTTTGGTATCCTCTTTTAACCCTTCACCATTGAAAACATATCACTTTCCGAGGCACAAGGATCTAGTGCAGGCCTGCAGAACCAAACCCGGGAGATATATGTGACTATTTCTATTGTTTATTTCTGGAATTACATAAAATGTGGGTTTTAAAATTTCAATCTAGTGAAAACATATGTAAATGGCAAATTATTTTAAAACTAACTTAATGTGAATCGTGGGCTAGGCATTACCATACACATGATCCTTTAATTAGATAAATAAGGAAAACACATTTGGAAAAATATAGTTTTGAGACCCAGCTTCTTCCATAAGTGATTTGGTTCCCTCCAAGATAAAGACTGGTTCGGGGTAGTAAGGAAAATGTGCTGCATAGCAACATTTTTACTTCTAGTAGAGAGAGCAAAGTTGCAGTTTCATAACATAGTTTTTCACCCTTTGATTTTCTTTAGAGAGGTTATGAGAGAAAATAATTAATGAATAAAACATAATTTTTCAAAGGCTCACCCTCACTGGCAATTTTTATATGACATGAGCCCTACCATAAATGAAAAATTCTTCCTCAGGGAACAACAGAACATTTTAATACAAGAGATAGCTATAGCTTTGAACTTTGGGTGGTTGACAAATCAGTCTGAAACAGCCTTTCTTCCAGATTTTTCCAATTGTTCAGGCAAAATATGATAGGAAACTAAGTAGGATCTTGAAAGAAGCTGATGCTTCATATGCTTAGTTTAGGAAAAGCTGCAAACCCCTATGTATCTAGGATGCTAAAGTAGTGCCCCAGAGGGGTCCCAATCTGCAGGGTTGTGTTGCCTACATTGCAGGGCAGCTGAAGCCACATTCAGTGTAAACACCTTTGGCTCCCAGGCACAGCTCCCAGGCTCCCAGGTACAGCCTTATCAGGCCCTTCACACACAGGACACGTGTGCAACAGGGGATGTGTGTGTGCACAGGTGACACTTTGGTCCTCAGCCACATGTGCATTCTTGGGAAAGGGCTCCTGGAAAGGGATCCAGCTAAGATCTTAGCTCCATCATGTAGGCAATTTGGTAAAGTAATATGCTTTTTACCTCCTTTTTCAAAGAGAAAGTCAAAGATCCTGTGTGTTCTTGGCACAGCAAGGGATGGCATGGCATCGTGCCTGCCTGGCCAGGGGTGACAGCTCAGCACAGTGTCCTCAGGAGCAGGAAAGTCCAGCTCCTCTGAACTATTTATCTCCTGCCTCTATTGGTATGGCAACATGTCAGCTACTGGGAGGCTTGTGCTGGATTTCTGGGGTACTTTCGGCAGCTGCAGAGTTTACAGGGGGTTAATGGGTTCTCAGATTTGCTTTCCATGCCTGTATCTTGTAAACAGCAGAATTGCAGAGCTCAGCAGGGTAAAACAGTGCTACTACCCAGGCAGCTCCTATTCAGAGCTCAGGACCTAACAGTGTGAGGGAAGGCAGGAGGTGAGACAGGGCTGTCTCCAGGATCTTGCAGCTCTGTTTGGTGTATCAAGGGAGTTAGGGGTTCTTATAGCTGTTGGGGTGACCAAAGCTGGCTCACATTAGTCAACCACAGGACCCAGAAGCCATGTTTGGGATCCTTTTGAATCATATTGATGTAACTCTTCCTCTTCTCACCAGCATGGGCACTGAGAACCTGCCTGGGCATTGCAGTGTCAGGAACCCCACTGTTCATAGGCTCTCAACTAGGTGTCCCCCTTGATACAGGCAGTGCTGTGGAGAAAATGTCCTGTGGGTAGAACTGACCCTAAGGCCACTGGCAGGACCATGCTGATTAACCCCCACACACTGAATTATAGGCAGTTCAGGCTGTTGAGTGGATGGACTCAGATTTTATTTCAGGTACAATGTTGCGGAGAAGGTGACCTTACCTAGGGACCGTGATTTGTTTTCAACAGAGCCTTTTGGTGACACTGGTCCTCCACTACTGAAACAATTCTAATGACTGCATAGGCATCATTCTTTTTTCTCTGGGTGAAACCGAGGTCAAAGCAAATTCCCTAATCCCTGTTTACTTTACTTTGCTACTATTTTCCATTTTTCATTGTCTGTAACATTAATACCTCCATTTCCATCAACATGTGCATAAATATGAGTGCAGCTGGAAAACCGACAACCACGCTCTGCTGAAGCAGTACTAATACTGTATTCTAACACTGCAGATTTTTATTTGCATTAAATTGAGAGTTGCCCATGCACCAAGAGGCAGAGAGTTGTCCATCACATAATTTTCAAGGACTGGGAACCTTGTTGATACTAGAAAGGTGGCTAACATGAACTAAGCAAGCTGGACTTAAATTAATTCCAAATTTTTCATGTGGATATAAGACATATAGTCTTGACCTGAATTAGTCCATGTTAATTAAATACAACCTAAACATTGCTTTTTCTCTAGGAGAATGACAGAGCTGACACATTGCCTACTGACCTTTCACTGTTTGACCTTTAGTACATACAGGATGTGACACTCTATTTCATCTTACTCCATTTTTCCACAGGACTTCTGATTCTTTCAATGTATCTGTGATGGATAGAGAATAAAGCACTCCTATGTCACATACAAAGCAGGAAGAGTGGAATAGTCTTGTGGTTAAGGTAATTGGCTGTGATCTAGGAGGTGTAGCTTCTATCTCTCTGTCATAAAGTCCCCGTGGGAGGCTGCATAGAAGTTTCTCTCCAAATTTCTGAAAGTAGCTGCTAATATTTTCTTCATTATTTTCCAGGAATTCCACACAGGGAATTGAAATCCAATTTTCACAAAGTCTGCTGAAGTCAATAAAACCTGCAGATGTGGGGCTGCTCTGAGAATTCAAAGTGTTGGGTGGTTGGCACTGTATATTGAGTACCAGAGGTGAAGAAAGAAGGCCTTAAAATGTCTGAGTTCAGGTTCCCTTAGATTTACTGTAGACTTTCTGTTTCATCTTGCCCAAGGCAGTCATAGCCATGCTCAGACAACCCTAAAGCAGGTTTCTCTCCCTCGACTGCATGAAGGCTGGAATCTGGGAGAGCTGGAGGGGAGAGATCCAAACATCGCTTCTCTTTTCACTCGAGATGCTGCTGTAAACACCTTGGCATTGTTGGCAACTGTTTGAATGGAGACATCCATTTTCCAACCTCATTTCCCTTCTGCACAATAGTTTAGTTATAAAGATAACCCTCTCACTTCATGTGGATGTGGTGGCTACATCAATAACAGTAACTCACCAGGTCTGGCGTTGCTTTCTGATGCCAGCTGGCACAAAGGGATTTTATCCATGCCACTGATTTCTTCTAGTCTTCAAAACAGGAAGGCTCTATGCAAACTCCAACCCAAGAGGGGCTCCTGATCTTTGAGGTCTCTGAACTGGGAATGGCTTGGGAAATCGTTACTTGTACCAGCCTGTATCCATGTCAAAGACCATTCCAATAATACAAGAGCAGCACTGGCAGATTTGTGGTATCCAGAGTGTTCCCTGGCATTTTTTTTCCCTGTTATAAGTGAAGCCTCTAAGCTCCCAAAAGGCACTAATAAAAGACTCAACATTTTGTGTGAGAGGAGAGGAATATTTCTTGCACAGGTTAGAAATTGTATTTGATTCTTTGTTCACTTCCAGGTGTGAGGAGCACATGGGTGGCAGAGGAAGGAGAACTGAAGTCTTTGACAATTCTGACTCTAGGTGGTAATCAATTTTTTCACCAGCCAGCATCAAACAGACCCACCTCAAGACACCTCAGCAGCCCTAAGCAGGCAGCCAGCTTTCCAGAGTCCCTTCTTTTAGGTGACTTAGTAAGGCAACATTTACATGCAAGCAGAAGCTCAGACAGCCTTAATCCTCACACCTGCGTGGGCTTGGCCCGGCAGCCTAGTTACTGCAGCTAGACCCGAGCTTGCTCCACCCAGGCTCTGAGTTGATGGATGTAACCTGTCTCAGGAAGCCGTATGTTCTGCCTGCCCCAGGAGTCATGCTTTATGTTAAAATGTATGTACAGCCCTGCTTACTGCCAGAACTCAGGCAGCCTGTGCATCTGCCTTGTGTGTAGTGCATTAAGCCCCGTGGAGAGGCAGGGAACATTAGTGGGAATGCCATGACTGATGGGGCTCTGCAGAGTCTCAGTGGAGCTGGCAAGGGTCCTGCCACTTCTGCCGCGTGCATAAGCCATAATATCAGTTTAGTTTAATGGTGTAACAGCCCTCCAGCCAGGATCATGCCTTCACATAAACGAGGCTGATTGTTCTACTCTTCCCTTTGTTTAGTAGCTTTTTAAAAACATGTTTTCTGAGGAGCAAAGAGGAAGTACTCCCCAGTCTGCTTTGTTGGGATTCTCCAGTCCAGACCTTAACAAGCATCACTGGGTGGGTTCAAGTGATGGAAAAGCACTTTGTAGCCTGAGGCAAAAAGTCACTATGACTATAGTCATCTAGAAATTTTAATAACGACTTGATACACTTCTGTAGAGGATATTAGCCAAATTTTGTCCATGGTTACGTTGAATCAGACTGGTTGAAGATCCCAAAAGAAAGATTGTACTGATGGAATTTACGGTTTACTCTTTGGCCGCAGTAAGCCTGCTTCTTAAATAGGAGTTTTCCATTGACTTCAATGAAAGTTGGATCATAGTAATATTTTCCCATAGAATTAATAAAAAGCAATCAAAATCTTGTAGTCTCCACTTGATCCATTTTCAGGAAAACTTTCAGTGTAAAACAGCTGAGAGGTTTACAAAAGTGAAAGCCATTGGAAATTTCCCATTCCTGTGACACTATTTGTAGTGGCCATTTCTCACAGTATTTTCAATACTGATAATTTACGGTACCAAATTATGCTTCACTGCACAATTTCAAAACCTGGTTCTTCAGACGTTGTATGAAGGGGAAGTTGACGCAAAGACTGCAAGCCTACATTGCCCAGATTTTATTTTAGATTTTTTTTTTTTTTAATATATGCTGGGTTTTTGTTTGTTTGTTTTAAGAAAACAAGTATTATTAATTTATAGAGCAGAAAATAATAAAAAAATTTACATAAAGTTCCATGTACCTTGTCTTTCACAGACTCTGGACCAGGTTTATTTTTAAATATGGAAGCTGATTTTTGTTAATAATTTTGCTAGTTCCAGTGTTACCAGTTTGTACCATGTTTGGTGATTCTGATACCTCTTCCAAGGGTGTTTCCTGTAGGGCTTTCCCGAGAGGTGCTGAGTGCAGCCAGCTTTGATTTGTTAATCCATCGAACCTGATACTGTTCTGGTTTACAACTAAAGAGAAAAAGGCATGAGGAGAGCTCTCTTTCTCAGTGAATGGGAAACCTATTTTTCACCCACTCTAACAGCAGCTGCTCCAGGTGTACATTTGCTGCTGTCAGGACAGGGACATAATAATTTTGCAAGGAGAATAGCTTTACTGGGAGAAAATTGGTCCCCTGGATAGGAGGAAGCATGACATCTTGTGACTTTGGCTGGAGATGGTTACTTAAGGCAGGTCAGACTTTTGTAATCTTTCTGTGAGCAGTGGAAGTCTTTGAGGTCCCTCAGATCACATGTCCGGAGTGCACACAAGTCAGGTGCACTCTTTCTTACCTGTTTGGGTGAATGAAGGATTACCTCCTCGTATGCTTCATAGTAAAACGTCTGACATTGACTCCAGCTCATTAATAAAGAAGGCTGGGCCAGGAACATTGGTTCCCTTTCTCACATCTCCTTTTGGGAAAGACAAAGTCAAATTTTACTTTAGTTTAAATCTCTTTACCTGAGAAAAAATCCTATTCTTTGGATGCTGTACCTCACAATAGCCATTTACTTCTCCTGTTCAAAACCCCACTAAAAAAGAGGAATTCTTGTGGATACAATTCCCATATAATATTGTGCAGCTAGAATAATACACAGTCAACTGGGGTTATTTTGCATCTAAGGAGATAGAACAATATGTAGCTATTCTCACTTTTTCTGGAACTTTTCTCACTGAGAAAACTTTAGAAAAATCCGTCTAATTTATAGGACTCCTTGGGCCTGGGGACCACACATCAAGCTGCAATATTTAACATATCACAGCAGCAGCACAATACCATATAAAAATAACACAATAAATGATTAATAGACTAACTCTCTCAAACTCATTCCCTCTGATTATTTCTTTACAATTAAAACAATTTGCTAGGGTTTTTTCAAAAGAATAAGAGCTTTGTCTCTGAACTTATCCACTGTTGGTATTTGTTTAAGTTTGGAAGAGCCTGAGCTCCTTTGGCTGTCTTCTTAGTGCTGTGTTGTGCTGTATAGACACCCCTTCTGGTATCCAGACATACCTTCCTTCCCCACTCCTGGGTCCCACTGCCCCAGACGCAGGAAGCATGGATTGTGCATGCTGTACTCTGGCAAAACCCTCATGATAGTAGATGGCTGCTGTGACTTTCTAGAAACATAAATGGGGCAGCCTTGGGGCAGTCTGCCCCTGGCTCCAGGACTGAGCGTCTACAAAAGAGGTTGGGAAGCTGTTTCAGCTTAGAAACGTCCAGAGAGATATTTTCCAAAGGTCCTAGATAGCAAGATGGAATCTGGATAATTCAAACACATTTATATTTTACTGCTTTCTCACAAAATGTGTCATTGCCCTTAGCTGAGTATTCAAGATACATAGGTGACAACACTGATATCTTTACCCTGGGCAAATTAACTGAAGAAGTACTACAGCACATGTACTTATCCCAAGGACTTTCATGGCAACAGTAGATGGATTACACTCTGGGATATAGCATATTGCTTTATGGGAGGTACTGTTGCATGAGGGGTTTGTGAGTGCTTAGGGACAACCCTGCCATTGTGTAATTTTCTCTGCCTGTTTGTCTCTTTAGTGTTCAGAACTGGATGTGGCATCCCAGTGGCCATTGCTTCTAGGCTCATGGAAATAGCATGGAACAGTTCAGAGCACATCTGATCTCCCAGGCCTGGGTGCAGCTGCACTCTCTGGTGGCTTGTGTGTTGCAATGGGGTCTTGCAAGGCACAGTCCCTCTCCTAGAAGGGAGCCTGTATGCTGAGAAAGGAAGGAAATGTTCTGTGCTCCAGCAGGACTGTTAGTCTGGATAACTAGGATTGCAACAGAAAGTGGGAAGGACATCTGCCCTGCAATGGAGACACATGTATTATACACAGATGAAAAACTTTGGAATGATGAAAGCAACTTCTCTGGAAACATATACCACTGCCACAAGCATAGAACCAGATGCATTATGCCACAAACTGGTGTGGCTCTGCTGTGGAAATACTGACTCCAGTGACTGTCGCTACTTTGTGGAAACCATATGAGGTCAGGAAGTCTTACAGCAGTCCAAGTCTTTGCTTCCTGGGGAGAATGGGGCTCTGAAAACCATGGCAGAAATATTGGAGAAGCTTGGCATAATCCATTTCCTCGAGTATGTGTAGGTATGAGAAACTGTCAGGACACATGCTCCAATTTTCCTCCTGGAAAAATCTCTTAGTACATCAGCTGTGCAACAGAGGCACTGACAGACCGCAGGCTGATGATTGATAATGTCATTGACAGAGGCAGGTACTCAGAAGTACACACTTGATAAGGATTTTTGAGACGGTGTTATCATGGTCCTTACATCATGTGTGCAGGAAAGGGCTCTAGTTTTAAATAAACCATTTTGTGACATTGCTGATTGAGGAAAATCTAATGTTGGAAAGGAAATAAAAATACCTTTATTTGTCTATTCCCCCATTACTCTCCACAAACCGGTTCTGAGCGTAGTACGAATTTTCTACTTGAGTTCATCCCAGTAAGGGTCTTTGTTGCCATTTTTTTTTACCCCAGAAGGGTGCTTTCTCCTCCGCAGAGCCTGGAGGATCCCTTGGGGTGGTCTCAGACAGGAGGGATTTCTTGTGATGAGGACACATGACTGATGGATTTACTCATTCCACTAAATCTCCCCAGTGTAACTGGGGTGTAACCTGGACCAGCTTTCACCTTGCTCTCTCTTCTGAAGATCACGCTTCCTCCTGGTTCCAATAAGGATTTGTTCCTGTAGGTCCAGGCAGTGGGATTCATCCAAACCCTAGACACTGAGGGTGTAAAAATGGTGCTTTTTGCTGACTCCAGGCAGGAACAAGGGTTTAATGCATTGTCTCTTTGGGGTAAGCTAAATACCCCTCTTCACATATGGAATTTGTCAGGAAGAGAATCTTTTCTGATACAAATTATGTTTTTGAAAACATACAGGGGAAGTGAAACCAGTGATCTATTTAATCTCAGTGAGCAGACTTTAAAATTGGGCCTACAGCAGCCAGCACAGAGCACTGGGGGAACATGTATTTGCTGAGCAACTGCTGTAGGAAAGATGGAGCAGAAGTGGCTCACGGTGTCTCAGTGCTAATGACATACAGCCTTTGATATCTTGTCCTCCTACAACTCACTCGTGTGAAAAGCACAAGTATATGAAGAGGTTTGTGTCTGCAGCAGTAGGATTCGCCCATTCCCTGATCTTGAAGGGGTAAGGACTGGCATTCCTCATTTCTTCCAGGCAGGAACAAGGGGTTAGTGCATGTTTCTGGCTTTTTTCAAGCTTTGTAAGCTAGAAGTATGTCATCACATACAAAGCCTGGAAGAAAAATGAAACCTGCTGATGTGAGCTTGCCCTTGCTGCTGCTCTGTGCAGACTGAAGCTCCCTGGTGAATCTCTTTGAGCTGAAGAAAATGCAGGTGATGATGGCAGCAGAGTGCCAAGCCTAAATTAACACACCCAGACCCAGCAGGGCTTACCAGCACTGGCTGGTTCCTTACTAACATGGTCACGCAGCTTTCCTGGCTCCAAATACCCGCAGAGCAGGCTTGTGTCTGCCCATAGTGCACTCTGTCAACAAGACTTTCTAGTGCATATCAAGCTTCAGATAAAATCTTGAAGGTGTTGGATGTCTTCCTGGGATGTGCTGAATATCCTCTGCTCCCATTCACCTTGGTGGGAACCAGGCAGCATCTCAGCACCATTCATTCCCTGCATTGCCCCATGGAGGTTTAGGATGTTCACATGTGATGCTTCTGTACACAGTGAATAACACATTGTTCAGTTGCACAATAAGGTGTGGATGGGTTTGATTTCCTGGGTAGAATCATCTCTGTTTCTGAGCTGGCTTGCACAGCTACTGTTAGTGGGGCAGAGAGATCACAGAATCACAGAATATGCTGAGTTATGTACTGGTGTGCAAGCCTGTCAGCTCCCAGAGCTTTAAGGGTGAGACTGCAGGACTGTGACCTCATCACAGCCACCAAACTTGGAGAGAAAGATAATTCCTGCCTGCAAAAATAGCCCCCTTGTCTCCCTGCTATGATGCTGAACACAAATAAATGTTTATTTTAATACAAAGTGAAAAATCACAGAATCACAGAATGTCTAGGTTGGAAGAGACCTTCAAGATCATCGAGTCCAACCCATGCCCTAACACCTCAACTAGATCATGCCATCGAGTGCCACATCCAGTCTCTTTTTAAACACATCCAGGGATGGTGACTCCACCACCTGGAGGTCCCCAGGCAGACTATTCCAGTACCTTATCACTCCATGAAAAGCTTTTTCCTAATATCTAGCCTCTATTTCCCTTGACGCAGCCTGAGACTGTGCCCTCTCATTCTGTCAGTTGCTGCCTGGAGAAAGAGACCAACCCCCAGGTGACCACAGCCACCCTTCAGGAAGTTGTAGAGTGATTAGGTCACCTCTGAGTCTCCTTTTCTCCAGGCTAAACAACCCCAGCTCCCTCAGTCGTTCCTCGCAGGGTGTGTGCTCCAAGCCCCTCACCAGCCTCGTTGCCTCCTCTGGACACGCTCAAGCATCTCAACATCCTTCCCAAACTGAGGGGCCCAGAACTGGACAATACTCAAGGTGTGGCCTCACCAGTGCCGAGTACAGAGGAAGAATGACCTCCCTGGTCCTGCTGGCCACACCATTCCTGATCCAGGCCAGGATGCCATTGGCCCTCTTGGCCACCTGGGCACACTGCTGGCTCATGTTCAGCTGGCTGCTGATCAGTACCCCCCGGTGCATAAAATATTGCAGATTAATACAGGATGATTCAAATGTTGCTGACTTTTCACTACAAGGGTATTGTAAGAACTCTTACATTCCTGTCAATGTTGATAAATTCTGAGAGGTTTTGTCATTTAGCTTGTGATAAGGAAAACATTCCTCCCTGTTAGCTATGCAGCATGAATAGACCAACTTGACAAGCTTTCATTGTCATTGTCTACAAAGGTGTCGAAAACTTACAACATATGGTCACATACACACAAGCACACACCCAAACATATGTGAACACAAATACACACACACAAAATGTACAGCCAAATGAACAGACAAAATTAATTTTGCCTGTTATGCTATAGCTGTTATGTCTTGGCTTTCTTTTTCAGCAGGGCAAAAAGCCTGTAACTTACTGTTTTTCAAAGTTTAAAGAGCCTCAGGCAGTGATAGCACTTCTAACAGGTTTCACCAGACAGTCACTATCCCTGAGTTATTTTTAGATAAATACACAGGAAAAGGATCTACTATCTGTATTAGTCTTATATTCTTGAAGTGGCACAGGTACATAGTAGGGAAACCAGTGTAGCCTAGGCAACCAAGACTCAAGTGCCCACCTCTCCTCACTAAAACACCTGATTATGTGCTTGATCTCAGATATGTCACCTCACAGCTCGTCCTCTTCCCCTCTCAGCTGTCTCCTTTATTTACATTCAACAGTGCAAGAGGGCATCCAGTAAATCTTTGTTTATGTCTTTTACAGATATATCAGTCAGACTGCAGATTTCAGTTCTCAAGGGTGGTGTTTATCCAGTCAGCATCAGTTTCTCCAGGCCTGGACGATGCCAAAGAATAGGACTGGTTTTCACAATACAACACAGCTGCAACTCCAGCCTCCAGGAAGGGCATGTTATAGATCTTGCTGCAGATGCTTTGAGCAAGTTATGAACCTTTGCTTCCCTCTTAACCTTTAAGGGAGAGCTAGACTACCCAAGATGTAAATTGCCCACTGAAATTGCCTTTCTCAGGTGATATCTAAAGGAATGTGGTAAGGTGCTGCCTGTCAACATCACATGCCACTGCCTGCCCCAGATGGCTGAAATCACCCTAAATTTCCTAAACAAAGTTCCTCTTAAATTTTTACCTCAGGCTGAGTGGCAGAATGCTTTAAAGTCTTTACTCTGCTGAACCAAAACTCTATTGATAAAGTTGAAACTAGAGTCTGCACCAAGCTTTTGGATAGCTGAGGAACAGCAAGCATTTGCTTTTCTGCTGCCTTACTGGAAAATGTCATCGTTTACAGTGACACTACAGTGTTTTGCAATGAAGAAAGACGTGACATAAATTTGTTTCTAATTTTAGCTTGAATTAAGCAATTATTTTAAATAATATGTGGTCAAGGTTACTTGCCACTGCATTTTTATTCAAACTCATTTGAAGTAATGCTTTCTTAGCCTCACTAAATAAAATTGGGAAAGCCAGAAAGCAAAAGATCTTCATTAGGGGTGTATGTATAGGCATCAGCCAAATCATTATCATTAGCAAATCCATCAGGCATATCTAACCTTAGTCCAGCATTTAGATCTAATAAGATCATTAACTGCTTCATTTGTGTCGTTATTGAAGTTCTCTGTACCATCTTTTTTTGGCCCATTCTTTTGTCAAGGAATTATATATTACTAGCTCAAGACTGAAGACTGCGCTCATGTCACCTGGATTCCTGAAAAGTCATATGCCAATCATTATTAAAGGATGTCCTAGATATCTACATTTTTCTTTTAGACAATAGCCTCCTTTAGGAGAGAATTCATAATCTTTGTGATCTAATCAGAGAAAACGTGCTAAGCAAGTCTGAGCACACTCATAAAATTGATAGATATGAACAATGAGAATCAAGAGAAAAAAGAATGGAACGGAAGAAATGGTATTTGTTAAAGAAAGTAAACCTGTCCTCCAAATTCACTCAGTGGAAGGAAAAGATACCATTTTTTGAAACAGACCAGACTGGCCAAGTCAGTAATTCTTTAGCAACCGTAAAAGTGGAAAAGAAACACACAGAAAGTGAAATCCAGGTCAGGAAACTAAAAATTAATATAAAAGGATTGCACAAGTGTTTAGAGAAATAAGAAAAGCCAATGCAAAAAATAAACTATAGAGATATAAAGGATAAAATGAAAACACCGTATAACTTCCTTGGCAGTAAGAGGAGGATCAGAGAAAGCATTGGCCAGCTAATAAATGGGACAGGAAAGCTAATAACAAAACATGCCAAGAAGGCCAAAGTGTTTAATGCCTTTTATTGCTTCAGTCTTCATTAAAAAGCCTGACTGTAATCAGATGGCTGACACAGTTAACACCAGCCACAAAAGGGTAAGAACTCAGGCAAGAATAGAGAAAGAAATGTTTAGAAACTGCTTAGATAAATTAGATTTTCTCAGATCATTCAGGCCTGTAATTTACCCTAAGTTACTTAGGGAACTGGCTGAACAATCCAGAAGGCCATGGTAATTATCTTTGAGAATTTGGAGGATGCTGGGCTAGAAAAAGGCTGAAAGACTGCCTATTATAAAAAAAAGGGGGGGAAAAATAAGAGGACAGAGAATCCCAGCTGATCTGACTTTCAGTTCCCAGAAAGATCACCAGATAAGGGTTCAAATGACATGCAAGAGAGCAAAGTGATAAGTAGTTATCAATGTGATTTGTCACGACCAGATCATATCAAACCAGACTGTTCCTTTGTTTGTTTTTCCTATGACTGGGTAACAAGTCATGTGGATAGGCAAGAATTCAGTAAGGTTTTTGTACCGCCTCAAATGGCATTTTCATAAGCACCCAGGGAATTGTGGTCTGAATCATGGGCCTCTAACTTAACTGGGCTCAATGAACAATAATACTGGAAAACATGCTGCATTGCTTTCCATGTCAGCTTTGGTTTGAAGCTCTGCTGCCCAAAAGTCACAGCTTCGGGACCACTGACTCTTGACAAAACTGCTGCAAAATAGCCACAGTACTTATTGGTGAATGACAGCCAAGGATCTGCTGACAGCAGTTCAGTATTGTTCTGACTGGATTTAGCAGGTAAGATTCTATAAGGGGCTGTCCTGGGGTCCAGGTCCACTGTTATCATTACAGTGGCTTGAATGATGCCCTAAAGAGCACATATTTTAAATCTGGGTTTGACTCTAAGCACTGACAAATTGCAAGCATCTTGAGGGAAAGGCCTGAAGAATTGAAGAAATACTCTAAAAGAAGCAGGATAGCCTTGAATATAAACTGGCATCTAGATAGGGCTAAATGCCTCCTTGAATACTTAATGGTAAATGAGAGGAGAGGTAGCAAAGATCTGGGAATTGTAGTGGATCATAAACTCAGCATGAGTCAGTAATGGCATCCTGTTGTGAAAGAAGCAAATATTATTCTGGGATATATAAACAGAAGAATTGTACAAAAGACATATGAGGTAATCCTTCCATTGGTAAAGTCTCCAGTAGGGAGCCAATTCCAGTTTTGGATACCAGACTTCAAGAAAAATTGTAAAAAGTCCAGGGGAGAGAAATGAGCCTGGTCAGAGGTCTAGAAAACATGTTTCGCAGGGGCAGGTGTCAAGAAATATGTCTGCTTAATTTATGCAGAGAAGACTGGTGAGAATTGTGCCTGCCAGGCTTCAAATAAATAAAAATGCTACTTCAATGAGATGGTAATAAACCTTAGTGTCTCTATTCATTGTGGTTAATACAATGTTATATGTTTAACAATGATTTAGGTTGACTTTTTGAAAAGTCTTTTTTTTCTGGAATAGATTCTTCAGAAACAGTAGCATCCTTCTGATGAGGGCCATTAAGACCAGGCTTATGAAATACCTGCCAAGAATGCTCCAGGTAGAGCTAGTCTTGCCTTAGACAGATTGATGGATTATTCCTATTTTCTTTGTTTTTATGATAATGGATTGGTTTTTAAAAAATTCTGGGTCCAGACTGGCACATATTTGCCATAAGCAATCTCTGTACTTGTCACGAATATGAACTCTGAAGATGCTGTGTGTGATATTAAACTTTTCGATGCGTAAATCAATGTGTAGGTTAAGCATACGGTTAGTCTAAGTGCATGCACTTCTTTTGGTAAATTCCCACTTCTTTTCATTCAAAAAGCCATTACTGGCAAAAGATGGCTCTGGATGCAGGACGTCCATGTGGCTCTCTGTCCTAAACCTCAGTCCTGCGTCCTCCTCATCCAGAGGATGGGCAGAGGGAATTGGTGTTAATACTGGCAGACAATTTCTAATAATCTCTGTGGTTCTGGCTCCACAGAGTGGCATAATGACTGGGCTGGCGAGGTGGAGGAGTCTGCTCCTGCTCTTTCCTGCAGCACTAGAGGGACAGCAGGCAACCTTTGAAGAAGCCTGTGTGATCACGTGGGGATACCAGCTAATGTTAGCCATCTAACAGTGGGTGCTGAGCACAGGCAATGCATCTCCCAACACCCCACAGAGTGAGTCAGTCCAGCTCTGTCCCTCCTCAGTCCCACTCTTCTCACTCTCAGGCCACCAACCATGGTCCCACCAACTGTGGCCGGTGCTGGTTTTCAAGGATGCAGAAGTAGTTACCACACATCAGTGATTCAGCCAAGTGGTAGCCCAGAGAAACAGAATTGACGTGACCTAGGGATATGGCTAATCTCACCAGGACCTGCACAGGCATTTTGTCCAGTGTTAAGAGCAGAATCCTAAAGCCAGATGGAGACAAATGCACTGGGCTCCTTCTTTTGGTGCCAGTCTGTGATTGCGGCACGCAAAGCAATCACACAGAGATCAGAGATTTGCAGGGCAGAGTTGCTCTTCAGAGAGAGCCCAAGGCTGAGCTAAGGCTGAGAGCCTCTGCCTGTTTATTTCTTACTTTTTATACATTTGTGGGTCTAGTTGTGGATTGGCTTCTGGGTTTATGACCACTCAGCCCAGTGGTCAGACCAGCTGTCAGTTACAGTTGTTTTCAGGTTAGAAATATGTAAACAAAGGACAGGGAATGAAAAAGAAAAGATTTGTTTATGTTACCATGTGTGAGAAAAGGGAAAACTGCTCCTAATGTTGTGCAGAAGCTAAAGAGACTGACTCTATCTTATGAACAATCAGAAGGCTTTAAAAAAACTCAGAAAAACCAGGGTGACACCAGTATGCAGTTAGATAAAGATAGAGTGATGTGTGACAACAAGTGCCCTCATTTTGGCCAGCAAAAAAAGACTTTGTTCTTGTACTTGACTAAAAAAATGTCAGCTAGGAGCCATAACACCCAGTTGTCTTGTTTTGCTCTTTATTCCAGTGAGCGATGCCAATGCTTAGTTGTTTATTTGGATTGTTTTTATCTTATCCAGTGCATTTTGCTGTGGGCAAAGATACAGGCATTAAGTCAACAGAAGGACCTAGGTGTTGCAACAACGAGTGTTGGAGCCCTTAACTGTTAGGCACTGGGCCATGTAGAGGAATCCCAAGCCCCATATGAAATACTGGCCTCTCTAAACAAAGCACAGGGTTTAACACAATAATTTATCTCTAAGCATCACATGGGAATGTGTCTCTGCCACTCAGCCATTTATTATTTCCCAGCCAGGAAAGTTAGAGAGGAGGAAACAGTGTCTCATGTGACTTTTGAGAACCTTACACCCACTGAATAACAAGCAGCAAAGGGGGAAGGGGCAGAGGGAAGACAAGCAGTTTGGAAATAGCCTTAAGGCAAAAATTTAACACAGAAACTCTTTGGCATAAATTCCTCAAGAACAGTGAGGCTGATAAGAGGAGAAAAGAGGTCCCTAAATGATTTGTGAGCAGAAGGCAGGGTGCTAATGTATTTACATAATTTATTCATAACAGTTTGCTCAGCCAGCTCTACCAAGGACATGGATACTGGACGCTTTAAATGTTCTCTGGGGGAGGAGTGAATCTGACTTTTTGAGCTGAGCCAATGGCTACTGACGTCTCTGCTGCCCTTTCTGTGTTCCTCTGTGGGTTGTGGATCGAGTGGTGGGTCTGATGCTGCTTGGTCCCATGTACAGATGTTCCACCTGTGCAAAGGGAAGCTGAGCACCCACATCCAAGCCACTGTTGGATTTCTGTCATTTTTAAAAAAAAATTGTATCCACCGTCTATATTGTGGGTTAGTTCCCCAAGCTCTCAGACAGGGTAATGCTGTGGGAATACACCGTCAGCAACTACCAGTTATGAAATATCCTCAGATGGCTCTGACTGCCTGAGCCTATTCAGAGCAGTACTGTTCTGCATGCTCAGAGGAAAGATAAAACTGCCCCGCACAGCAAGTGAATCCCACATTGTGCTGGGAACAGGAAGGTCCCTCACTGCCCTGCTGTTCCCTCCCACTTCTCTTTTTTGCTATGCAAAGTCAGATGAAAATGAATTAGATGCTTGTACTGAGCATTTCAATGGGACAGAAACTCAGCAATATTACCTGTCAGTGAGTCTCTGGGAAGCAAAAAGTCACTGCCAAGTTCTGCTGGATCTTGAGCAATCTGTGAACAGCGTTGGCATGGCAACCCACAGATACAGCTTCCATGCATCATTTGTCTGGGGACTAGCCTCTCTTCAGCCTTCAGCCTGGAGCTCTGCGCTGGCCAAGTGTCTAGTTAATCTGAGTCATTGAATTGCTGGGAGGGATTATAGGGTTAAACTGGGATAACCTAAATAGGCTGATAAAAGGCTATTCAGTAAGAGATGCAAGTGCTCAGCATCTCCCAGGTTTTAGGCCTCATGCTCTCGAGTCCTGAGTTGAACTTATCTAAAAGAATAAAGGGTAGGCACTGGAAATTCCCCAAAAAACTTGGAAAGACACCCAGTGTGATCTTAGTCTCTGTGAGAGCTGGAAAGATTTATTTTAGAAAGAGGTTTGGATGGTTAAATATTATTTGGAACTGTGGTTTCATTTTGTATGTACAGTGGTTTTACTCTTAGTTCCTTTCCTGTTCTATAATCTCCTCTGTTTCTTCAGTGTAATTAGCCTGTTGTTTTCAAAAGGCTGCTGATTGTGTGTGAATTGAACTCATTATGCACTGACTTTGCTGTGTGTGTGTTATGTATGCTGCCGGAGTCTTCAATCCCTGACCTGCACCAGAAGGAGCTTTGCAGGCTGAGATATTTGCATGTGGCAATGGGCTAAGGAAGAGGGTAACTCAGCAGGCTCTTGGCTCGAGCCTGCCAAGCAGCTTCGAGCCTGAGAGCTCCAGCTGATGGTTCTGGAGACGAAGCCTCCTCTCCTGGAAGCACAGGAGTCTCTGCTCCCTAAACAGGAGCGGATTTAATCATAGGGGCCTGTCAGAAGGTGTGTTTTGGGTACTATCTGAGGTCCAAGTGCTCAGCAGATGTACTCCAGTGTCACTTGCAAGATCAACTAAGATGAGTCCTTGCAGAGGGCTGATGTTTCTAGGTTCTGCTCCACACCAAAACCTATAATACTGGGGAAAACCAGTTTCTGGTTTCTGCCAGCATGGCATAATTATCCTGGAATAATGGTCCTTGAGAATCTGTATCAGGACTTTTAGGCTGTAAGTCCTGCTGTTGTGGATGCTCTGTGGGAACAAGATAGAACTGGGATTTTGGGAGTTTTTACAATTCCACAAGTCTTTGGAAAGGCTGGCATGATTGGTCACCTCAGAGCCATAGATTTTATAGTTGTGGGTTCCCAGACATGTTTTCTGGCTTCCAGGTGACTTCAAGTCTAGCTGTGATCTGAAACTTTTAGATCATTTAGTTTCAGCAAACAACTCTTTTTGGCAAAACTGTTTTGCTCCCAAACTTTTGTCTAACACTACTTCAGTGTTCAAGGAAAATAAAAGCTTCCCATTTGGCTTCTCAGTATGCTTTGAGCTAAGTTCTGGGGTAACTTATCAAAATGGAACATCCTTGTCCTTCCCAGTCTACACTGTGTGTTGACTTGCTACACTCTCACAACTCCCACTAGTTCTGGGGAGTGTTGCCAAGTCACATATGTCCAGCAGCATTAATTCATGAGAGTGTGGAGAAGACGCCGTTCCTTCAAGTATCTTTTGCATCTGTAACGTGCAAAAAAATAGTAAGTATAGATATGTACCAAAACGCTCTGTAATTTTCCTTATGTGAAGTGATCACCAGGGCAGTAATGCACAGAAACTAAACAAGTTTGAATCCAGGTTATGTTCAGGGGCAGGGAAGAAAACAATGAAAACTGCATCCCTTTTGTCTTCTATATATAGACACTTACAGGAATTCCACTTAATTGGTCTCTGCCCAGTGTAATGTGAATTTTGTCCTTAAGAATGAGTAGTCATTCATTTGGTGGAGAAAGTCAAAGTCAATGTTAATGAGATCGCTCCCCCCATGCAGGGAGGTGCTGTAGCTGAAATGAACATTATCAAACATAAATACCATTTATGGGTTCCAGACTCCCAATCTGTGTTGGTCTGACAACTTTCAAAGCGATACTTGTTTTAGTGGCTAAGCAGTCAGCCAAAGTGACATTTTCTTCTTGAAGACAGCTTGACAATCTAGCAACTTCTATTGCGGTGTTACTACTAAAATGCACAGTATGAATCATCACAGTCACTCTCTATTTTCAAAAGTGATAGCGATAAAGTATATCACTATGTAAACACAGAAGATAAATTCTTCTCAGTCCATCAGTAGCAAGAGGAGGATGGTGATGGACAGCCACAAAGGGAAAATATTTGTATCATAATTGTGCCTATTTTTCTTTTATGGAGTACATTCATAATGCCTATAGAAATTAACAACCTGGCAAGGGAAAGCAATATGCACAGCAACTGCTATTGCTGCCACTGTGTTGCCATATTAACCTTCAGCTTGATAATTAAATATTTAGTTTCTCTAAATCTGAGTCACTCCTCTTAGAAGGGAAGGGCTCTCAGGTTCTTCCTGGATTTGCAGTGTGATCTATGGACTCAGGATTGAATCATGCTTGACGTGCAATAAAAAGCTATTTTTGGAAGCAAACATTTTTCTATGAGTGCACAAAAGCAGTCAAATATTTAGGTTCACATTGATATTTCTGCTAATAAATTGCACATTTAATCTCAGATTCTCAGTGTTTAAGAATTTACTGAGTAGAGGCGGAGCTGGGAGGAACTCGTGTAGTAGGTAGGATCAGACCTCTGTTACACCAGAGACTCACTCCTACTCTGACAGCATTCATACACTCACCACAGTGCTGGGGTCTCGCTTCTGTCTTGCGAGTTGTGCAGCTGCAGAGAGTTGGCCTGACCTGCTGACCAGTTTCTCAGGTGGCAGGTTCCAAGGAAGAGGAGAAGAAATACGGTATTGCAATAAAAACCAGATTGAGATTGCAGCGTCTTTGCAGGGAAAGAACCATCTTCCAGCAGAGTCAAAGGCACAGCCACTCCTTCAGCTCATGAGCGCTTGCATGTGAGGGCATGCCATGACTTGTATGTGCAGAAGTGTTTCCATCATGTGATCTGTTCATTCCCAGTCTCATGGTCCGATGTCAATCATCCAGAAAGCTCAGAGGCTTGGGAGGTGGCATAATCAAACTTTTGGGGAAGTCTGGTCCAGCCAAAAGAGCATCAGTGGGGGACTTGGAGTAAGTGGCTATGCACATTTTCCATTCTTAGCCATGATCATCTGTAGGGTGATTCAACTCTCTGAATGTAATGCCCTTTGAAAGACTCCACAGTATCCAAGCTATGCGTGTGAATCTGTCATGCCTGAGTCCCATCACAGCCTTCTTTCTGGAGGTCCAGTGTCCACTTCAGAGTATCACAAATGCTGGAATTTGACACCTATGTATACTACTGAATTGCATCCTTAACTTAATTAAGCCCTTATTTTTCCAGGAATGTGGGAATTGCTCCTTACAGTAACAAGATGACTGGAAGTCTTAGTGGTTTAGCAACTGCAGAGTCCTTGGAATATCTTCATAGCATTAGACACTGGCAAGTGGAGGGATGTAGGGCATACCAGTACCTGTAACAGCCTTACAAATTCAGCCATTCCACTTCTGAGAGCACAGTTAGTTTAGCTGTTTCTGAGGGCCCTGCCTTGTCCTGCCAATGCTTAGGAAAGTTTGGTGTGTGGGGACACTGGCACTGTCTGCTTGTGCTGGGGAAAGCACAGAGCACAGCTCTTTGAGCTGCATCAAGCTGACTGCTTTGGGGTCTTGATGCTGGTATTAGCTAACCTGCAGGAGGTTGGAAGGCTTTCAGTTATGCCCAGTACCTGGATAGAATGCTTGGATGATATCTGGACTGATTAATTAGTCAACCTGGTAAGTTGTACCATGTAGGCTTACATTTGGGATGGTTGCTCTTTCCTGCATCTTCCTGGCTTCCCAAAGTTGACACAACTGCAAGCTTTTAAGGACAAGGCACAAAGCTCCATCTGGTTTGACAATGAGACTTAGACACAGAAATCAGTTAGATGTAGCAAAAACAATATGGCAAGCACTGTTTAATATATTTTGAAAGTGCTGTGGCCTACACAGTCATAGGGAAGTGTCATAAACACAGCAGTGGTTACAACAATAATCACACCACCTTGTTTGTATTCCTGTGTGGAACCCCCTGGTCTGAGCTTTATGTGCTCAGTGTGATGTGCTATATGTTAGGGAATATCCCTTGGGTCAGCTGGGATTGGTGTCCTGCCTCTGTTCCATCCCAACTGCTTGTGCACCCCTGGCCCCCTCAGTGGTGGGGTGGTAAGAGAGGCAACAAAGGGTTTGGCTCTGTGTGAGCACTGCTCAGCGATTATGAAAATATCTCCATCTTATCAACATTATTTCCAGCACCAATCCAAGACACAGACCCATGCCTGCTACTGTAAAGAAAATTAATTCTATCCCAACCAAAATCAGCACATTTACTAATGAATCTTCTGAAGGCAAGCCTGTATATGAGGAAGACTATGGAAATCTGGCTAGAAGAAAAGGTCTCTCAGAACCAAGCATGCCAGGGTTGCTGTCCTCAGAGTGTTGATAATATTCTGCACAAATTCACATACTGTCATGAGATGCTAATCATCTCCCAGTGGGACTGGAGGAGCTGAAGTCTTCCTAAGGAAGAAAATATTTAGAGTCAGATGAACATGAATCTCAGGCCTGAAATGATTCAGATTATAACCTGTGGAAGCTCGAAGGCTGGGACTATTATCAAAGGAAAGAACAAGGGATGAAAGATCGGATCTCTGTTGTGATGCAGCAAGAAAATACTTGCTCTATCTTGTTAGCAATGACGTTCAGAAACTTAGCTAATAATAGCCCAGCCTTGATACCAGAGAAATCAATCCCCATGTACTGAGCTATCAACAGATCTGATTTGTGTACATGATGTTCAGAACTGCAAGGAGGTGTGGTATGAGACAAATTAAATGAAAAATGTGACAAACTATTGGATATCTCTTTTCCTGTTATCACACCCTGGTAAAGGAATGGCAACAGTAAGGTTCTATTTCAGCCACTTGAGTACTGCCTCATGTACACTTATTTAAAAGGATACTTGATCAGTGCAAAAAACTTGAGTCAGAGAGCTAATGGTTGTTAAATATGATGTTATATTGCTTAACACAGACAATGACAAGTGTTTTTTCTAAACTAGCTGGCTTATACCTACATCTGAGCAATCAGTTGTGGAAATGTCGGAGAGGATAGAGGAATGTGGTAAGGAAAATAATTTAATTATCAATTGCATTCAAAAGTCTGAGCCAAAACAAGTAAAAATCCACAGTGGGCTTTGAATATGAGCTGAGGCAAGAACCGGTCTGATAACGCTATTCAAGCGGTTTCTTCCGTACAGAGAACTGAACTGCTCTACAATGACCAGGACAGTTGGGGAAATACAAGCAGACAAGGACTAGCTCCTTTGCAAACCCTCAGGTGCACACTGGCAAAATTTTAGGGGTCTATTTCTGAAAGGCTAAGTCTGGAAATAGTGTTGCCTGACACTGAAGGACTGAAGCATCAGGATTGCCTTGATTCTGACTTTATAGCACCCCAGATTAGAACAGATTAGAACTATAGCAGATTAGAACTGCTCTAATCTTGACAGAGCTGAGCAGCTTGGAACTGTGCTTGCATTAATCATGCTCATTGTGATCATTAAGCACTTACTGGATAAAGTAGAGAGAGATGAGAGTGGTAACCAACACTCTGGCCCCCTGCTCTCCACCAACACCACACAGCTGTCTCCAGCTTGCTCCTACCTTTCCTCACTCACCCCCAGATTTCTACCTGACAGTCTTGATCCCCATATAACCTCTATGCTAGTGCATATTGCAAGGACATAGTGGCTTAAATCCCTCCAGCAGGCAAGAGGCTGAACATGCCTGGCTACCACACAGGACTCTGTCTCCAGTTCTTGCATGCTTCAGATAGAGTGGGTTGGCTGCCCATGTTTAGTATGATGGCCTGGACTCTGCTGGTGCACAAGATTCAGTGCTCATAGATTGTTTGCTCCTTACAGATATTTGTCTCAGTTGCAGTTGCACACCCAAATTAGAGAGAAAAGTGGTATTTCGTATAACAACTTGTGTTGGGATTGACTGACAAGGCCTGGGCAGCAGGGAAGCTTCACGGGTGTTGTGGTTTAACCCCAGCAAGCAGCCAAGCCTCAGGTTCACTCACCCACCCACCAGCAGAAGTGGGGAGAGAATCAGAAGGACAAAAGCCAGAACATCATGGCGAGATAAAGACGGTTTCATTGGGAAAGAAAAAGCTGAGCACACAGGTAAAATAAAGAAGGAATTAATTCACTGCTTCCCAAGGGCAGGCAAGTGTTCAGCCATCATCAGGAGAGCAGGGCCCTATCACATGCAGCAGTGACTTTGGAAGACAAACACCATCACTCCAAACATCCTCCCTTGTGCTTTCTTCCCCTCACTTTATACCCTTCTGAGCATGATACCATACGGTTTGGAATATCCCTTTAATTAGTTTGGGTCACCTGTCCTGGCTGTGTCTCCTCCCAGCCTCCCAGGTACCCCCAGTCTCCTCCCCACCGTGGCCGTATGAAAAGGAGAAAAGGCCTTGGCTCTGTGCAAGCCTGCTCAGCAATAACAAAAACATCTCTATATTGTCAGCTTTGTGTCCAGCACAAAATTCACATAGCTGTCGAGAAAATTAACTCTACATCAACTGAAAGCAGCACAAGGGGCTTCACTGAGAGGCTGCCAGAAGCTTTCCTCATGTCCGACAGAGCCAATGACAGCTGGCTCAAAGACAGACACAATGGCCAAGGCTGAGTCCATCAGCCACAGTGATAACCTCTGGGATAAAATGTTTAAGAATGGGAAAAATATTGCAGAAGAACAACTGCAGTGAAAGTGAGGAGTGAGAATATGTGAGAGAATCAGCCCTGCAGACACCCAGGTCAGTGAGGAAGGAGGTGCAGGAGGTGTTCCAGGCACCAGAGCAGAGATTCCTCTGCAGCCCATGGTACAGCCCATGGTGAGGCAGCCGTGCCCCTGCAGCCCATGGAGGATCACAGGGATGCAGAGGTGCACCTGCAGCCCATGGAGGATCACAGGGATGCAGAGGTGCACCTGCAGCCCATGGAGGATCACAGGGATGCAGAGGTGCACCTGCAGCCCATGGAGGATCACAGGGATGCAGAGGTGCACCTGCAGCCCAGGGAGGATCACAGGGATGCAGAGGTGCACCTGCAGCCCATGGAGGATCACAGGGATGCAGAGGTGCACCTGCAGCCCAGGGAGGAGCCCATGCTGGAGCAGGTGGATGCCCAAGGAGGCTGTGATACCATTGGAAGCCTGCATGGAGCATGCTCCGGGCAGGACTGTGGACCCAGGGAGAGGAGCCCACACTGGAGAGCAGGTTTGCTGGCAGGACTTGTGACCCTGTGAGAAACAGGGAGGCCTTCCACAGGAGCCTGCTGTGCCCTGTGGAAGGGTCCTGTGCTGGAGCAGTCTGTGCAGGATTGCAGTCCATGGGAAGGACTCATGCTGGAGCAACCCATGGAAGACTGTCTCCTGTGGGAGGCACCCCACATGGAGCAGATGAGGAGTGTGAGGAGTCTTTCCACTGAGGAAGAAGGGGCAGCAGTGAATTAACCACTTACCCTATTCCCTGTACCCCCAGCAGAGAAATCAGGAAGGAAATTGAGCTTGGGATGAAAGGAGGTGTGAGAAGAACTTGTTTTAAGATTCAATTTTTATTTTTCATTACCCCATTATGATTTGTTTGGCATTAAATTAACTTCCCCAAGTTGAGTGTGTTTGCCTATGAGGTCAACTGGTGAGTGATTCCTCCCTGCCCTTATCTTGACCCATGACACTTTCATATTCTAGCCAAGTATCTGTAGGGGTAACACTTTCCATCATCCTGACCATGCTGCATTCAAAGGGTAGTGGGGTTATACAAAAATGAAATTCCTGAAAGCCCAGACAACAAACACAGGCTGTGAACCTCTTGGTACATTTCCCATTAATTTCTTTGTTTATTTGATCGTTTCTTAAATAAATAAATATGCAAAAAATCAATGTACACATTTATTTTAATGTCATTTAGTAGGAAAACTCTTCTGAGCTTGTTCAAAACTTGGAAACAATCTGACCTCAGTCTCCTACTACAGATATGTCTAGACTAGAATTTGCTCTCCTGTTGTAACTTGTGTTTATTAGTCGTTTGCCAATTAGCTAGTAGAGTTGGTGAAGACATTTGAAATTGTAAAAGATAATCTAAACATTCCAAGAAGATGTGTTGCAGTAGTCAGACATTTTTGGTTTACCTTCACTTGTGCGCTGAAATAACTCCTAAGCATTTGCCCCATGGAATGAGCATTTGCGGACTGTCTCAACTTTCATTTATGAGCATAGTAGCCAAAAGGAAGTAATTGACAATCAATTGTTGGGTCACACATCAAAACCCATGTAAGACCTGAGTATTCTAGTTTCGAGCAGAAATAAAAACATTAGTATAGGCTTGGCTAAGAGGTCACAGTGCTGAAGAATGTGAGATACATGGAACACTTTGTCCAGAAAAGTACGTTTGAGGAGTCCATGGGCAGAGGGAAAACAGCGATGTTGGAGTCCAGGGCATTCCTTTGGTTGCCCTGGAGGGTCAGGGACCTGGGCAGGGGGGTCTGGGACCCCAGCCCAGAGCTCAGAGAGACATTGGCTTTGATTTCAGTCCATGGGAAAAACTTCCTACACTGAGAGAAGGTTTACAGGCCACAAGAATGTGAGAAATAGTAGTTTAGCTTATCACAGAATAAGAAAATAGTAGTTTTAGGTTTCTAGCATTGAAGTGAATGGGGACAAGATGGAGAATCTGGGGCGTTGTCTCCTTCTTCTTCTCCTTCTCCTTCCCTCACTCCATTGCTGCATTGACGTGGCACAAAGTAGTTAGTGAGGATTGGGTCAAAGTAAAGATGACATTTTTAGTAATAGTGATAGACATTGGTAAGAAATAGTAAATAAGAAATATGTAGTAATTAGTATAAAAGATAAGGACAGCCCAGCTCGGGGGGAGACGTGAGGAATCCGTGCAGCTGCAAACATCTTGTCGGACTCTGAGAAAATTGTAAGATAAGAAACAATAAACGAAGTATGCAACCTTGAGAAATCTAAACCTGAGAACTCCGTCTCTTCCTTCGGCTCGGCTCGGAGCTGTGCAGGGGAGCAAGGACCCTGGAACCACCTCAATGTTGGGGTAAGCCCCCAACAAGCCTGCTGCATGACCTCTCAGAGACAAAGTAGGAAGCTGGCTGCTCACTGGAAAACTGTGAGGAGAGGCATAGGATGCAAATCTTACCACAATGGATAAGAAATGCCTACTACAACATAGCGGTTTGAAGTAGATCCAAAAATGGTGGCATCTCTCTTTCATAGAAAGAAAGCTGCTGGCCGCCTCAGCAGTCTGTTTCCTTTGATGGAAAAAAATCAGAAAAAAAGACAATGTCTTAAAGTGAGAGGCCCCACAAGAATCACTCTTTTCTTTTCTTTTCTTTTCTTTTCTTTTCTTTTCTTTTCTTTTCTTTTCTTTTCTTTTCTTTTCTTTTCTTTTCTTTTCTTTTCTTTTCTTTTCTTTTCTTTTCTTTTCTTTTCTTTTCTTTTCTTTTCTTCTCTTCTCTTCTCTTCTCTTCTCTTCTCTTCTCTTCTCTTCTCTTCTCTTCTCTTCTCTTCTCTTCTCTTCTTTTGTTTTTTTCTTCTTTCTACAGGGTATGTTGAATTTTAGTGTTGGACATGGGGGGTGTTTGGTGTGGTAGTGCACAGTCAACATGTCTTGGAATGGTACAGCTTGACTACAAAGTGAAATCTTATTGACATCAAACAAATATTTCAGAGTAAAACTAACAACCAAAAATAGCTGGTACAGATAATATTGGAATAAAATTGATCATAATGTACATAGCACGCCAATAAAATTTATATTACAAAAAATTGAGCATCCTCAACCATTGGTTTTTATTCTATAGAGAACAATTAAAGGATAAGTTATTAAAAAGGATATACAAGGTAATAAATGGCTTTCATGGAAACTTTAAAACCAAAGGAAAGGGCAAATATTTGGTAATTACATCTATTATTTATGGAATCAAATAGTCCCTTTCTCCACTGTAGACACCGTCATTATTACACAACAAGTCACAGGATCATTTATAAAATTAAAAGAAAAAGTGGTTTTTTTTTTTTTGTTGTTTTTTTTTTTAATTTAATCTGATGAAATATTTCAAGTGCCATGCTGAACCTGGCTCAGAGGCCAAACTGAATCTTCTCCTCAAGAACAAAAATTCTGGGAGACCAAATGTGTGTTCTGGGAGATGAAGCATCCAGTGAAAGCTTGAGGAGCTGAGGAAGGCCAGTGGGATTAGGGGTGATGTTAAATTATGAAATTCTACTTGGATTAATGTCTCCCCTTGCACAGTGATGACCTAACTTCCCTGTGTCCAAGCTGATGTGGCAGCTGATGTAGGCAGAGGGAGAGACCAAAACCTGTCCCTTGGGCCTTTGTGTCCTAGAGCAGTGGCATGGCGGCCAAAAAGGAAACTTGGGATCCAGGTGCCTTCTCCTGGTTTCACTTCAACTCTGGCTTGGCTACCTCACCATGGGCTAAAAGTTTTCCCTTTTCTTCTCCCTCTGAAAGCAGCTGGAGGAAAGAAAAGGAGGTTTTCTATGTTGGAAAAGTGAGGAACATCACCAGCTGGAAGAAAGCGAGGAAGGGGGAAGCAGCCAGCCTCTCTTCCCCCTCCCTCTGCAGCAGGGGGACTGTTCAGGTAGCACCAAGGGATAGTTTGACAGTGGAGCACAGCCACTGGGCCAGCAGCAGCCCTAGGTAGCTGCTGGCATCCTAAACCTGCCCTGTATCCCTGCTTTCTCAGAAATAATTACCTAAGGATAAATCTAAAATCAGCTAGCTGATCAAGGGAGTGACCTGTGTGGAAAGTTAGTGATGTATCTGAACTCAGACTATGTCAATAAAAGCTTCAGTCATAGCACAGGCTGAGCCAAGAGTGAGGTACATTTTCCCATAACTTCATGCAAAGCCAATTCCCTAGAATTGAACAGCCATGTTCAGCCCCCTTTAGGGCGTAGTCTTTTCCACGCTGACTACATATTTCTATAGCAACCACTCTTACCAGACACATCTGTGTATATGTGTATACGTCAATAAATAATAGATAAGGTACTAGTAAATGGTGCTAAAACTGCGCCAGTAGCTCTGTTGTGTTGCAGATATCTCCTGTTCCGTGCTGCCATGTTGGGGGATTTCCCCGACATTCAGGTGGTTTTAGAGTCTTTTTGCCCTCTGCAAAGCTCTGTGCCAAACGGATGACAGAGACGGAGTCTTCAGGTTCTGATTTTTCAAGATTGCATGCTTTGTTTATTGTTCTTATCTTACAATTTTCTCAGTGCCCCAAAAAGATGCTGGCAGCTGCTTGGGCATCTGGTGACTCCCTGACTCCGACTCCGACCTCTCCTGAACCGGGCTGTCACTATCTTTTATGCTAATTGCTACGTATTCTTTATTTATCATTACTTGCCAATGTCTATCACTTACACTAAACAGGTCATCTCTACCTCGACCCAATCTCTTTGAACTACTTTGTGCCACTGTCACTGCTGAAATGGAGTGAGGGAAGAAGAAAGAAGAAGCAGGAGACAATGCCCCAAATCCTCCATCTTGCCCCCATTCACTTCAATGCTAGAAACCTAAATTTACTGTTTTTTCACCCTGTGATAAGCTAAACTACTATCTTTCACACTCTTGTGGCCTGTAATCCGTCCCGCAGTGCAGGAAGCCTCTCCCATGGACTGAGATCAAAGCCAGTGTCCCTCTGAGCTCTGGGCCGGGGTCCCAGACCCCCCTGTCCAGGTCTCTGACCCTCCACGGCAGCCAAAGGAATGCCCTGGACTCCAACACTGCAGGTCTGTGCAGCAAAGATGCAGAGCAAAGGGTTGGGTTTTTACTTGCTTTGTGTGTTGTGGTTTACCAGCAGCAGAGTGTTGCTGCACTGGGCTGGCAGGGAGCACTCTGCCCTCTGTTGCGATACCAACAGGGAAAACTGGAGCTTCTCTGATGCCTAATGCAAAAACCAGGCAGCGGTTGCAGTTTTAGACAGACAAGGTGAATCAGCCAACGTGGTCACTGCGTAAAGCAATAAGGAAGAACTACTTCCTAATTTGTCAGCTTTTGGAGTTAATACTTGAAGTTAGGCAGCTTTTCCATCTATAATAATTAAAAAAATCATCAGGAAAAAATTACATTTTCTCCTATATTTTCATATCACTTGACTCTATGAATCCCCCTTTTGACGAGGTGGGAGCTGAGTGGTGGAGCCAGGACATGTTTGATTGTACGGAATTTTTTCATTTCTTGGATAATTTTTAACTTTCTTTGCTTTCCTTGCTTCACACTTTCCAAAGCATAATGGTGTGAGAAGTAACAGGCTCTGTCATGCCTTTAAGATGCTAGAAACTTTCCACTTGCCTCAGAATTCTGTATCTTAAGGAAGAAGCTTTAGACAACAAGATCCAAAAAGCACAGAGTTGTATAACATTGAGGTCAGGAAGAACTTGGCCTTTTTATAGGGGCTTACAACTCACTGTGAGTGCAATCCCACCTACAGCAACCCACCTAACCTCTCCATCTTTCTGAGAATTAGAGACACTTTAAGTTGCAGCAGAAAACTTCTTTAACTTCCTTAATTTCTTTTGCAGTTTTTGCCCAGAGGTTCCTTCCTCTTGGCTGAACTAAACACGCAGGTAACTGCGTTTCTGCCTTGGGCCATTTATAATTCATAAAGTAAGTATTCCTCTGCTGTGCTCCCCTGAGGGGCATCCTATGAGCTGTGCTCCCAGACCATGCAGCTCTGTGGAATTCAGGAAAAAGGCACTGTAGTTTTGGCCACCTCTCCAAACCCACAGATGAAGAGTAGAAGTTCTCTGCTCTGTATATGGTTATTATAAAAAAACAGAGAAGACGTGGAAGAACTGAGCTGGGTTTTTACTTCTTTTTGTTCTCCAGAACTAAGAGCACAGGCAGTGTTGGAGACAGAGACATAAGAGTCTCCCCTTTTCAGATGATTAACTCTGCAATTATTAAGGTTCCCTTCTTCTTGCTTCTTCCTGGATGCATGTCTGAAACATTAAGTTTATGGAGGACCCCAGCTGCAGCAGGAAATCCCTCTCCAGCTCCTCCCTATTGTGGCTTCTCCTGGGCCTGGAATGTTGTGGTGTGAGCCATGCTTCCCTCCAGTCAGGCAGCAACTGGCACTGGAGTCCCACTGGCACAGGATGGTCACTCAGCAAGTGGATCCCAGTGTCACAGGGATGGCAGCAAGGCCATAGCAGCAGCGTCTGAGCTTTAGCTGGAGGTGACCATGGAACTGCATGGACCTGCAGTCCAGGGACACCCAGGCTGTGACTCCCCATCACTTTCAGGCAGCTCAGCCAAGGTGACGCTGCCTCTGGGTACACGGTAGCAGAGCTTAGAGATTTAAAGCAAATCTTCAGTGCCTACAGCCTCTCAGGTGCCTAAACAAGTTAGATGAAGTTATTTTTGGCTCTCTGTCCATCTACATAGGTATCTAAATTGTGCATGAGTTGCACTTTAGGTACCTTGCTGTTTTCTTTGGATTTTGCCCTCAGCTGTGAGCGGGAGCACAGGTTTGCTCTGGCACTGCAGGACAGACTGCTGCTCTGCAGCAGAAGGACAATGTCACCCACTGACTACACCCCAAAAATCCACTCCCCATTGCCCCCTTTGCTCTTCCAGCTCTTAAACCTTGTGACAGTGATTACAAAACTCTACCTATCATTCTGTAACTGCTTCCTTACACCCAAGCCTGTGAACTCAACTTCCCAGTTGTTTGATCCAGTTTATATTCTCATCTGCCAAAAGCATTCTCTCTCTGGTAAAATCTCCACTTTCTGCTCAGCTTTTCCACCCTTCCCATACATATGCATTCTTTAGTCTGGATTATTTGTTTACATTAATAATAAATCAAATAGAAGTGGTGCTCTTCTCTTTGAGCATCCACCCCAGGCTGCTTCAGATCTGAGGAGCAGCCAGGATAGAGAGCTGAAAGGATCTCAGTGCTCCAGGATTTGGGTCTGGCATGACACAGGCTACAAAACATGGGCCTGCATGATAACAGTCTGCACTTGTTTAATGATGGCTCCTTTCCCCTATGGTGGAGGATCTCTGGAAGCATTATTTTACCCTAATTAATTTTCACTCCTCTCTGCTTTCATGGTTGACCTTTTCCATCAAGTCTCACAGAATAGATGAATTGTCTATGGAACTGAGGTTGTTCAGCCATTATTCCCTATAGCTGTGCTCCTTTTCTCTCCCTCAGGGAAGCAAACCCATTGATGCAAGTTGTTTAAGATACTTGCAAGGGAAACTGTGAAGTATGTGGCCTTGTTTCTCAGTTTAAATATGCTGGTGCACAGCACAGGCCAATTAAAGTCCCATTTTCATGGATATTTTATATGCAATCTTTGTATAGATGCACGTACAATATAAGTAATTGCTTGTTTTAGATATAAGGGCTACACCATAATAACCACTTATCATAACTAGTCAAAAATAATTCTAAGCAGATTTGGGTTTTGTTTTCCAGGAGTAACATTACTTAACAAGGGAAGAGTACACAGAAGGGTCTGCCACTTGGAAAAGAAGAGAATTGAGACATTCAATTCTAGATGAAGTTATTGTTATTTCTGCACAAGTCCTAGAATTTATGCAATAAATTGGAAATAATACAAGATCATGAGGATTTTAATGGACTTAAAATGAAGGCAATTTTTGTGGTATCAGTTGTCATTGATACATAACTGCAGCAAAGTGATACAACAGTGGCTCACCCATAGAAACAATATTTGGTGTGGGAACCTTCAGCAAAGGTGCTAAAACGTCAGAGACATTTTGAAAGAAATTATTGCAGAAAATGGCAAATCTGTCACAGAGTGGTACAGAAAACACTAGAGACTTAGTTCCTAACTGCCCTCACCTCTGGATGTGCTATTTTCTTACAAAATAATTTTATTCCTCGGGGTTCTTCTCTGGGGACTAGCTTTTAAAATTTGGTAGAGCCAAACCATGGTAGTCTTTGAGTGACTTTTTTACAGTTTATATTGCCCTTGTGCCTTGCTGGTAAATACAGCAATTGCTTGTTATGATTTCTGTTTGTTCTTTGGGAATATAATGACATGTTTTTACAGATTGCTACGGATTTATATATAGTCTAAATGACTCAATTAAGTAAAGTAACTTCCTCTGCCCCAAATACCTCAGTATTGAAAGATTTATTCATGTAAGTAGGCAAAATAAAATCATATTAGCAGACTTGAGAGATTAAAAAACATATGTATATTTTTTTTCATTGTGAAGAATGACTGAAGACATGAAATTATATACAGGTATGACTCTGTCATCATTAGGAGGAAACCAGTCTCATTTAACAGCGGGTAGGAGGGCACAAACATTTAATTCAGTCAAAAGAAGATGGTAGATAAATTACATCTCTCTGAATTTGATCAGGACAAGGAGCATGTTTCATCTTGTGAAAGACTGTGTAATATCTTTAATAACCACAGGAATGAAGGCTTTTCTCATATATTTCATACAGAGCTTCACCTCCGTCGGGAAAGGAGCATTCAGAACCAGCCCACAGGGAAGAGGCATATCCTGATTAGCGTCGCTGCCGCGTTTCCCTTCCAGGCCGTGACTGCGTGAGCAGCACTGAGATGCAAAACCAACAAAGAGCTCAGTGTCTCTCAGCAAAACCCCTATCATTACAGAAAAATTACTCCTTGCAGGAGAAATGAGGTTTGCCAATAAACGTGGTGTTTTGTCAGGGCTGCTGCTGGCTCGGAGCGCCAGACAGGGATCCCGGCTCTTCACACCCACAAGCAGCCGCCGCAGGGCTGGCGCAGGGCTGCGGGGCCGCTCTGGCCTCGGATGCTGAGCAGCACCAAGAATAGCACTGGGTGGTTCCTTGTGTGCAATAGTGGGAAAAAAAAGATTGTATTTAAATCCAGTGTTTTCCAAAAGTAGCTAAACCCAGGAGGTTATAAATTATTAACCTGTAAAGCAGAAGGTTTAGGAGACTGCCACTTGTGTGTCCCGGAATAGCTTCTGCTACTTTTTTGGGATGGAGCAGAACCTTTCATTTAGTTATTGCTTTCCAGCTAAATTTGCAGCAGCTACAGTTTATCTAATCCTCGCAGCACATTTTCACCCTAGGAAAAAAATCCAAACAACAAACAACAGAAAATTGGGTTTTGCCTCATTATTTAACTTTGTGTTGTGTTACCAAGATTTTCATTACTTGTAGGCTGAGCCCTTTAATTCTTTACCTACTCTGTGCTGCCACTCTTTTATAAGACCCCTTCTCATCAGAGAAGAAGAAGGGAGGAGAAAGATGTAATCTGTGGTTAGAAACAATCAAGACTAAGAAGCAGAGACTGCTTAATGATATAATTAGTGCTTCCTTTTCTGCTTCCTTTTCCACTCTGAAGTAAATTAGGTCCACTATTTAAAAAAAAAATATATATATTTGCTAGAGAAATGTATCCATCCATTACATTTATCTGTTAATGCCTCACATAAATTTATTTTGCTTCAAACATGTAAATTTTTGTTCCACAGTTGATTTGTGCACTAATGGTTTAGGAAGAATCCTTAAGTAGGAGAAAGTAATATATGGATGATGGGGGAAATCCAGGCTGAAATTATGAAAACAAACCACCTTGTATGCATTTAACCTAAACTCCTGTTGGCAGTGTAGACAATTTGAGGATGAGAAACTTCAAGACCCTAAGCAGATGCAGTGGTTACAGCTCTGTAGCTGCTCTGCTGTCCCTAGAAATGTGTACATACACACTGTGTATGTATGTGTTTTTATGAATAGGTACGACGGAAGGAAACTGTGTGTGTAAGCTTTACGATAAATTGCATGTGATTTCCCTTTTTTTGTGCATATTGTGTATTAGAATGATCAGATTAGATGAAATATATATAAATGACTTTTGGACTGTACAACTGAAACGGTGACTTTTACAAATAAGTAAAAAGAACTGAAAGCTGTACAGGAGTACAAGATATGAGAATTTTATTGCATTCAATACAGAATGAAGTAATGTAATCAGTCAAATATTTTATCTGTTTGCAATTCAATATTTCTATTTACTTACATTTGTCTTTGCTTTCTAAGCTTTTGATTGCTAATTTTTAAATTTAGGATGAACCAGCCACTGGGTGGTTCAAACCATTTTCTGAAGCTTAGAAGAGGAAGCATAATATATCAGAAATACTGCTATATAGACTATTTTAGAAAATACAGACTGAGGTCCAATTATTGGTACATGCAGGTATATCAGTCTTTATCAGCACATCCTGTCTGGGCTATCTTCCCACAAACAGCTTAGGTGTTAGTCTCACGGAAGCAGTGTATCATTCTCTTCTGTTTATTTTTGGCAACTACAAATACCATAGAGGATATTTGGTTTTGTAATACTGTAATGATGAAATAGATTTGTTGGCTGCAGTCACAAGAATGCTAAGCAGATATTCATTTGTTTAATATCTGCAGCTTTGTTGAAAAATTTATAACTGTGACAAATTGCTAGAAAAAAATTGGACATTTGGGTTTATGGTTATAGGATATTTTCATAGCAGCCAAAAAGGTATGGGAGATAGTGTGCATACTTACAGCTACAGAACAATCAGTAGAGAAAAAGTTATTAGTGCCACTGGCCTCATGGCACAAACGGGGTACCCACAGCAGTGTGCCCTCAGGGCTAGGGGGACAGGCTGGCTTCACACTCTGGGAGGTATTTGCCAACTGGGTCTTCAATGGGAAGTGCATATGCTTGATAAGGTGCAGTAATCAGATGAAAGAAATCATGGAGCAGTCTTCACTTTTCATCACCTAAGATGGAACCATTAGTCCAGATCTGGGGTTCAGCTATATGATGACTTTCTTCTGCCTGGATGGTGTTTCTTTGACATTTCCTTCCATAATGGAAAGACAAACCTTTGATGTGGCAAAGACAAAGAAAAGGCACAATACCAGATCATCACTGATAAACCACTATTTCTTTAACTATGAGCCCCAAATCACCCTATCTAACTTTAGGTGTTTCACAAAAGTGATTTCAGTTCTGTACAGAAAGTAAATATCTTTCTGCAGAGAGACCTACAGTAACAGTTCTCACTTGAACTCCTCAAGTAAAGCTCTTAGAGTGGAGGGGACTGAAAACAGGCTGCTCTTGCAAGTCAGCCCTGAGTAGCAGGTCAGTGCTTCTGAGAGATCTGCTTTAATCCTGCTTCCCCGAGCCAAGCAGGCTCATCCTGCAAGCAGTCAACCAAAAGCTGAAGACACAGAGAAATACAAGAAAAGAACAGCATGGTGCTCCATCTGCTTTGCTTGCAGTGCTACCACACTTTTTCCCCCCTTTGCTTCTTGGAGTCTAACAAGCCTGAGAGCTGCTGGGTACTGCTCAGACGCAGACAAGCTGTTTTAATCAGTCACCTTCTGCTTGTCTTCTGCAGCTCCAGTGCTGTTTCCACTCCTGCTTTGCCCGTAGTAGTCAGGCAAACCAGCTCCTGCTTCTATAAGTGAATTTTCAGCCTAGTCTACCTGGTTTTCTTCTAAAGAAGTAAAACCAAGGTAAAGAAGACAAATCTACAAACAAATAGGAATATCTGCTTTTTTTTTTTTTTTTTTTTTTCCTCTCTTTTCTTCAGTGTTGCTGTTTTCATCCCAGTCTCAATATTGTGTGTGATATTTCTTGCAGCATAGTACAGAGTGCCCTGTTGCATCCATAGCTATGGATTTTACACCAGGTTGAACTGAACACATTTTTTCATTTGTTTCTGCTTCCTCACTGAACATGTTCATTGCTGGTTTTTATTTTCTTCAACCTTGCTACTAGACAAGGGGAGGAGCAGGCAAACATCTCCAGCTGCTATAGCCATGAAATAAGGTTCATTTTCCAGTTTATTAACGTTGACCTGAAGGGCACTTGTTGCAGTTACCTCTTTGAAGGTAATATGATGTCTGTAAAAAAGTATTTATACTTCATAGTTTCTTTCTGCTTCTTCCCTTGAATATTCTTTTAGAAACAATTAGGACTCTGCTAACAAAATATGTATGTATGTATATTTATATATATATTTATGTATTTTTATGTATTAAAAAACCACCTTACCAACACCCTAATACTTTGCAGGAATATTGGGGTTTTGACAACATTTTCTTTGCTTCAGATTGGCCATTTGGATCTACCCCACAATCATGCTGCTATTGCCTGTCCTGACATGTCAGTCCCTTCCTTTTATTAGGTGATTAGTATCAAAGAGCCTTGGCTTCATCTCACCAGGAAACTGGAAAATTTTCTGCAACCTTAACTTGAAGAGGAAATTATTCTCCTCCTTTCTATTTCTATTTCTATTTCTATTTCTATTTCTATTTCTATTTCTATTTCTATTTCTATTTCTATTTCTATTTCTATTTCTATTTCTATTTCTATTTCTATTTCTATTTCTATTTCTATTTCTATTTCTATTTCTATTTATTTGTCAATGGTAACAGAGCAGTACATATTTTAGATCAATGAAGTGGAGAAGATTCTCAAAAACTTTTATAAATTACACCTGCAAATCCACAGGAACATTGTTATTTAGGGAAGAATGATAGAGAGTTTTCACTGATAAGAAAAGGCTTCATTATCTTAAGTATTGTGCTGAGAAATCAAAAAAGATGCCTTCTTTTCACAGGGCTTTTGACATACATGGCATTTGAGAGGTGATGGGAAGTTAGAGGGAAATGGGAATAAAATGGAAACAATACTACTCAGCAGTCAATTTATAGGAGATTTGAAAAGTGAAATGATAATTTTTATCATCAAATTTGAGACAGAGTATAATGCAGGCTTTATTTTCCCCTCAGGTCATTTGTACATATTTGTTTAGTTGCTGCTGAATAACACTTGTCATAGGCAAATCTTTGTTTATTTTGGGGACAACAGGATCTCAGTCATTTCAAAAGCAAGAGAAGTTGTTTTTCTTAATTGCACATTTGAATAATTTAGGGCTTAATTGTTATTTATTTAGTAATTACAGTATTAACATCATTCAGCAGCTATTCTATATACTATTGTCTGTGATCTCTAAATGACAGTCTTGAAAGATCAGGCTGACTTTAACAAGTGATCCCATCTTGCAGTCGTGTAAACACATTTAGTTCTGCATCCTTCCAGTCACATGGATAAGTATCTGTGTTGTCAGTGACTCAAGATTATTTTCTTCAGACAAGGAACGGTGGTTGCCCCCCCAAAATTTATATGTTGCTCCAGTATCATAATCCATTACCATTTTTCCAGTGTTTATTTTCAATACAAAATTTGCTGGCACAGAAATAGTTGAAATCAGGATTTTAAACACAAGTACAGATTATATCTACTCCAACAACTTTATCTCTACAATAAATATATACAAATTTACAAATTCATCACATGGTAATTTTCAGCTGATGCCTAAAGTAATTACACATTCTGTGCTGATAACACATTCAAGGTTTGTTGTTTTTTTATGATACCACAAGCTGGCGAGACACCTAGTTCAGGCCTGCTAATGCTAATTGGCAGATAAAGCATAAATCTGAGGGAGCCTGGATTCCTGCCTTTTGCCAGTTTTTTGTTGATTGAACTGAATTCTTTTTATCCTAGCTTTTGAAAAATGCCAGACAATTCACTGTTGTCTTTCCTTTGTGCATTTTAATCCATCAGTTCTGTTACTCCTTTAATGCCTTGTTGTTTGTTTTTAATCCAGTAGACTAAAACAGTTTTCTTTTTAACTGCCTTTTAAAATCAATCATACAGGACTCACCAATGCAAAAAATAATTGGTTCTGATGAGATAGCTATAACACTGATGAGGTTTTTGTTTCTTGTTGATTTATTGAGGTGTATGACCTAGTGAAAATAGCAGTGATAAACTTTGAAATATAATACTTTACCTGCTTGTCAGGTGAACACACTTGGTCATTACCTCTATAGATTTTATACCAAATATATCAAGCTTTCTGGAAATGCATCGCCCTTTAAGCGTGTGAATCTTATTCCAAGGCCTGATCCTACATATCCTGTGGTCAGATTATATTTACATTCTATCCTTTATTATCCTTCTTTTTATTATACAAGTAAACATTATTTTAAAACAGGATTTCAGAACCTGATCATGCATGGCATAGATCTTGAAAATAGTTCAGTAATTTATCATAAAAGGTGAAGATTGGAATCTTCTTTTTAAAATATTTTTTTGTGAACCTAGCCCTGATTCTCATAAAAAAACCCCTCTGTAACTGAAGAACCATGGGATCCCACTAGATGTAGGAGAATGCGTAAAAGCAAGGTCATAAAGTAATAGCAGATGATCATAGAAGACAAAATGACACAAAGGTAATAGATAATTCTAAGCAATCAAGATAGAGTGCCTTCAAAAATTACTTTCTACAGAAAAAGATGAAGACGTGCATTGATATCTACTGAAAATAATGGTATAGATCCAATCATACCTCAGGAAGGCCCTGCTGAAATAGTTCTCAGAAACCAAAAGAATACACCGGGGAAAACCCCTCTAAATTTGCTTTATTTCTAATATTCTTCCATAAAACATCCACTGATAGTTACAGGCGGACAGAGGCCAGTGAGTGAGGTGGGTTTCTGAGCTGGCCAGTGTGGCTGCTCCTGTGCTTATGACCACCTGTGAGTGGAGGGACATTAGCTGAATTGTACACCTTTCCTTGCCACTAAAATGAGGGAAAAAAAATTACTAGCTTGTGATTGAACAAACTTATTCTTGCCATAGCTCATAAAAACAATTATATTTCCTCTCTTCAAAGCAGATGCTGTTTCAAATATTTTGATTCCCTTTTTCTGGGATAATGTCTCATAAGGGTAGAGCTCACACAAAATAGTTGTATTTGGTTACAGAAAGTTTGCTTCAGATAATACACATTGACATAAAAAATAAAATAGAAAAAAGGGCTTTAAAGCTACTAACAGACCTACTGTGTGCCCTTTGTATAATATGCACACTTGCAGTGAGTCAGCAAAATCTGTGTTATCCTAATATCTAAATTTTTATTGTTAAGTCATTATGTATTATTTTCACTGGGTTTTAAGGCCCTCTGTAACCCACAGGTGGTAACATCAGACAGATCCACCAAGTTATTTAAGTCTTAACTTGCAGATCTGTGTCTGCCAACACACAAATCTTCTATCCATTGTTCAGGGAAACCAAATCTTCAGAAGGTGTGAAAGCACCTGCCAAAATTGCAGACTTTGGGTGGTACCAAGGGAGAACGGACTGAGCTTTACTCATCTTTGACACTGAAAACTTCTATGTACTGTAGAGTTATTGCTGTTCAATAAATTGAAAACTATATCATTTATAGATAAACGTACCTATCCTCTATATCTATCCAAACCAAAAAGGCAAAGTATCTTCTTACAGTACAGCATCATATGGTTTGGTTATGCCTTCTGTGCTCTCTCAGGGGCTCCTCTGAGCATGGGCTTGTGCTTTGCAGCACTTTGCCATAACTCAAATGCTCTTCCTTTTGGCTCATGACTTTATATGCAAGACAAAGACCATGACTTTGTGCTACATCACTGTGTGGGTTGCAGGTAAGACAGGATTTCCTGCAAGGGAGGACTTAATTTTGCATCCCAGCTCAGTGCAGACAAACCTATGTTACAGGAAATGTAAACTGAGTTTTTAAGAAGTCTCATTTTGTCTGGATTTTGGATGTACAGTAATACTTGGATGCCTGTATCTGTAAGAAATAATCTTTCTTCTCAGTTAAATTTTGTTCTTTTATTCCTCATGAGAATGGAAAAACCTCTTGCTAAAACTAAGCAGACATCTTAATTCAGTTTGCTTTTAGTGTCTGTTGGCTTAATATAAGATTTTAACAAAAACGTACCTCTACTATAGAATTCTGTACATTTTATATATTCAATTAAATATTTTTGTTGATACAATATTTTATTCATTATCCTTTCTTTATTAACCAGCACCATACTGTCAATTTTGCCATTACATTGGATGAACCTATTATTTTCTCCAACCTGTTGGCAGTTTGCCTTACACATACTTCTAAATAATGCCTCGTGCTCTATTCTCTGAGTGTACTATTTAATTGTAGAGCACAGTTAACTTACTGGAAAGGTAGGAACTGGTTAACTTACCATTACCTACAATACACGGGAACATTGAAATTTAAAAGATCATAGTAAAACCCAAATATCTTTGGTTTCTTAGGGAGCTAGACCATATCTTGACCAAAGTTAGTAGCAAGATCTGTTCAGGCAGTGAAATGAGATAATTGAATTTCAGAGTTAAAAGGCCCAAAAGAGTCCAATCCATCCCTTTTAGTTCAGACATGCCAAAGTACGCTTCACTGGGGGGATGTCTTGAACAAGAGTCTACACCATTGCTCTATACCCTGCTTTTACTTTGCTTTTGCAAGCTGTGTTCCTACAAAGCAATTCAACTATTTTATTATCAAACATGCTATATTGGGTTTTCTGGGACCCATATTTCTTCAGACACTGTGACAAAACATCCTTGTTCTTGAAGACATGGTCTTTGTTCCTTTGTGCATTTCAGTCAATGTATTGCTATGGGGAAACTGTCCTGAAAGGTGGGACAGTCCTGCCTGTTGGAGGCACGTCAAAACCCAACCATGGCTGCATTGACAGACAGGCAGCAAAGTCCATTAACAGCAGGTAGGGCAGTGGTATGTCCCACAGTGAGAGCAACAGAGCCATCAATGGCAAATAGTGTTTGGAGCCCACTACAACTAGTCATGGACGTTCCTCTCTTCAGGTAAACCATGGATGTCAATTTGGCTCTGCAAGAGCTGGATATTGTCAGAACACATTCAGAATTTATTAGGAATATTAACAGACACCTATCTTTTATGTTAAAGTATTCCTTAGAAGACTCCAGCACATTTCATAAATGATATTTATCCAATGACATTTTTAGGTTGTGCATTAGAAATCCTTTCCATGTGGAGATTTGACTTTTAACCAGGTCCAGGAAACAGAAGAACAAGATGACTGTAAATATCAACACTTAAGTAACTAATATTTGGGAAATGAAATCTGTGAACCTAGTTTCTGAAATGATGACTATGCTGTGCCCCGTTTGCTAGCCAGGATTTGACCTTTCTTGTCACTTGAAGCAAAATTCTGTTTTTACAACAGGAAGCAACTAATATCACTGGTTCTCAACAGAAATCAGAAATGGATGTTACACTGCTAGTTGAAGAATTAGATTGATAATAAATGAATATTGTCCCTTGGATAACTATTTTCCCTCTGCTATGGTAGACAGCTCCACTTGCTCTAACTGTTGATTCCAACAAATGAGTTCTCAGGTACTAGGTATGTACCTGTTTTCTCTGGAAGATGCCTGTGGTTCTGTGGGAAGATATGTGCATAACAAAGTGGTGATCTGTGCATAAAAGAGAATTCCCCTAAAATAGCTGTACTTTAATAAGTTGAATTTATTTGCTTTCAGTAGGTGCTACTGAACTGTATTTCTCCTACACACAAAAGCATTAGACATGGAAAGATTCTTTAGGCTTTGGCAGATGTACCAGTGCTGTTTATTAGGAAGATGAAATGTGTGTTGCCTTTTGCACATTAAAATCTGGCATTTGTATCTAGCTATTTTCAGAAGCAAGAATATTTTTTTCAGTAATATCAGGTTAGGCATAAGGATTAATTAGAGCAGAATAGGATGTGACAAACTTAACAAGAGACCTTTTGGGAGTGCAAGGTTCTGTTTATTTTAAAACTAATGGATTTCACTCCCAAACGTATTCTATCATGTTTCAATCAGAGAAACTCTCAAGAACCGAGACATGTCTTTCCAGCTGGAGCAATCAGGATCACTTGTAAGGGACATGGAGCATAAAAGACACCAGCCACTCAGTCTTCTTTACCTTCTGATTGGCAAGAACAAACTGGTTTTGGATAAGGTCTCTTACACTCTTCAGGAGTCAGCTGTTGTCACAGGGAGACTTTCCACCTCAGAGTCCTTCTTACTTCGCCCATATATATATCTTGATCTTAACTTCTACTCTTTTTGTTCACTAGATTTGTGTGCATTTATGGCTGCCTGGCTTCTTGACACAGCAGGAAGAGGAATGGCATAGATGAAAGGCTGTAATCTCGAGTCCTCCCTCCTGCATCCCTACATAGGATTTCTGCTGTAAAGACGTGGCAAGCCCAACCTAGGCTCAAGAATCACAGATTTACATTGATCATCTAAGTAACAAATTAAATTGCACCAGAATTTTTTTATTACATCAGTGTCTAGTAGGCTTCTATTTTACAGAAAGAGGAAAAGGACTGAATTCATGGCCTTACTGTCTCCGTAGTGTCTGAAACTGAAGGCGTGGCCTCTGTATTTTTATGCACAAATAATACGTTCAATACAGCAGTTATGATGTGGCAATGTAATTTAGCACTCAATTGAATATAGCAAATAAATTGTGATGGTGATAAATACAGTGTAAAATATACCTACATATTGATGCAAGCCCTAGTGAAATTAATTCCCCCATTTTGTTCTGTTTCATCAAACCATTCCCAATGGTGGTCCCTTTGTGATCAGTGACACTGATGGGAGTGGTGCTTGGAACTGCTACTCCTGAAAACCATCCAAATCAGATGAAAAGTGCAGAACCTGGGTCTGGGTCTTCTGCCTGTGTTTGTGTTCAGAGGATTTGTAGGGTTTCTTCTATGCCTTTATTATTATTTATTATTATTAACTACAGTTATTACAGTTATTATGTTTGGACACTCACAGAAAATGTTCTCCATGGCCTACCAAGCCATGTTAAAGACTAAGTGTTGCAAGTTAATCAGTCCCTTGAAGTTTCACTTCTTAATAGAGGAAAAAGTTTGTGTTGACTGTGGCTCAGTTACCCAAATGTATTTGAGTCCCCTAAGAAGCAAAAAATCCTTAGCCCTGCAACAGAATTTGGCAGATGGAGATGGAGAGCAGATACACAGAAGATGTGGATGAAAGTGAAACCACAAATGTTGAATGAAGTCAGAAGGCTCAGACTGTCACAGGTTACATCTGAAATAAATTGTCAGATCACTGCATCAGTTTACATCATATACTATTTTCCTTTTAGTTGTCTTTGATGTGCAGCCCGTGGCTATGATGCTAATTCTACCTGCACAGAATGAAAAGGAAATTGTCCACCTGATGCTGACTGGGGTATATTTTTAACTGTAAAGTGAAGTAAATCAAAGCCAAGACTCAGAAACAGTTGCTGTCCTGAAGAGCCAATATTTTATTTTATATTGTGCACAGGACTATGTTCATTGTGTTCCTCTGTCACTAACTGAAAAGCAAAAGCAGTGTTTTGTAACCAAGACATACCCTGTTATCTTCTTCAAGTAATGAGCTCATCCAGATTACTCTGAGGGGATGCTTACATTTTATCAGTGGCGCCTTGTTGCACAATTTCCAGTTTCTTTCTTGAAGATACAATAAAAGATTTATGTCTGAAGGACTATGATGTGGTTTTCATCTAAGAGCAAAACAATTCCTTCTAAAAAAGTACCGTATCCCCAAATGATTTCATAATTGCAAACAGCGTTGATGAGCTCTGTGGCTTGAATGAGTTTATAACATATTTGGTGTGTTTTCTAGTGAATATTTTTGGATGCACTTAGTAAAATCCCCCTGCTTTTTTAAACTGACACAAAATAACTGTGATCCATTGGTTGATGTCTACTGTAATAAGTATTTTTTTTCATTTAATTTCAAATTATTTCAAATATTTCTCTCTCATTCTCTCTTTGTGTGTGTGTGTGTGTGTGTGTATTAAATAGTTTTAAATCTGAAAGTCAACTATGTTTTTCATTATCAGACATCAGAAAGGCTTTTTTCGCTTTGTAATTTCATGCCACTTGAGGATAAGCAAGTTCCAGAATACTGCATGTTTTTGATGTATGGGTAAAATTCACATCTTCTGTTCTTGGTGCAGGAAGCTTATCTGCACTGCAGATCTCAATTGGATATTCTGTTCTCATCCCCATTGCTGGGCTCAGGTTGTTATCACTACGATTTCCACATGCAGATGATTCACAATTCCTGCAGCATGGACAGGAGAAATGGTCTGTATCAGTAATGTCAACATGAAGAAAAGTATTTTATAATACACCTTGGATGAAAAGAATTTTTGAATCTGAGCTGCTATTAGGGAAGAAACATGAGACATTGATTTAAAAGACTAGTGACGTGATTTTAGGGAACACTGTCTAGCCAGCTAGAATTAGTTTATCACACTGAATTATGAACATGGTCTTACTACTTTGGTTATTCTATTTCTTTTTACACTAGTAACATTTGATGTTAGAAAAGGGTTGTATTTTAGTCTGTCTGTGGTAAAGTCTGTTGATTTTACTTGAAAGACTTTCTGAGTGGTTTTTGGAAATAATTTACAGTGTACCAGTTCTGATTTGAGCTATGGACTTCGTGTATTCTTACTGCTACATCCGGTAGAAAATAATGTCTCTTTTTTTAGATACATCTCAGCTGTCTTGGATCAAATCGCTGTTCCTCTTTATTCAGGATATCTATCATCTAAGAGTGGGTATTCTGAGGACTAAATTAAGGCAAAACATGTATGTTGGTGTTCTCAGTATTGCCATGAAGTGGGGAATTCTGTAGCCTAGTAAGAAAGGGCATTTCAGCTGCAAAGGTTGTGTCATGACATTAATATTCTCAGGATTAGTTTCAACCTTTGCATCCCTATGTTATGCAGAAGAGACACAAGCCATTCTGGGTCTGGATCAGGATATAAGTTTTGCAGAAGTTTCTGAACACTTTCATTTTTAATTTTTCATCTTTCATCAAGGACTTGCCCAAGTTGCCTATATTTCCCCCTTGTTAATTTTGTGCTGGCATTAAGCCCTAGATATTAAATTAGAATATCAGCATTAACTGCTGACAAAATGTGTAAAAAAAGGATGGTTCTAATTTCAGAAGGGGGGAATTTAGCAAATAAGGCATGGACTCGCTGTCCATTCTAGTGATTACCTGGGAGCAGTTAGTGCAGCACCTTGTGGAGCCCAGGCTTGTCAAGGAAATTACCTCTCTGGACACATCAGTTTCAGGTGAGGCACTTAGGTTGGTTGTGTGATGTTTTGGTCTGGTAACAGCTCTCTCACAGTTCAGATCTGGAGGGCACTCTGTAGCTGACACAAAGACCCAGTAAAACTATGGTCAAGGATAGAGTGGGAAAAGCACAGTGAATTAGGCTATAGGCTTTGGAAAGAACATCAAAGCATTTCAGCTTCTTATAAATCCCAGAATACTGCATGCCTTTGCATTCAGATTCCTCATTCATTTAACCAGGACTGCAATGGGAATGGAAACAACAGAACATGAATCCATGGAAACAAAGGGGTTTGTATTATTCTGTGTGGCCCTCAGAAGCTGCAGTTTGGATATAATTATGACTCAAATGAAAGGACATTAACAAAGCAAATGAAATATTTTGTCTCTAATCTGTTCCAAAGAAAGCTTTTATGATTGCAGATTTCATTGATAGTTTTGGCCACTCTGTTTCAGAACACTATTTAAAACAGGTTATTTGCCCTTTGAAAAGGATCTATCCTTACTGGCATCTGAAAAATTTGTTTAAAGATATTTATTATACAGACAATCTGTCAAATTGAAGTAGAAGAAAATCAAATCAACATTAGTTCTTTAAGGATAAAGTTGTGGTGTGGGAAAAATCAGGAAAATGTTGTACCATGAGGAGTTGCTTTATGGATTTAGTTCACTCTTCCAAGGATTTTTGAGGAGAATAAGGCAGAGGGACTTATAGGCAGACTTCTAAGGGAACCTCTGCTTTTAGGAGTTAATATAAGGGTCTTTGAATTCATTCAACCTAGTCTTAGGTACTTAACTACTTATTTGCTTACTACCTACTTTTTAAACTACTTCCTGTGACTATTATTGCCGTCATGTCCCATGGTAGCACATGAGAGAGACCCAGGTACCTGAACAAAGGTATCCAGAGCTAAGGTAAATGTATGGTGAAGAAACTGATTCTAGATTAAATAGTCTTTACCAGGGAATACATTTTACTGACTTATTTTTTAAATCTTGTGTATCTTGATTGGCATTGGTGTCAATACAGTGCAGCATCTTCAGTTTTAAGACTCCTTTCTTTGCTACAGAGCATCTATAATGTAAGGATTGGGTGCTGAGGGCTAGTTCCTGTCTGAAAGAATCTGTAGTTCATCATCTAAACTGGGTGTTAAATTGGACGACCAAAAAGAAAAACTAACTTGAAAACTGAAAACTTAACTTTAAAGTATTGAAACTACTTTCAGTATATGCCACTAAATAGATGGGCAATACAAGGAAAATGTTCCATGGTTGTAGTGCTCAGGTCCTAGCTCTAGCACACACATGCTGTAACACATTTTATACCCTCTTGCTTGACATGGTCATAGTCTGCTTTCTCAGCTAAATCCTGCATTTGAGTAACATTTTCAGTTCCAGTTCTGCCCCCCAGAATATTGAATTCTGAAATGTGCTTGCTAAGTCTGCATTGATATTGAGAGATGTGTGATGCTTAGCAAGGGACATGGCTGCTTGGTCCTTGGCAGACACACCTGTGCCCATCTCCCTCCACACGCAGCAAGGTGAATGTCAGCCATCCCCTGCCTGTAAGGCAGTTACAGTAAATTCTGCGGAGAAACTGCCCAAAACTAATGAAGCTTTGCAGTTTTTGAACCCTCACTTGCAACCAGCCTGCTTGAAGCAGAAATAGGTCTGACCTCAATAGGTTGTGCAGATGTACCAAACCGTACAGGCAGGCAGTTCAAAACCTGCTTCATTTACCACCTCGGTGCTAGTTTGGAGGGCAGCCTTGGAAACTGTTCATTGTTATTCAAGTGCTACAGTAACTTGCTGCACATAGCAGCAGGTTCTGTGTCGGGACACATACGATCTCTTATCATCTCAGCACCAATTTTCTGAGGCAATGCAAACAAGGTGTTTAATTTCCTTGTGCTGCAATTTCCTCACCACAATGATGGCAGCGACCTGCCCCTTATAAAACATCCTGAGAACCAGTGAAGGATCACAAAAGTGGATAATGGGAAGTTTAGTTGAGTTGTATCTTTTAAGTGTTTTGACATCCTGTGATAAAGGATATTGACTTCAAGTTATTAATAAAAATATTATTATTTTCTATTTATAATTAAATGCATTAAATATTAATTATTATTTCCAATTATAATTATAATTTTTTAGTATTTAACATTCAGTGTTATTCTCTTTTCCAGTACTCATATCAGCCAACCTCTAAAGCATGAAAGTTTTCCTGTCCAGAAATGGCCCCAGTGTTATTGGGTGGAGAAGTGGAGGCTCCATGGCATGCCAGATTACATAAAGCGGTGTCAGAGTTGGACTGCTGTCATCTATGCTGATTTCAAACACAGAGCTGCCACTGGCACATTTGCAGTTTGTGCCAGGAGACCAGTCTGAGTTAGTAATCACTATTTGTCTTGTGCTTCAGACTGGATGTCCAAATGCTTCAGTCCATACATCATCAGGGTGACAGAGTGTTTGAGGTGACTGGCCAGAAGACCTTGCTGACTTGTGGAACCACAGTTTTGAGAATCAGGCTCCCAATTCTTTATCTTACACAGTTCTGTGTGAGTAACTCCTCTAGGAGCCTTTGTCCGGTGGGACTCCAGACACTGACATTCGGCAGTGCAGAGTGCTGTCTGCTGGATAACAGCCACCTCTGGATGAGTCTTCAGAAAGAAAAGCTGCAGGAATGCCATTTCTCATCAGCTGGTGTCACTGCTTGGAGCCAGATGTTCGCAGCTGGGTGTGGTAGTACAAAATGGTCTAGGAAAGAAAGAAGAAAATGTTTAATAGGAAACATTAACATTTTGGCTAAGCTATGGGCAAATACAGCAACCCCTTGTTTACAACAATAACTGCTGGAAGCTGCAGAAATAGACCTCTGACATTTAAAGTAGTGTGTTGACTCTTTTTGATCAGACAGGAGATAATGTCATGCGCTTATTTTACCATAAACACTGCTAATAAAGGCTCAGCATTTCAGCTATTGGCAAGAAATAGAAGAACATGAAGTATTTTTTGAATATTCAAACAGCATGGTGCTTGGAAATATGTAGTTGCCCGTAATCGTACTTTGTATTTCTTAAACATTCTTTGAAGCAAATGTCTTGATTTATAATTATGTGATAACCTGACTACTGGAAATCTCAGAAGTAAGACAATTTTCCTGTTCCGTTTATTTCTAAAATGACCCAGTCTCTGGGAATGGGGAACGTTTGTGGTGAAAAATATTTTTTTAGATAGAGAAAAATGAGGAATATATTAGAATATAAAAATATAAATAAGTGCTTAATGGCCTTTGGAAACATAGCACATAATGCACACACAGTTCTCCCATGTTTTAGGAGGACAGACCTTCCCTTTTTCTGTGGATATCTGATCATCTGACAGTGACTAGTGAGTCACCAACGTGAAACAGGATAATTCTGATAGGAGACCAGTTTGCAGAATGAGAAAGAAGTCACAGAGAGTTAAGCACCTAAATATGCACCAGACCAGGAGATGAAAGTGACCACAAGAGGAACGTCGGCTGCTGCGTTTGATGCCCTGCACCTGCTTGTTAAGTGAACATACAGCTCCCAATTAGAGACCCAAACCAGTTATATAAATAAAAGAGAATTGGGGCTTCAGAGCTGGATCCCAAACAGCCGCAGAGCCATTCCTCTTGCTGGCAAAAAAGGCTGAGGACAGCCTCAGAGAGTCCCAGGCTTACGACTATCATGAGTCCCAGGTTTGGGCTAGGAGCATTTAAACTCCTACACAGTCTTTAGATTTCTGGAGTGAGAAGCCTAAGAATACACATGCTTTAAAAAACACAGCAGAGATCTTTCTCCCTTTTAGAAGAGAGTTGCTGTGGGACAGTGTTCCTTTTCATTATTATTTATTATTCAGCTCAGTGGTTAGTACACTCATTCAGGATGTGGGTGACCCAAGTTCAGTTCCTTCCTCTGCCTGAGGGGCTGTAAACTCACAACTCATACTTCCTTGGAGAGTGCCATAACCACTAGCCTATGGACTGTTCTTAGGGTGGGGGACATTAAGACCATCCTCTTGAAGTGGTTCCTATTTGCATCTATCCTTTTTCTCTGTCTCAAGAAATGGGTAAATACATCATGTGAAAAGGAGCAGCTTCAGCGGGAAGGCTTCACAGACCCCCTCTCTTGTTTATTCAAGGCCACAGCCTTGAGTTGAGACCAGTTTCCTGAAAAGTGGAAGCTTTGAGTTTGATTCCTCTAGGGCTGAGGGATAAAATACATTTTCCATGTTCTGTGCCAGTGCTCTGACACTTAGCCATAAAGGGTAAGACTAAGGATGTACAAACGACAATCCCTTTGGGGGATCGATCTCAAAATGACTTCCCAGTTAAGGCAATTTGTGGTCAGAACCTCAGTGGTAAAACTCTCCAAGTGTAAAGGTACAAATGTATTTGAAGTAGCAATTTACCATCTGTAAAGGCACATATTTTAGCTTTGCAATCCAGGAAGTTCTTACTTGAAGACTAGCATTTTATACATTAAAAATCAGTATAGTGCCTTAAAACAGAAACACACTTTTTATTTTGCCTACTGCTCTGCTATATAGATCTGTAGATGGGAAGTGCTGTATGATGACTTCTTTGAAAATTTTCCCTTATGTGACACTGATCCTACACTACTTAGGAAGGAGCATTTCTAAGTGCCAAGTATGAGACAGAGGAATGGCAGGCTGATTCCAAGGACAATTAAGGTAGCCTAAATAAGAGAATTTCAGTGTGGATAACCTGGGTCAGTCCAGTTAGCTATCTGCTGTCAGATATATCTGACAGGAGAATGATTGCCTATTCCAAGAAACAAAAATCAAAAGGATTTTAAGAAAAAGTTCATGCTGGCTGGGATAAGTCCAGGGTCTACACTGGTGTTGACTCAGATTCAGCAGTGATTTGAGGAAAACTCAACTCTTCCCAGGTCTGTAGCCACACTGCTGCTCCTCAGGAATCAGAGCACAGCCCAGCACGGCCAAGTGGGGACAACAGCCAAGAGTCCCAGTCTCTTCTTGCTGCTGTGTAGAGGCCAGGAAAACACTGCACACGGGAGCCCCAGGAAGCAGCCTGCTGGCTTCCTAATGGCATCTTGCTTGGTCCAGAGCTTAGGAAACTGAAGACCACCCTAATCTGCACTTTATCTGATGCCTGCACTCTGTGTGAATGAACCCCCATGCCCAGGGAGTGCTGTTCTGCCAGCTGCATGAAAGCGTCGCTGTGTCTGGGAGGCCATGCATGGATCACAGTCCACTTGAAAGTCAGATAACTTTTCTTACAACCCTAAGCAATTACACTGAATTACCTTATCTCAAGCATATCTGCTGCTCTTAAACTACCCAGTGACAAGACTTGGAGGAGATGGATTTTTTATCATGTAAACAAGAGGAGCAGACAGCATTATGTGTCAGAGAGACCAGGCTGCTTCATTGTTTTTAAATAACATTTTTTAGACGGCTTGCAGAGTTATCTGCAGGCTTTCCCTGAAACAAGGGACACATCTAATTGATAGCTGATGCCCAGCATAGTTAATATTGGTTGAACTGATGTTCTAATGAACCAGAGTGCAGCTGATAAGCTACTGGACAACTTCCCTAGCTTGTTAAAACAGAGATAAATAGAGTATCACTTGTGGAGGCCAGAGAGACTGACTTCTTAGGGTAGCTGAGACAAAGCCAAATGCAATCTAATCCAAGCCCTTATTTATATCTTATTTGAAAGACCTTATTTGAAGATCTCTGATTGTCATAGTTTGATAAGGGTCTACATACTGTGAATTTGTAGGCCTGTTCTCACCATATTTATAACCTCATCAAGGTAGGATTACTTTCTTCTCTTTTTCTTGCGTTATGAAAAAGTCTCTGTGGGATCATTTCCAAGCAATTGAATTTAGTTACTTCATACAATGGCAGGTGAAATTAGTGCAAAGTAACAGGAGC